>NC_139148.1:2637032-2959532 GCF_964270905.1 Leucopleurus acutus
CAGAGAAATTATGTGACTGTTACATGAAACATGATTACAAAACCCTGGTTATTCAGTAGGGTTTATTCTTCTTCCCCATGCTCCCTAAATTATAACTTTACAATAATGTGGTCATTTTAATCAGCTCTACCCACAACCAACATCGTAACGTTTCTTACTGAGTCCCCTTTGTATTATATGGCTCTGATCATTGTTTCAATTCCTCAGGAATGTGTTTTTATTAGTTTTCTAATTCTAACTTTATAAACAATTTAATCATCCTTGCATATTTTTTGAAATTTAAATAAGGAATGATTCCCATCAAATTGCTGGTATACATGTATACCTGTAGACAACATGTAGACGATTTCATAATCGATCTTTTCAAATCCCTGTTGTTTTGTGTTGCCGATGTTTCTCTGTGGGTTTTCTGTCTTTTAATTTATTGATTTCTGCTCTACTTTATATCACTGTTTTTCTTCAATGTGCTTTAGATCCAAATTCATCTTCTATGCTTTCCTAAGACAAACACTTAGGTTATTGTTTTCACATCTTTCTTCTTTTCTAATATATGCATTTCATGCTATAAAATTCCCATGAAGCATGGCTTTCACTGTACTGTGCATGTTTCAATAAACTGTATTTTCTTCCACGTGTTATCCACGACTGTGTTATTTAATTTCCAATGATTTGGGAGTTCTTCATCTATTTTTCTGTTATTGAATTCTAATTTAGTTCCACATGGGCTGAGAATATATTTTGTATCATTTCTATTCTTTCGCTGTGGGTATGTTACGTTTTATCACCCAGAATGTGTTCCCAATTCCACGTGAACTTTAGAAGAACGCGTCTTCTGCTACTGTTGGATGAGGTCTTCTGTAAATGCCAATGAGATCAAGCTGATGGATAGGGCTGTTAACTTCAGTGATGTCCTTACTGATTTTCTACCTGCTGGCTCTATCAGTTATTGATGAACGTAACTGGAACCCTGGAACTAGAAGAGTGAATTTTTCTATTTCTCCTTTCAGTTCTACAAGTTTTTACCTCATGTATTTTTATATTCTGGTGTTTGGTGGATACACATTTAGGATGCATGAGTTCCCATGGAGACGTGTCCCCTTTAACATGTTTTTTATCCTCAATAATTGTCCTTCTTCTAAGTCTGATTTGTCTGAAATTAATGTATCTTTTGGTGTTTTCCTTTGATTAGTGTAAGCATGATTTCTCTTTATTTTAACCTATCTCTGGTTTTGTATTTTAAATGGGTTCCCTTTAGACAACATATATGTCCTTTAAAAGAAAATTAAATATGCTGTTACAATCTCTTTCAATCACTATGTTTAAAAAACGTTAACATTTAAAGTAATTATTGATATAGCTGGATTAATATCTAAGATATTTGTAACCACTTCATTTATTGTATTTGGGCATTTTTCTGTTTTGTTTTTATTTCTCTCATGTTCAGCTTTCTGTTTTTATTTGAGGATCTTAAATAATTTCACTGTCTCTCCTCGGAACATAAAAGTTATACTCTAATAGTTCCCCAAGCATTATCACTATGCATTTTTATCTAATATAACTCCATCTTCAAATACTACTGTACTGCATTGTGAGTCACACAGATACCTCATAATACAGACAGGCTGGGATACCAGCTTTTGCATAGCAAAGATTTTAATGTTGATGAAATCCAATTTATGAATTGCTTCTCTTATGGGTGCTTCTGGTGTCACCTTTGCCTAACTATAGATCCTGATGATTTTCTCCTTTTTTCTTAAAAAATTATAGTTTTATGCTTTACATTTAAGTTGATGCTCTATTTTGAGTTATTAGTCTTTTCCCCTGGGGGAATGTAATTTTATTTGGAATCTACATTTTCTACCAATTCTTTAAAAACATAGAACTGATTCTTCTTTAAGACACCACAGTTTTAAGATATCTTGTGAAATAAAATTCATTTTCTTTCCTGTTTTTTCTTTTTAAAAAATTTATCAGAATTTTTCTTTAGAATTCAAGATTTAAAGGAATTATGGTGTGAATGCTTTTTGGGAGGGTGGGACATCTTTTGAAGAGTGAAGTCACTTTTTAATGTGTCTGTTTTTATAAAGAAGGACACTCGTTTCAGGGGAAATTTAATTATGCTTGTCTATTCAAATCACTATTGTGGGTGATGTTAGCTATATTTTTTTGTGGTCTTCTTTCTTACTGTATAGCTGATTTATAATGTTGTGTTAGTTGTGGGTGTACTATTTTCTTTCTCCGAATTCTTTATTTTGGTGTGGATATTTAATTTGAGATCTACCATCTGAACAGATGGTTTAGTGTACAGTACAGTATGGCTATCTGTAGACACAATATTGTACATCAGATTCCCTTCAACTTATTCATCTTGCATGAATGAAATTTTAAATGGTCTGGTTCGTAAAATCCTTTTCCCCTTCCCTCCAGGCCCTGGTAACCATCATTCTATTCTTTGTGTCTATCAGTTCGACTATTTTATATTTTGAATATTTATTTGGTTGTGCCGGGTCTTAGTTGCCGCATGCGAACTCTTAGTTTCAGCAATGTGGGATCTAGTTCCCTGACCAGGAATCGAACCCGGGCCCCCTGCACTGGGAGCGTGGAGACTTGGCCACTGCGCCATCAGGGAAGTCCCTAGTCTGACTATTTTAGATACTTATAGAAGTGAAACCCTGCAGTGTCTGTCTCTCTGTGACTGATTTATTTCACTGAGTATAAAGTACTCCAGGTTCATCCATGTTGTCTTTTTTTTTTTTTTAATTGAGGTATAGTTGCTTTACAATGTTGTGTTACTTTCGGCTGTACAGTGAAGTGAATCAGCCACACGTATATATATATATATCCCCTTTTCTTGGATTTCCTTCCCATTTAGGTCACCACAGAGCACTGAGTAGAGCTCCCTGGGCTATATAGTAGGTTCTCATTAGTTATCTATTATATACATAGTAATGTATATACGTCAATCTTGGGTTGCAGGATTTCGTTCTTTTATAGGCTGGAAAATATTCCACTGTATGTATAGACCACACTTTTTTTTATCCATTCATCAGCTGATGACGTTCATGTTCTTAGGACATCTTGCTATTCTATCATTTCTAATGTACTGCATTTATTTTTTTCCTAGCATCATGGGTTGTGGCTGAGTCCACTTAGAAAGTCTTTCTTGGGTCTAAAGAATCCATTTTGATATGTATCTCACACACTTTCATTTGCAGTACTTTTGATGTCCTCTCTCTTGATTTCCACTTTAAATATTGAGTAATTACCAGTACAGGTTTAGAATCCAAACAGAAGGTGGTCAGGTAGATTGGGTTTCTTGTTTGTTACTTTATTATGTTACGTGTAGTAAAGCTGATGTACGTGGTGTGATTATACTGCAGGCACAGGGGCTAGAACCTGGTCACCTGGCATAATACATGTTTATTTACAATAAAAAATCCTTACATCATGTTTATTTATTATGCTTGTCAATTTCTTTACACCCTTAGTCTTTGACCTTCTGGTATTTACGTATTATTGTGGATTTTAAATTTCTCCTTGTAATTATTTGACCTTTAAAACTTTAATTCTTTTAGTTATTCCCAAGGTTTTCATACATCAGCATAAAATATTCCTCTTCATCTACGATCAGTTCTTTTCGTGTTGGATTCCATTTATCTTATTTTAATGCTAAATCAATTTTCTTTTTGATAGACTCATCTAGGAGATATATATTGATAGCTCCATCTTTATATCTTATATCTATCGATCAATTGATAGATATATACGTCTATCTCTATCTCTATATACAGTCATACCTCAGAGTTGCTGCAGGTTCGGTTCCAGACCTATGCAATAACGCAGATACGGCAATAAGCAAGTAACACAATTTTTTTGGTTTCCCAGTGCATATAAAAATGATGCTTGCACTACACTGTCATCTAGTAAATGTGCCACAGCGCTATGTCTAAAAACAACGTACAGACATTAATTAAAAACAATACTGTATTGCTAAAAGTGCTCACCACCCTCTGAGCCTTCAGCGAGTCACAGTAACATCAAAGATCACTGATCACCATAACAAATAGAATCACGATGAAAAAGTCTGCAGTGCTGTGAGAATGATCTCATGTGCCACAGAGACACAAAGTGAGCAACTGATGTTGGAAAAATGGTGCTGACAGACTTGCTCCAAGTGGGGTTGACACAAACCTTCAATTTGTAAAACACACGGTATCTGTGAAGTGTAATTGTACCTCTCTATAAATTTCCTGTATAATTTTGCTTAAGGCCTGTCTCTTCCAAGTGGCACACATTTGAATATAATTTGTTACTCCAAATATGGATATACTAAACAGAAGAAAAATATTGATTACAGAAGACTACATTACAGTTTAAAAAATGTGCTCACCAAAAGACAGTGTTAAGTCAAAAGCCCAGTTATTTATCAGTGGAAGTAGATATTGAAAGCACACAAGACTGACAAAATTTGTTCCCGAAGTAGGTAAAGAAAGTAAAAAATTTTCATTAAGCACCTTTTTGATGTAGGTCCCCACTCTGAAACTCACAATTATACGTTCAGATTAGATTTTTCTGTTTACACAAAAGGTACAAAATCTATGTAATATTCCTTTTTTTTTTTTTTTTTTTTTTTTTTTTTGCGGTACGCGGGCCTCTCACTGTTGTGGCCTCTCCCGTTGCGGAGCCCAGGCTCCGGACGCGCAGGCTCAGCGGCCATGGCTCACGGGCCCAGCCGCTTCGCGGCACGTGGGATCTTCCCGGACCGGGGCACGAACCCACGTCTCCTGCATCGGCAGGTGGACTCTCAACCACTGCGCCACCAGGGAAGCCCCAATATGTAATATTCTTGATGTTTATGAGAATATTTAGCTGTAACTGAGTAAGTAGTCACTTTTTTAGCAAAATATTTTTATATAAATTTTAATTTTTATAAGAACAGGTAACTTATCTGTTACTGAGTCAACCGTCACTACTTGCTTTAACTAGCTGGTTTACAGACTCCTAAGACATCCATAGCAGGGAAGGATTTTATCATATTCATCCTGCCCATTTGCCTAAATTAAATGCCTTTCAATTAAATTCTTTCATTATTTCAATCTCATTTAAAGAATAACATGTATATTCGTCATTTTTCTACGTATCAGGGATACAGCAGAGGAGGAAAGACATTGACAAGGACCCCTGTATTTATGGAAATTATATTTGAGTTAGTAAACACAGATAGTATAATAAATGAATTCTCATATTGTGAAAGGAGATGAGAGTTGCAGAAAAATCTAGACAGAGTGTGGTATGAATAATTAGAAATGCCAAGATGGGGAGGCATCAGATTTTAAATAGGATGATTAGGACACAACTCTCTGAAAATGTGATATATGATTGGAGACATAACAGGTGAGAAAGCTGAGTAAGATTCTACTTAGAGGGGTGATGTTCCAGGGGAAAGAACTAGTTGGGGTACAGCCCGGAGGTGTAAACCTCACAGGCATGAGAGTCATAGCTGGGAGGTGAGTGTGGTTCAAATCCAGTGGCTACTAACGTAGGTTCACAGACAAGAGGGACCAGATGACATCAGCCCTGTGCTCATTCAGAGGACTTTGGCTGTGACTCCACATAAAAAGTGGGCCATGGCAACATTCTGACAAAGGAGGGACACAGACGGCTTCTCTTTTCCCAAGAGTAACCCTAGCCACCTTGTTGAGAAGAAAAATAGGAGAGAGTGAAGAGAGAGAGGCCAGTTAGGTTGTTCAACAACAATATAGCACATTGGAACTGATGGATGGTCCCACCGAAGAAAAGCAAGAGAGGGTCTGTCCTGGCTATGCCTTGGGGGTGTGGATAACAGGAGGCAGGGGGCAAGAGAGAAAGAGAGATGAACCCCAAGGATATTTTGGCTTAGCCACTGCAATAATGAAATAAGAAAGCACAGAGGATTTTTGCATCTATGTTCATCAGTAATATTGACCTGTAATTTTCTTTTTTATGGTATTTTTGTCTGGTTTTGGTATCAGGGTGATGGTGGCCTTATCGAGTGAGTATGGGAGTTTTCCTTCCAAGACATGGAAGCTACCTAAATGTTCAACAACAGAGGAATGGATAAAGAAGATGTGGTACATATATACAATGGAATATTACTATAAAGACTTCAAAAATGGTCCACATCAGGGCTTCCCTGGTGGCGCAGTGGTTGAGAGTCCAACTGCCGAAGCAGGGGACGCGGGTTCGTGCCCCGGTTCGGGAAGATCCCACGTGCCGCGGAGCGGCTGGGCCCGTGAGCCATGGCCGCTGGGCCTGCGCGTCCGGAGCCTGGGCTCCGCAACGGGAGAGGCCACAACAGTGAGAGGCCCGCGTACCGCAAAAAAAATAAAAAAAGGTCCACATCAAAAAAAATCTTAAAAGAAAAAACACATTGATGTATTTGACTACATTTTATGCACTGCATGGGAAAAGACCATCAACAAAATCAAAAGGTACAAGGAAAACTCATTAAAGACTGATTCTTTAAATATATAAAGTACATTTTAATATATACATGTACAAATGAACAAGCCCAACAGAAAAGCCCAATAGAAAAAATTGGATCATATAAAAAATAGATCACTGACAAAAATGCTAATTTACGAAAATATATTAGTCTTATACACACTAAGAGAAATGTCAGCTCAAATGAAAACATCCACTCATTCGACTGCTGAAGATGACAAAGCTGGACAACGCTCACCAAATTAATGAGCAGATGCTGAAACTGTCTCATGTATAATTGGTGAGAATGGAAATCACTGCATCAATGCCAAGTGATGTCACACCAATCACAATTAAAAATTCGCATGCATTTTCCTCCAGTAATTCTGTATGTCCCAAATTTTGAAGTAGAAACAAAATTTCCTCCCACTTCAAGTTCATCCAGGCAAGGCGATTAGCACTCATCTCAGATCTTCTCGGAAAGGAAAACCGTTTTAATTGGTGTCTAATAAACATTAAAAGCCCTCCCACGTGGAAACACCTGAAGTCAAGCCATACTTGTTCATCAGCACGTGGGTGTGAATGTTGACTCTGCATCATTTCCCTTTTTCTCGTCCTCAGTTTCAAAAGATTTTCTTGTTTTTGGCATGTCTAACTGCCCCTCCGATCAACGAGGACATACCATGTGGAAAGCAAGAGGAAAATCAGGTTTTACCTTTGTAGATACAGTAGAAATATTTACATAGTCTTGACGATTTTTATGCATGGGAACTGGTCCCCAGTGGCCCAACGACTCTGCCTTTTTTGAACACTCTAATCCACTATTTAAACCTGGACATGGGTAAGATCTTACACTCACAGAGAATGCAAACAGGCAGAGTGATTATATTTCTATTTTATTCTCATTTTCCATCTCCAGCTGGGAAAGTTCAAAGTGTATTAAGACCTAGGAATAGAAATAGGATGCTATCCTGTGGGTAGGGGACCACTGTCATCAGAAAATTAGAGGTGAACTAGGGGTGCTGGAATGAGGAACATTGTCAGAATCGGGTTGAAATGACGACTCCACCAATTTTCAGTCATAATCCTGAGTGCGTTCACCTCTCTGAGACCTACTTCCCTGGTCTTTGAAGTGAGAAGAATTTAGCTCTGAGAAGTCATATTTATAAGGATTAAGCAAGAAATTGTTTGCAAAGCATCTGTACTCATGTCTGACAGATGACAGAGAGTCAACCAGCAATATTTTTTCTTCTCCCTAAACCACAACTGCTAAAATAAGATGGGTAGAGAATTCCATGGGACGAAGCAAGATGGTGTTGATAATTCTGTAGGTGCTGGGGGCCATGTTAACTGAGCTTATTTGAATCCCAAGTTTCCTAGGAAGAGGGTTATTGATAATGGATGGAGTGGGCGCAGGGGCAGAGGAACGGGGCAAGGTGACTTGGCAAAGCAGAAGGAGCTGGTGTAGTTGTAGAACTGGTGATTGGGGGGAGACTCACCATGCAGACTGTGACTCTATTTGAAAGAACTTTACGAGTCAAAGGTAAGCAGTGATACGTCGTGGGCGCTGATTAAAGAAAACCTGAAGCGTAAGGTGTTTGGTTTTTGGTTTGTTTTGTTAAGAAAGATACATTCTTGGAGATGTGTTGAATAATCAGGTAAAAGTTGGAGAAAACATAGGGAATGATAGCAGCTTACCCATTTGTTACAGGTTGGATTGTGTCCTCAAAAATAGACAGACTGAAGTTCTAACCTCCTAGTCTCTGTGAATATGACCTTATTTAGAAATCGGGTCTTTGAAGATGCCATTAAGATATAAGTTAAGGTGAAGTCCTATAGGATTAGGGAGATCTCTAATCCAGCATGACTGGTGTCCTTGTAAGAAGAGAAGAAACAGGGACAGACACACCCAGCGGAGGAGGCCAGGTGATGATGGAAGCAGAGGGTGAAGATGGAGCCTCAAGCCAAGGATTGACAGCAGCCCCCAGAAGCTGGAAGAGGTATGGAAGGATGCTCCCCTAGAACCTCCAGAGGGATCGCAGCCCTGCCCACACCTTGGATCCCCACATCTGTCCTCCAGACCCGTGAGAGGATACATTTCTGTTGCCCTACGGCACTTTGTCGCAGCAGCTCTAGGACTGTGATGACATTTAAAGCTAAATAATAGAATGGAGAAAGTGAGCACAGTCATCGTAAGAACAGAGAACAAGGCATAGGCTCAGTGAATAATCAGAAGTTAGAATCTGAACCTGAGAGGACAGGAAAGGAGAAGGCTGAGACAGGAAGTGTCTCCTACCAGGACTGGGTGAATAACGGTGTCTCGAATCAGTTTAATGAAGTTTGGGGAACACAGTGAGCACACCGCAGATGATACATTTCAACTCTCGGCAGGGGAACCGGAAGACAAATCCAGTGAGACATCAAGAAAACAGAAAGGAGGCATCAAAGAGCTGTGAGATGAAATAAACTAAAAAAAGGAGCGAAGGAGAACGCTACCTGGAAACCAAAGGAGAAGGGATGCCCACGGGTGTGGGGTGATCAAAGGCCCCCAATGCACGAGGCAGCTGTGTTGGGAGACCTACATCTGATCTCCAGACCACGCAAGTCACATCCTGAGTCTCCATTCTGAGAAGAAGCAGAATCAGGGAAGGAGCTGGCATTTCCTCACTCCCAGTGCAGGTGTTCAGGGCAGCTGAGACCTAAACGGATGGCCAGTGCAGAATTCTGCAAGGTCGTAAACTTTCTATCAAAGAGGAACTTTAGGAGACACGGTTTCCCCCTCATCAGATGCATCTGTTGATGGGGGCTGGCTCTCATGATAAAAACTCTAGACCCTCCTCATTCACGTCAGCTTCCCCTGGAAACTGCCTTCTGAGGACGCTTTCATTTACATCTACCCATTATTTAATAGACAGAAAGAAGAGGGATGGTCCCCTATAACCGACTACTTACTAGGCATTGGGTAAGGTGTTCTATGAAATCAGCACTGCAAGGTATGACTGTGTCTCCTCTTTTTCCACAGGGGGAAGCAGTGATATGATTTTTGAAGATCAGGCAAATAGCAGATGGCTCACGTGGTCTTTGAAACCAAGCCCGTGTCCCAGGAAACGGCGAGCCCTCTCGACTTTTCATTCTGCTGTATTCCTACGTGACATCTAGTGCCTTCCTGAATTTTCCAAATTACTGTCAAGGTAGCGCTGTCATAGGAGTATATCCGTGCATCCTTTGACGTCATTATAAGATATTTTGTCCTCCTTTTGGATATTTTTAAGAAGGAGAAGGGTGTGCTGCCTCTTCCGGGTCCATGTATCATCTTAGCATAACTGAGTCCACCTCCTGCTTTCTTGACAACTGTCCAACTCTCAATGTCTGCTTTTGGCTCGGTGTTTCAGGTGATTCTATCAAAACTCCTTTGAGTTCTAAGAGGCTTGCGCTGCTCTGCAAAGGAGCATGGCCCCTTGTCTCCTTGTGAATGCCCAAAATAATATAACCCAGAGCCTATGCGTAATGCATGAGCTGACTTCACGCCGGGGTTATTTCTGGCATTGAGCGTGTGCCTGCAAATAGTGTATAGTATATGTATAGTGTATAGTATCGATATAAGAAAAAGCAAACGCTTTTTTTTGATGATGATGACTGAAAGATGAAAACAATGAACTGGCATTCAGCCTCGCAGATTCCGGGCTGAAATGTTACACGCATACATCTAATACTTTTAAAAACACAGGTTTGAGATGATTCAGTGGTTTGGCAGATAGATCCCTGGTTCTCTCCTGTAAGTGCGTTCTCTTTATTTAAGTAAGATGAGTAGATTTTTTTTTTTTAAATAGTCTGACTGTGTGGCGGGTTTCTGAATGATGAGAAGCAATTCCCTAAAAGAGCCTCACGGCATTCTCCAAATCTTTTACTGTGGGATAATCCCCACCCCCAGAAACAGCCACCACTGATGAGCTATCCTTGACGAGAGTTCGGTTCATCCCAGAGGAAGAGGTACCTTTCCCTATTGAAGTTTGAGTGTTGAGCGGTCAAACTGGCAAAACATCTGTGGATTGCATCCAAAAATCTGTGGATAGATATTCTGATGCCTTTTGTGCCCAAACACACGTTCGAAATCACAAGGAGAAGAAAAGGTTTGGGCGTGGGCAGAGATGAACCCTGCACAGAGCTGAATACCTCGCAAAGTTACATAAAGCAGTCCTTCAGCCGATGTTGGAATATCCCCTCCCTATTCCAGAGAAGGTATCTGTCAGCTCTTTGCATCAAACTCTAATCAGCTTCCTACACTGCCGAGTCATCCTGTGCATCGTAAGAGCTTTCATTTTGAGGTCTTCTATTGCTTTGACCTTTGATGAAATACGCCTTGTCTTTCCCAGCCCCTGGTGCCTCTGGACACCCCCTGGCTTGTGGCTGCAACCCTCCCATCTCTGCCTCTATCGTCACCTGGCTTCTCCTCTGTGTCTGTGTGTCTTTTCATAGAAGAACACCAGTCACTGGATGCAGGGCTCATGACACATCGAGAATGATTTCGTCTCAAGAGCTTCAATTAATTCAGTGTGTAAGACCCTAATACAAGTAAGGTCCCATTCTGATGTTTTGGGTGGATGTGGACTTAGAGGGACATTATTTAACCCAGCCAAGCCGCCTAGAGGCAATGCTGAAGCAGGGAAAACGGACGGTCCAGAGACAAAGAGAGAGCGACTGCAGGACTGGGCCACAGAAGATGCCTGCAGCATGTATACGACTGACAGCAAGGCCAGCGGGAGTGACCCTCAAAAAAGACGGAAGTGCCTGTCACGAGGTCAGAGGAACCAGGAGAGGGTTGTTTCAGGAGCCGACAAAGGGGATGGATTGAAACAGATGAGGAGGGACCCCCAGAGGAGGGAAGGGGGGCGGTTAGTGTTTAATGGGGAAAGAGTTTCGTTGCTGTAAGATGCAAAGGGTTCTGAAGACGGATGGTGGCGATGGGCGCACCACATGGTGAATGTATTTGATGCCACTGAACTGTACGCTTCAAGATGCTTAAGATGGTAAATGTGATGCGTATTTTCCCACAACAACAAAAAAAAAATACAGTAAATGAAAGAGAACGTTTTCCAAGCTTCCAAATGCCCTGGGTCTTCACTTTCTCCCGCCACACAAGTTTCGTCAGCTCCAGGACACGTGGTTACAGCACCTGCCTCGAAGTGGCGTTATTTCTTCCATCTCATCTAAACCAAGAAGACTGCAACCTTACGTTTCGGCAGTCGTGTATCTTTCGAACAGCACTGAGTTGTGGTAGCTTTTAAGTAGCCTATAAACATGATTTAAACTAGCAGGGCAGAGAAGGAACCCACAGTTTACAGAGAGAAAGAGTAGGAGGAAAGAAAATAAAATTGTCAAAGCCACTTAGAAATTAAGCTCCTTTCTCCAACCTTTGGTAAGGGAAAAAGAAAGAGTGGAAAACAGTGAAACACATGTGAACATAGCAAGAGGAATTTCAGGTTATAAGCGCTTCTCCTCTGCCATTTAAGTTAAGACAGGCTTTTATTCTTAATCATTTATCTAAAACCTACAGTCGCTCTCACGATAACGTGCCAGAAACCATTTGGAGGATGTCTGCTTGAACCTTCTTTTCGGGATAAAAGTTTAGAAAAGCAAGCATGGTGAACAGAGTTAAAGTGGCAATTCTAGGGAAAGCACTATCAAAATGAAGAATTATTGAACACTTTCCACATTTTAATTATTACCATATGCTTACTTTTCAGCTCCCATTGATATTCAATAACTCATGACCACATGTTGAGACAGATCATCTGTATCATATCCTTATTGATCTCCTGGGGACCTTGCTTATCTAGTCAGCTTAAGGCAGCTCACTCAGTGAGACTTGATTTATAATCAGGGTGTGCATTTCTAATGAGTGTGCAGACTATTTTTTCCACAACCTGAAAGGCACCCCACATTAGAGAAATACGAAGATAGAATGGTGATGGTTAATCTAATGTGGATATAAATTAGCTACAATAATCATTTTTTATTAAATATATTCAAGTGGAAAGGACCAATGTCAATTTAGGTATAGCTGGCATGATTTCTAATGAAAGAGATTACTATATTTATTAAACCACCTTAGTTTCATGGTAACTGCATGACGACATAGGAAGTTACTTGGTATCAGAAACACAGAGAAAAGATGTATGCTACAATGAAAACATAAAATAGAAACTTGTTACTTTTTTTTGAACATGTGGAGATTTGGAAATGAACAACCAAGAAGAAATGAGCACATAACTTACATGGACTTAGGAAGGGGCCAGGTTCTGAGTCCACCATGGGTGTTGTTAATTGTGGTACCCAATCAATTACATTTAATTATGTCTATAATTGTGGGCGTTCAAAGGCATCACTTGTGGATCTATAAGACTTATGATTATAATTACTGATCTGCCCTTTTTTCATGACACAAATTACGCATTACCTCATCAAAATACTCAATCAAAAAAATCTAGAGGGCTTCCCTGGTGGCGCAGTGGTTGAGTCCGCCTGCCGACGCTGGGGACACGGGTTCGTGCCCCAGTCTGGGAAGATCCCACATGCCGCGGAGCGGCTGGGCCCGTGAGCCATGGCCGCTGAGCCTGAGTGTCCGGAGCCTGTGCTCCGCAACGGGAGAGGCCACGGCAGTGAGAGGCCCGCGTACCGCAAAAAAAAAAAAAAAAAAAAAAAAATCTACAGAGACGTTGATGATTACATTCACACGTAAATATATGTAGAAATTGTTATGTGTATATCTGATGGACCCTCGTAGAATTTTGTGAATGAGAAAGGACAACACATACCTTAGCATGTGTATCACGCACTACACGCTTCTTTCAGGATTGCACCTGTATTTCTGGGAATTGACTGGCTATGTATTGGCTACTGATGAGGCTAATGATTTAGTTCATGAATTCAAGAAATCTGGCCTAAAACGTATGAAGATAAAAATTACGTTGTATTCACCCCTGACTGACGTATTTCCTTAAGATTTAGACACCAGGCACTTCGAAAACTAAAAACTGAATATTCCCAGAAAATATAAAATGATCTGTAAAAAGAAATCCATTTAAATTGAATACAAATTATAATAAATGAATATGAATATATGATGAATATGTAATTAATATAATGAATAAATATATATCATAGTATTTAGTAATATACAGTGTATATTACATATTTCTCTATATAGCAATATATATGAATTACAGTCATGATTATAATAATCGAATCATAAAATGAAAAAGCACAATGCCATTCACGATAATACAAAATATACCATACATAGGAATACATTTATCAGGAAAATATATGAATTTAGAGGGCAAAGGAAAATGCAAAACTATTTATTTAGAGAAAGAGACTGGAAAAGTCTAGCTCAATGAGTAGCAGGACCCAGTTCTATTTATATAATGCGTTTACGTTGGAGATTGGCGTTTTGGTCCCAGCAGTCATTCCCGATACCTGTGCTACACCCACTGCTCATGTCAAGGCTACAAAAGCTCAGAAGTCGTGTTCCACGTAGAATTACTATACAACTGAGCAATGCCACGCCAACAAAAACGGAAGGATCCGCTCCAATACTTAAGCACAGCTGTTCAGAGCACCTTCATTCCTACAGCCAAAAAGTGGAAACAACCCAAGGGTCCATCCACAGAAGAATGCAAAGAGATCAGGTGGTCTATCTGGACACCGCAATCTCATTCAGCTACAAACAAGAATGAAGTACTGCTACGCTTGGATGAACCTTGAAAACATACGGGAAATGAAGGGAGAAAGTCACAAAGACCACACCTTGTATGGTTCTGCTTATAAGAAATGTCTGGAAGAAGTAACCCACGGGGATAGAAAGGAGGTGTGTGCTTGCCAGGGGCGGTGGGGTGACTGCTAACAGACAAAGTAGTGATTCTTATGGCGTATGACTCAAATCTCAATTTTAAAAACTGTATAATAAGAGAATAGATAGGGGTGAATTCAGTGGAAGTGACCTTAAAAGCTCAGGAAAGGGAGTAAAATTACTCATTCATATTGGATTCAAAAAGGAAAACAATCAGATTTTAATCTCAATAATATCCAATTAAGCAATGGTACAAAGCCTCTGTAACAAGCTAATGGACGGCTAGAAAATATGAATATGAATTTTAAGAAAGGAAAATTATTGACAGAAGGTATGATACAGAAGAAAAAGGAACAGAGTATAGGCACCAACAAAACACCACAATTTACAATACAGTATGGTTACTTTAAATACATCAGTAATTAGACTGGATACTGATGATCTAAATATTCTGATTTCTATTAAAAGAAAATATTTCTAGACTAGATTAAAAAAAAATCCAATTACATGCTGCCTACTGTGTCAACACCTGAAGTATATTCTAGTAACAACAGTGTAAGTAGAAAAACAGAAAGTGCGGCATGCAAACATTAACCAAAGTAGTCACTATTCTCATGTCACACTAGTTAGGCTCAAGGACAGAAGTGTGGGGTAAATGAGATTCTATAAAGAAACATGAGCAATCCAGTAAAGATATTAACTATCTTATTTCACATGCATGTCAATGACAGAAGTTCCAAAAAAATACAAACTGTCAAAAAAAAAATTAAAGATAGACATACCCTAACTGAGAGTGGGTGATTTTAACACAACGATCACAGAGACTGATAGAAATTTATGGGGGGAGAAAACAAGGGATAAAGAGAGTTTCAACAGTATCTTAACAAAATCAGTCCAATTGACTGAACCAAAAATACAGAGTATGCATTCTTTTAAAGTATATTTGGGGGCTGCCCTGGTGGCGCACTGGTTAAGAATCCGCCTGCCGATGCAGGGGACACGGGTTCGAGCCCTGGTCCGGGAAGATCCCACATGCCGCGGAGCAGCTAAGCCCGTGCGCCACAGCTACTGAGCCCGCGCTCTAGAGCCCGCGCGCCACAACTACTGAGCCCGCGCGTCTAGAGCCCGTGCTCCACAAGAGGAGAAGCCACCGCAAGGAGAAGCCCACGCACTGTAACGAAGAGTAGCCCCCGCTCGCTGCAACTAGAGAAAGCCCGCGCGCAGCAACAAAGACCCAACGCAGCCAAAAATAAATAAATAAATTTTTTTAAAAAAAGTATATTTGGAACAATCATGTGATGTGACAAATGTACTAGATATATATATATGACAAATATACTAGAACATAATTCACATTGATACACTGATAGTTTTACAGTGTATGTTCGACAGTCTCAGTAAAATAAGGTTAAACATCAACAAGAAAATTACAATAAATTTCCAACGTTTTGAAAATGAAGCCACGCATTTCCAAATAACGCACAGATAAAAGAAGAAATCACAATGTAAATTAGAAAAAAATTGAACGATATCATAAAAAACACACAAGGTATGAAAGCAAATGTTATGGACCTCCAACTGAATTTCTTCAAAATATAGTGACACTGGTACATATGTGAGAAAAGGAGAGACACTGGAAAACAACTTCTGAGTTACCTTTCTCACCCACGTGACTAAACAATCAAAAACACCCCAAAACAAAACAGCAAGTATAAGCCAAAGATTGCACATATAATTCCAAGGAGGCACTAATAAAATAAAAATGAAACAGTAAAGTAAATAGAGGGAATCTGCTTTTTTTTTTGCAAAGAATCATGTAATTTATAAACCTCTCATGAGACCACACCACAATAAAAGAAAGATGACACCACTACTAAAATAAAAAGTACCAAAGGCAACCTCTATCTACATACTAGTATGAAAGATATATTAAAAGAAGACAATGTGCAAATGTATGCTAATTGAATTGAAATTTTAGATGACACGGACCAATGCTTTTTACAAATTAAAAAAATTGACAGGTGAAGAATAGAAACTCAATAACCCCTATTAACTTTGCAATGATTCACTATTCTGAAAACCTCCACAAAAGAACATCCCAACCCAATGAATACAATGGTGAATTATTCTAGTATTTTATGAAGAACCGACTGGCTCAACATTAACAAATTTGCACTTAATATAAAAAAAGAAAACACTTTTCCACTTATTTTATGAGGACTATATGATCCTAATACCAAATCTGAAAACTGCATTAAATAAATTTCCTTCATGCAGAGAGACAAATATTATAGGTAAAATATTAGAAAACTAAATCCAGGGGCATATACAAGGAGCAATGCATCTTGTTTTCTGTTTTTTTCTGCATCTTGTTTAAGAAGGATTTGTTTGAGGAATGCATAGCTGATTTAACACTTTAAAATCCTCAATATAATTCTCCACATAATAGACGAAAAAATATATAATATTCTTAAGAGATGAAGATAAAACGCTTGATAATATCATCATTGATTTCTAATAAAACTCTTTTAACTGTGAATATAAGAAACCTTTTTCATCAAAGGGTATTTCCAATATCTGTACAGCTAAAATTATTCTCAATAATTCCTTATAGGTTTTCCATAAATATATGAAATGGGACAAGGATATCTGCTAGCATAATTTTATTATTTCTATTTCTCACTGTACTGGAGTTTTTTTTTTTAATTTATTTTATTTTTGGCTGCGTTGGGTCTTCGTTGCTGCGTGTGAGCTTTCTCTAGTTGTGGCGAGCGGGGGCTGCTCTTTGTTGCGGTGCGCGGGCTTCTCATTGTGGTGGCTTCTCTTGTTTCAGAGCACGGGGTCTAGGCAAGTGGGCCAGGAGTTGTGGCGCACGGGCTTAGTTGCTCCGCGGCATGTGGGATCTTCCCAGACCAGGGCTCGAACCCATGTTCCCTGCATTAGCAGGGAGATCCTTAACCACTGCACCACCCGGGAAGTCCTGTACTGGAGTTTTTTTTTTTTTTAACTTGAATGTTGTAAAGCAAATTTTGACTGTGTGTGTATATATATATATATATATATTTATAACTCAGAATGAATTATATATATACATTATTTTAAATGAAATATATTATTCATAGAAGCCATGATCAGCTACAGAGAAAATTTGCCAGAATCTATAGATATACCATTAGAAATAATAAGCTAATCTAGCAATGTGTCTGGACACAAAGCAATATAAAAACATCAATTTCTGTATGACAGTAAACCAAATTTAATGACGAAACAATCTGTCAAAACATCAAAATAGGAAATATTTGAAAATAAATCTGAGATATACTAGCCATTTACATTCTAAACTGCAAAACACCATTGTGAGAAAAGAATCTAAATTAATGGAGAAATTTATCCTGTTCACGAATTGGGATATTTCTCCCCAAACTTATAAATGAGTTAGCCTAAACTATTAAAAAAAAATCCCAAGTTTATTAAATACATACTGGTAAACTGACTGCAAAACTCATATGGAAATATAAAGGAAGATGCATACCTAAGATATCTTGAAACTTCAGCACAGTACTAAAAGATATACACTACCAGCCATCCCTAAGTTATTACAATTAAATGGTGTTTTATTGCCCCAATATAAGCTAATTGATGAAATAGAACAGATCCCACCTATGACACCAGATCTATGACTACGTTCACAGCAAACTGCAAAAAGGAATGCGGTCTTTAAAATAAATGGGCTAGTTCAGCAGGATACCCTGTGGGGGGAATACGCACCTTTATTCAACAGCTTTTATATAAATTCATTCTAGTTGTACTGTATATCCAAATGCACAATATAAAATAATGATGGTTTTAGGAGAAAACAGGAAATATCTTCATGAGACTGGACAAAATTCCTTAAATAGGGCATAATAATGATAACCATGGTGGGAAGCTCTGATAAATTGCACTAAAATAAAATTAAGCTCTTCCATTTATCAAAGACACCATTACAAGAGTGAAAGTGCAACCCACTAAGTGGGAAAATATGTTTAACAGATATGTCCAACAAAGGATTTTTCTTTCTTTCTTTCTTTCTTTCTTTCTTTCTATCTATCTATCTATCTATCATTCTGTTATCTACCTATCCATCTATCATCTATTTATCTATTTATCTACCTATATAACATCACTCAGCTTTCATCTATCAATCCATCTATCCCTGCTATTAAAACTCCAGGAAAAGATAAACATTCCAACGTAAATGTGGAAACTCAAATGCCAACAAACATGTATGAACAGGTTCTCCACATGACTTGTCATCAAGATAACGGAATTTAAAACAAAATGATGCTAATGTACTCTTACTGAAAGACTAGGCATAAAATGGCAGGAAGTACCAAATGTCAATGAGGTTGTAGATAAACTGACAATTTCTTACACAACTAGAGAAGAGTAACATGGTGCAGCCACTTGTAAAATCTTTTCTTACACATTGTGATCTAGCAGTCCCACCCTTTAGCACCTCACCTCTAGAAATACAGCCATTTACCGGGAAGCATCCCTAAGAATGTGCTTAGCAGGACGCGTTCAGAAGAGCCACGTCCCAGAAAAAAGTCAGACACTGAGGAAAACAGATAATCCCATCAATATTAGAGTGAAAACAATAGTAGTAAATTCATAGAGTGGAATTCTGTATTTTATATCCAACGGTGTAAAACAGCATGGATGAATCTTACAAACATACTGAAAGAGTTCACGTACCAAAAAAGCATAGCTGGTAAGTTTCCAATTTTATACAATGTAAAAACAGGGAAAACAATGCCTTTGTGTGAAAACTCCAGTTAGTGTCTACCTGAGGAGGTCAAGACGGATGTAGCCTAGAAGAATCCTGCACGCCGATGTCTTTGTAGGATTGTGTCCACCCACTCGAAAGAAAATGGGTAAAAAACAAACAAACAGTGCAGTGCTGTTTAACAGGAGTCAAACTGACTTTTAACTCCGTGCCTCGCAGAAGAAAAGCAAACGTGCTGATAAAAGCAATTGCTGGTGAGAGGGAAGGGAACAATTTCAAAGCCAAAAAAGGATTAGGGAGGGGAGGGGGCTATCTTTGGGAGCACCCGTATGGGGGAAGGGCCACATAAGGACACTACTCTGTTTATCGTTTCTGAAATACATCTTTTAGGTAGTCGGAGCGCCCGATGTCTTCCCAGGGCCAAAGGGGCATCGTCTCATTGTTCATGAGGATTTCATGACACTACCGGGTTTGGTGAGCACATGCATACTTGTATTCTAACATCCCCTCCTGCCCAGGAGAACACAGCGTGGGCATGGCCAGAGTGGTTAGATGGGCAGTGATGCTGTGACCCAGGGGAGAGAGAAGTGTCCTCTGTCTGTCTCTGTCTGTCTGTGGCAGACTCATCTCCCTGCTGAACCCCCAGCTCCCCATCTGCCTCTGTGTGGGACGAGACCCAGCCCACAATAAGAGGGAGATTCGGGTACCCTCATTCCATTGGGCCGTAAGAGCCGTGCCCGTGGAGAAGGTTATTTTGGAAGCTGCATTAAACTGCATGAGGCCACCAGGTGACCGTTTAGGGATGCCATTGCCGTCATTTGCCATAAAATTCCTTAATGGCCTGAAAAAGTTAATGCATCTCTCACATTGCCTCCATTCTAAGAAGAGAATCATAGACTGAAAGAACTGGGTTCAGCGCATGCCTCCCCTGCTTCTCCCACACAAGCCATAGAAACATCATTGTCACCTGCTCCATTTAGGAAGTGCCGATGTGCAGTGCCCAAAGCTAACGCGACGGGCTCAGATGGAGCTCTGGGACCAGTAAGTGGGAACTGGAAAACCAAGCCTGGAAAGAAGGTTGGGAACACAGAAAATGAAAACAGAGGTCTGGCTTGTCTTCTCAACCCCCTAAATGGAAATTAGGCTTTCATTCCATCACTACTCTGAAGACAAAACGAAATAGTGTATTTAAACAAGTGCTGACAGACAACTATATTCGATGGCCTATGATAACCATAATGGAAAAGAATATTGAAAAAAGAAGGCATATATATGTATAACTGAATCACTTTGCTGTACAGCAGAAACTAACACAACATTGTAAATCAACTCTACTTCAATGAAATAAACATTGATTTTTAAAAGTGCTTAGAAAAGTGTATAGCACATAAGAGGAGTTTCATGAATATCTGCAACTCTTACGAATTCAGTAAGTAGTTTTAAGTACTTATTAATGGCCACAATCCCTGCTGTCCATTTTGGAAGATAGAGCTGACGGAGCATCTATCATAGCGCTTCTGGACCAAACATTATTTTTTATACAATTTTATTTATTTCTACAATTTTATTTGTTTATATTTTTATTTTTAACTAAAGTATAGTTGATTTACAATGTTGTGCTAATTTCAGGTGTACAGAAAAGTCGTTCAGTTATACATACATATTTATATTTTTTCAGATTCTTTTCCCTTATAGGTCATTCAAAAATATTGAGTATACTTCCCTGTGCTATACAGTAGGTAGGTCCTTGTTGTTTATCTATTTTATATATAGTAGTGTGTATATGTTAATCCCAAACTCCTAATTTATCCCTCCTCCCCTTTCCACTTTGGTAGCCGTAGTTTGTTTTCTATGTATGTAGGTCTGCACCTGTTTTGTAAATAAGTTCATTTGTATCATTTTCTTTTTTTTAGATTTCACAGGTAAGTGATATCCTATGATATTTGTCTTTCTCTGTCTCACTTCACACAGTATGATAATCTCTAGGTCCATCCACATTGCTGCAAATGGCATTATTTCATTCATTTTTTATGGCTGAGTAATACTCCATTATAGAGATGAACCACATCTTTATCCATTCATGTCCATGTACACTTAGGGATTTGACCACTTCGTGTGGTCACAGCTCAGGGGTAGGGTCGTACTGGCATCTGGTGAGAAGAAGCAGGGATGCTGCTATAAACACGCTACAGTGCAGGGGACGTACCCTGCAAACAAATGACACTTCTGTCCACAATATTCATAGGGCCACTGTGGAGAACGCTGATCTTGCAGATGCTATTACACTCAGCAGTTTTGGAAGCTGCTGAAACAGAGGGAACACAGAGAGGAAAAGGAAAGAGTTATCACGTAGTTGAAAAATGTCCTTCTTGGGGCTTCCCTGGTGGCGCAGTGGTTAAGAATCCGCCTGCCAATGCAGGGGACACGGGTTTCAGCCCTGGTCCGGGAAGATCTCACATGCCGCGGAGCAACTAAGCCCGTGAACCACAACTAGTGAGCCCGCGAGCCTAGAGCCCGTGCTCCACAACAAGACAAGCCACCGCAATGAGAAGCCCACGCACAGCAACGAAGAGTAGCCCCTGCTCGCGGCAACTAAAGAAAGCCTGGGCTCAGCAACGAAGACCCAACGCAGCCAAAAATAAATTAATTAATTAATTAATTTAAAAAGAAAAGAAAAGAAAAATGTCTTTCTCATGCTCCTGGAATGATATTTTGACAAGAAATGCTAAGACCAAGTTAATCTTGGAAAAACGCTTCAGTTTTTTGAAATGTCAAGAGTTTGTTCAAAGGATATGCCAAGTAAGTCAGAATTCCAACGCTTCCATGGTGGTCAAGCTCACGCTTGTTGAAAGGCTCAAGAGGAGAAAAGCCCACCTACGGGCTTTAGTGCCAAAAGTTTGGTTAAATCACTGGGTGACTGTTTTAGCAACAGAGCATTTTACCGAAATAGCTCTCATCAAGGTCACTGACGAGTAAGGTCATCCTATGTCAAGATGTGAGTTTAGGATTCTGTAATAATCTGGCATATGATGAAAGTCAGCTGCTTAATGTTACGGGTTGAAGTGTGTCTTCCATAAAGATATGTTGAGATCCTAACCCCCAGCACTGTGAATGGGACCTTATTTGGAAATAAGGTCTTCGCAGAGGTGATCATGTTAAGACGAGCCCTTTTGGGGGGACTTTAAAAAGTAGTATGTGTGGTGTCTTTATAAAAAGGGGAAACTGGACACAGATATTCAGACAGAGACAATGTTATGTGATTGGAGTAACGCAGCTGTAGGCCAAGGGATGCCAAGGGTTTCCTACGGTCTCCAGGAGACAGAACAGGCGAGAAAAGATTCTACCGAAAGTCTCAGAGGATTAGGGTTAGGGTTAGCTCTGACCTCATTTTGATTTCAGACTTCTGGTTTCCAGAACTGAGGGAATTTTGTTTCAGGCAACCCAACTTGTCATATTTTGCTGCAGCCCCAAGGAAACTAATGCACTTGAGAAAAATATGTTTCTTCTTTAAAAAGCCAGTGCTGTTTCAGAATTTAATTTTATTAACACATATATGTACCCAACTGACTTCATTAAGCAAATTCAAATTTATATAGAAATTGTGGCCAATACCTAGTTTTTAAATTCTACTTTACACTTCACTTCCAGCCACAGTAATTTCTTATTTAATAAAGCAAACGCTCTGGTTTTAAAATAACATAGGTGTATTGTGAAAGGGCGATAATTTAAATCTATGACTTCAAGTGGAAGGATAAATACACAGGCCAAACAGGAAGGATGCATTAACGGGGCATGTAGCTGCACATATCTGCAAGCAAACAGAATCATGACAGAATGGCGAATTTAGGATTACGAAAAGGTTGGCATCAATGCTCCAACCCAGAACACGAAATTAAAAGTAAATAATTTTTACTTATTTTATAAGTAAATAATATAAGTTATTATTTACTTATATAAGTAAATAATATTTACTTATCAGGGAATCTAATGCAGAATAGAAACGCAGACACTTCTCAAAATTGGATTTATTTCTACGCAAGTGCAAATAAGGATAATCCTTGAGCAATAAATGTTTGCATTCTGGCCTGTTAAGATCTAAAGAAGTGAGCATGAGAACACAAAATGATAGAGACTTTCTGATTTCCGGAATCCTCCTGGAAGGTGTAAACCCAGGTACACTGCTTGAAAGACTGAACTCAGCTTTGGAAGCAAAAGTGTCAGCCAAGCTCAAAAAATTATGTTTATAAAAGAACACCACTAGGGGCTTCCCTGGTGGCACAGTGGTTGGGAGTCTGCCTGCCGATGCAGGGGACGCGGGTTCGTGCCCTGGTCCGGGGGGATCCCACATGCCGCGGAGCGGCTGGGCCCGTGAGCCATGGCCGCTGAGGCTGCGCGTCTGGAGCCTGTGCTCCGCAACGGGAGAGGCCACAACAGTGAGATGCCCGCATACCACAAAAAAAAAAAAAAAAGAAAGAAAAAAGAATACCACTAAAAACTACACTGCGCCATGCTCAGAGGTATGAGCTATTCACTGTTCAAAGTGTGTTACATCGACTTATTTGTCTTACAGTTACTTTACAGCAGAAGCTTAAATGATATGATGATTTGATTTATTTGTATTTATTTATTTTCTCTATGTTTATAATGATGTGTGTGTGGAAAAAAATGCAACAAATCAATATTAATATAACTGGGAAGTCTGATGCCACACTAGACAATATTTTAAGGAATGCTTGCTTTGAACTTCTGATACACATGTAATAAAAACTGAAGTGGTGCACATTCCATTGTAACTTTGCCTCCTCTATATATATCTTATGCTTTGAACCTTATCTAAGTGTGATGTTTTTAATATTAGATGAAATAATGTTTATAAAGTGGCCTAAGTAATGAGCCCAGATTAAATAGTGACCAAACAAGTGGATTTCCATCTACAAGCTTCCATATTCTGCTGGTTCTAGTATCTGATTTTCTCCTACTCAATAATTAAAAGACCTCTGACCAGAGTAGGAAGTATTAAGAGGTCAGCAGAACAATGATAAATAATAATAAAGTCTCCATCTTATGAAAAGTTAGACAAGTTACATCTCCATTCACAGAATTTGTTAAACTACCTCTGATTATTCATAAATTAATTTCAGCAAACATATGATAAAGTGCTTGTGACAGTTATCTGTATGTCTCCACAAAGTACTCAGATAGTTGGCTAAACACTAGTTTAGAAGTTACTGTGAATGTATTCTTTTAAAGATGAGACTGAGATTTAAATCAGAAGACTCTGAGTGAAGCAGACTGCCCTCAATAATGTGGGTGGGCCGCCTCTAATCAGATGAAGGTCGTAAGAGAAAAAAGACTGAGGTCCCCTGCAGAAAAGGGAAGTCTGCCTCCAGACGGACCTCAGACTTGAGCTGAAACATTAACTGTTGGGTCTCTGGCCTGCTGGTCTATCCAGATTTCAGATGTGTCAATGTCCACAATCATGTTAGCAAACTCCTTAAACTAAAATAAATCTGTGTTTATATATATGTATAAATATAGACAGAGAGGTAGATAGATATTCTATTTCTCTGGAGAACTCTGACCAATATGGTTGTTAAAACTCAAATTGTTGGTACGTGACTTGCTCTATTTACGAGATTCTAGCAAAAATTCCTATACGGACAATGCTATTCTCCAAAACTGACACTGAAATCAACAGACACATCCACTGGGCCAAACCCATTTCCCTGAGGAAAACGGGCTACAGTGAAGCCACAGATGATTTTGTACCGTTTCATGACATTTTATTCTCCACATACAGCTTTGACGACAGTTGTTTAGAATTATAACTAAGCAAATAATGCTCTTTAAATAACCCAAGTGCTGCTTGGAAGTGATGGGAATTTCAAGTTACTGTTTTAATTTTTCCCATATGGTGAGGCTGGCCTAAGGCATTGTATGATGTGCAGTCAACAAACTCTTTTATCAATCAGAGGTTATTTAAATCCCGAAGTCTCTTGAAACTGCAAAAAAGGGAAAAAGTGGGAGACAGGTGAGGGGGGTTGAAGGGAATCCGAACTAAGCATGTAAACTCTTGAGATGTCCTCAATATTCTGAGCTGGAGGGCTTCCCTGGTGGTGCAGTGGTCAAGGGTCTGCCCGCCAATGCAGGGGACATGGGTTCGAGCCCTGGTCCAGGAAGATCCCACATGCCGCGGAGCAACTACGCCCGTGCAGCACAGCTACTGAGCCTGCGCTCTAGAGCCCGCGAGCCACAACTACTGAGCCCGCGCGCCTAGAGCCCATGCCCTGCGACAAGAGAAGCCACCGCAATGAGAAGCCCGCGCACCACAACCAAGAGTAGTCCCCACGCGTCATAACTAGAGAAAGCCCGCGCGCAACAACGAAGACCCAACACAGCCAAAAGGTGAAATAAATTTTGAAAAGTATTCTGAGTTGGAAAATGGAAATCTTGAATTCAAAGATGCCACACGTTGAGGAAGCTTACTGAACAGTTTACATGAAAACTGGTACCAAAGAATCATGAGTAATACTGGGAAAATTTATTTTGAAGCATCTCATTCAAAAGCCCACTACTACATAAAGATAATTAGTTGTTAAGTGGTCTACACTGGCATTCCGACACTAACAATGAAAATGATTTTCCTGAAGATAAAACTTACCAAGATTTTAGTGCACACGAAGTTCAATCTCTTTTAAAAGTACAGTGTGGGAGCTTTCAGCAAATTGATTCAGAACCACAATGTAGGTAGAGAACACTGCCTTTACCCCCAAACATTGCTTTGTGGGCTTCTGCACAGAACCCTCCCCAAGCCCTAGCCTCTGACAACAACTGATGTGTTTTCATCACTGTGGTTTCTTGTAGAATGTAGTAGAAATGCAATCACTGACAAACCGACTTGATCATAATGTAAAATACCACGGTGCCTTTGTGTCTGGCTTATTTCACTCAGCACACGCTTTCGGGATTCATCCACACTGTGTGTGCGTCCTTAGTTTGCTTTGTCTGATCACGGCGTATTCCATCTTGTGGCCACACCATGATCCATCTCTCTCCTCCCCAGTTGATGGGGAATGCGTTTTGTTCCCTCTTTGGGGGTGATTTTGCATGAACTCTGCTATGAAAAGTCACCTACGTGTCTTTGTGTGCATGTACGTTCGCTGACGTGGAGTAAATTTGAAAGACTGAAATTGCAGGATTGTAAGACAAGTGTATTTCACTTTATAAGAAAAAGTTTTCCGGTGTGGTCCTATCACAATACACTCATGGTACGAGAGCTCTAGTTGCTCCAAATCCTTGAGGATCTTTGTCTTTTTAACTTTAAACATGAGCTGTGACGTGGGGTTGATAGCACCCTCCATGGTCCTTTAAATTAGCTAGTGATGCTGAGAATATTTGTATGCCCATAAAGATCACTCATACCTTATTTGTGTGTGTGTTTAATTGGGTTCTGCTACGATGAAGCAGTCAGATAAATTAAGTGAGTCACACAGGATATCCATCTACCTATCTCCCTCCCCTCCCCTCCCCTCCCCTCCTCTCTCTCTCTCTCTATCTACCTGCCTTTAATAAAGTTATAACTTAGAACAGCAGAAAGCAATTCTAAGCAAACATAGAAAAGTAACAAATACAGAAAACTCTGAAAACTTTCAGGCTCAGTCTATACTCCACCCATGTCAGCTGTATGTAACAAGTCATTTCCCTCTGTTTGACAGTTTCTGTTGTTGTTTTATAATTTTATCTTTGGACCTTAACAGTTTAATGTTTCCTTTTCCTCAATCCTATTAGGGATTCATTACATTTCTTGAACTATTAATACATGTCTTTCACAAAATGACGAACTCTACTGCCATTTCTACTCCATCCTTTCAAAAAAATTTGATATTTTCGTAGGGATTCCTGAGGCCCTGTTTGTTCATTTATTTTCAATCTTTGTTTTCTTTCCGTTGTTGAGATGGAGTATTTCTATAGATCTGACCTCAGGTTTACAAATCCTCTTTCTTCTGCCATCTCCAAATTGCCATGTTTTCTATAATCCGATTTTAGGAGTGACACTCATCACCTCTGCCTTACTGTATTGACCACACAAACCAACCCCAATAAATGTACAGAGGGCATTGCACTGGGACATAAAAAAAAAGGGGGGGGGGCAGGAGGCAAGGGTCATTGGCCCCTAACCTGGAGGCTTGCTATTACACACATACACTTTCGCTTTTTACATGTGTTAAGAGTTCAAGGGCTATAGTGAGTAAAGTAGGGTCCTTTGCCTCCAATTATGCCAATTGGAACAGCAGTCACATGACAGTGATTGCACAGCAAGGATCAGGTGGTTTATTTCAAACTCCACACAAGAGACTAGGACATTTTGTAACCTCAGCTGCTGAAATGATGGGCACACGGATGACGATTTTTACTATGATCAAGTAGCGTTTTCATGAAAAGAGTTAAATATGTAAACTGAAGAACTTAAAAATAAGGCCAACTGTATAAAGTGCTGGTATGACAAAATGGGTCCTACAATGTCTTTTTATTGCGCTTTGCCAGAATTTGTAATGAATTCAGAAAGTAATACTTTTAGATGCTGGTTGGCATTTGTGTCTAGCAATAGAGACTTACAACAGAAATGGCCAAGTATCTGTCTCTTATTATGAGTTCATATATTACTCATCTTATTATAGCAGTAAAGAAACAATTGCAAACAAAAAGTAGTGGCAATTTTGACAATATACTGGGATTTTAAAAACTGTGAGTGGTGCTAAGTATTTCCATTTTATTTCGCGCTCACAAATACATCTCAGAATGGTGGTTAAAATTATACAAGTGTACCTAAATTCACAAATAGAAATTTTGATGCTATTTCTCCTTCTGTGTTCAGTGTTTGGAGGAAAAAAGACTTTGCTGTACTTATTTGCCTGCTTATTCCTCTTAATATTCTGTTTTCTTTTATTTATCTACATATTTATTTACTTTTTTGCCACACCGCTTGGCTTGTGGGATCTAGTTCCCTAACCAGGGATTGAACTCGGACCCCCGGCACTGGAAGCTTGGAGTCTTAACGACTGGACCACCAGGAACTCCTATTACCCTGTGTTCTTTTCTATTTCCCTATGGTTTCATATGTAACACCCTTAGATGACTTTGTTTCTGTTTCTGCCAAGTGGTTGAGAGATTGTACCTATCATTACAACTACAAGAGTCTGTCTTTACCCTGTGAAATTTAAACAAAATATAATGAATCTAAGCAAATAATTTGATAAAAACATGGCATAATGTGTGTAGCAGAATGCTGCAAAACTATTAATCATCCCTTTATAGTCCCAAGACCCATTTCTATATTTATATGTAATTCAACACATGTTAATTAACTTACTCATTAAAAGTTAGTAAAATTTTCTCCTTTCAGTTATCTAAGAATTCAGACAAAATATATTTTAAAAAACCTTCAATTATTCTCACCTTCAACAAAGACTATTTAAGTGAACTGAATAAATTCCTCCATAGTTATTTAAATGTGCCTGCCTTAAAAGTACACTGAACGTATTTAAAAGTTCTTTCCATATTAAGTCTGTGAGTATGGTAACGTATTCATTTATTTCTTTTATTTCTCATCAAAAATTAACAATGTTCATGTATCTTTTTTAACCCGTCACTGCTTTCTAATAAGACTTCAGCTGTGCCTAGAACTTTTATACAAGTAGGCAAGTGAGAACCACTTCACTTTCAAGTAACACATTCAAAGCTTTCATTTTTGTAGGACAGGTATGGAAACATTCTGTAATGGTATCCTTTACCTCCTCTTAAAAATGGTAATGTTTCCAATATCAAGCATACTGGCATAGATACACTGTATCAACCTAAACATGGACTGTTGGGATTTTAATTTTTGCTAAAGATTTAAAACTGGTGAATGGGAGGCGGAGTCAAGATGGCGGTGTGGGAAAATGCAGAGTTAGAGTCTCCCCAAAACCAGGGCGCCGGCCGGCTACTGGAGGGGGGGACTCTGACCCCCAAGGAGATAGGAGGAACCCCACGTGAACCGGCAGCTTGTGGGATCTTGGTTCACAAGCCCAGTGTTGAGCCAAAGCTCTTGTGGTGTGAGCTCCAAGTCCAAACCACTGGACTAACAGAGAACCTGAGACCCCAAGGACCCTTCATCGGAGTGAGGTCTCCCGGAGGTCCTCATCTCGGCACCGAGACCCAGCTGTACCCAACAGCCAACAAACTCCAGTGTTGGAAGCCTCAGGCCAAACAACCAGGAAGACAGGAACACAATCTCACTCATAAAAAGGAGATGGCAAAAAAATATGTCACAGATGAAGGAGCAAGGTAAAAACCTACAAAACTAAATAAATGAAGAGGAAAAAGGCAATCTACCTGAAAAAGAATTCAGAGTAATGATCGTAAAGATGATCCAGAATCTCGGAAATAGAATGGAGGCACGGCTTGAGAAATTACAAGAACTGTTCAACAAAGATCTAGAAGAACTAAAGAACAAACCAACAGAAATGAACAACACAATAACTGAAATGAAAAATATACTAGAAGGAATCAATAACAGAATAACTGAGGCAGAAGAATGAATAAGTGAGCTGGAAGGAAAAATGGTTGAAGTAACTGCTGAGGAGCAGAATAAAGAAAAAAGAATGAAAAGAATTGAAGACAACCTCAGAGACCTCTGGGACAACACTAAATGCACCAACATTCGAATTATAGGGGTGCCAGACGAATTAGAGAAAAAGAAAGGGCCTGAGAAAACAACTGAAGAGATTACAGTCGAAAACGTCCCGAACATGGGAAATAGTCACCCAAGTCTAGGAAGCACAGAGAGTCCCATATGGGATAAACCCTAGGAAAAACACACCAAGACACATATTAGTCAAACTACCAAAAATTAAATTCAAAGAAAAAATATTAAAAACACACAGGAAAACCAAAAAATAACAGACAAACGGATTCCCCATAAGGTTATCAGCTGATTTTTCAGTGGAAACTGCAGGCCAGAAGGGAGTGGCAGGATATACTTAAAGTGATGAAAGAGAAAAACCTACATTGAAGATTACTCTACCCAGCAAGGATCTCATTCAGATTCGATGGAGAAATCAAAAGCTTTACAGACAAGCAAAAGCTAAGAGAACTCAGCATCACCAAGCCAGCTTTACAACAAATGCTAAAGGAACTTCTCTAGGCAGGAAACACAAGAGAAGGGAAAGACCTACAATAACAAACCCAAAACAATTAAGAAAATGGTAATAGGAACATACATATCGATAATAACCTTGAATGTAAATGGACTAAATACTCCCACCAAAAGACACAGATTGGCTGAATGGACACAAACACAAGACCCATATATATGCTGTCTACAGGAGACCCACTTCAGACACAGGGACACATACAGACTGAAAGTGAGGGGATGGAAAAAGATATTCCATGCAAATGGAAATCAAAAGAAAGCTGGAGTAGCTATACTTGTATCAGATAAAACAGTCTTTAAAATAAAGACTGTTACAAGAGATAAGGAGGGACACTACATAATGATCAAAGGATCAATCCAGGAAGATATAACAATTATAAATGTTTATGCACCCAGCACAGGAGCATCCAAATACATAAAGCCAATGCTAACAACCATGAAAGGAGAAGTCGACAGTAACACAATAATAGTGGGGGACTTTAACACCTCACTTACACCAATGGACAGATCATCCAAACAGAAATAAATAAGGAAACACAAGTTTTAAATGACACAATAGACCAGATGGATCTAATTGTTATTTATAGAACACTGCACTCAAAAGTGGTAGAATACACTTTCTTTGCAAGTGCAGATGGAAAATTCTCCAGGATAGATCACATCCTGGGTCACAGATCAAGCCTTGGAAAATTTAAGAAAATTGAAATCGTATCAAGCATCTTTTCTGACCACAACGCTGTGAGACTGGAAATCAATTACAGGAAAAAACCTGTAAAAGACACAAATATATTGAGACTAAACAGTGTGCTACTAAATAACTAAGAGATCACTGAAGAAATTAAAGAAGAAATTTACAAAAACAAAGCAACAAATGACAATGAAAACACGACAACCCAAAACCTGGGGGACACAGCAAAAACAGTTCTAAGAGGAAAGTTCATAGCAACTCAATCTCACCTCAAGAAACAAGAAAAGTCTCAAATAAACAATCTCACCCTACACTTGAAACAACTAGAGAAAGAAGAACAAAGAAAACCCAAAGTCAGTAGAAGAAAAGAAATCATAAAGATCAGAGGAGAAATAAATGAAACAGAAAGGAAGAAAACAATAGCAAAGATGAATAAAACTAAAAGCTGGTTCTTTGAGAAGATAAACAAAAGTTATAAACCCTTAGCCAGACTCACCAAGAAAAAAAGGGAGAGGACACAAATCAATAAAATTAGAAATCAAAATGGAGGAATCACAACTGACACAGCATAAATACAAAAGATTATTATAAGAGGCTACTACAAACAACTGTATGCCAATAAAATGGACAACCATGAAAGAATTTACATATTCCTCAAAAGGTACAATTTTCCAAGACTAAACCAGGAAGAATTAGAAAATATAAACAGACCTATCACAAGTAATGAAATTGAAACTGTAATTAAAAATCTTCCAACAAACAAAAGTCCAGGACCAGATGGCTTCACAGGCGAATTCTAACAAACATTTAGAAAAGAGCTAACACCAATCGTTCTCAAACTCTTCCAAAAAACTGCACAGGGAGAAACACTCCCAAATTCATTCTACAAAGCCACCGTCACCCAGATACCAAAACCAGAAAAAGATATCCCCAAAAAAGAAAATTATAAACTATACCACTGATGAACATAGATGCAAAAATCCTGAACAAAATACTAGCAAACAGAATCCAACAACACATTAAAAGGATCATACACCATGATCAAGTGGGATTTATCCCAGGGATGCAAGGATTCTTCAAATATACACAAAACAATCAATGCAATACACCACATTAACAAATTAAGGAATAAAAACCATATGATCTCAATAGATGTGGAAAAAGCTTTTGACAAAATTCAACACCCATTTATGATAAAAACTCTCCAGAAAGCGGGCATAGAGAGAACCTATCTCAACATAATAAAGGTCATATATGACAAACCCACAGCCAACATCGTTCTCAATGGTGAAAAACTGAAACCATTTCCACTAAGATCAGGAACAAGACAAGGTTGCCCACTCTCACCACTCTTATTCAACATAGTGTTGGAAGTTTTAGCCACAGCAATCAGAGAAGATAAAGAAACAAATGGAACCCAAATTGGAAAACAAGAAGTAAACCTGTCACTGCTTTGCTGATGACATGATACCAGACATAGAAAATCCTAAAGATGTCACCAGAAAACTACTAGAACTAATCAGTGAATTTGTTAAGGTTGCAGTATACAAAATTAAAGCACAGAAATCTCTGGCATTCCTATCCACCAACAACGGAAAATCAGAAAGAGAAATTAAAGAAACACTCGCATTTACCACTGCAACAAAAAGAATAAAATACTAAGGAATAAACCTGCCTAAGGAGGTGAAAAGACTTGTACTCAGAATACTATAAAACACTGATGAAAGAAATCAAAGATGATATAAACAGAGGGAGAAATATACCATGTTCTTGGACTGGAAGAATCAACATTGTGAAAATGACTGTACTACCCAAAGCAATCTACAGATTCAGTGCAATCCCTATCAAACTATCAATGGCATTTTTCACAGAACTTGAAAAAATTTCACAATTTGTATGGAACACAAAAGACCCCCCAAATAGCCAAAGCAATCTTGAGAAAGAAAAACAGAGCTGGAGGAATCAGGCTCCCTGACTTCAGACTATACTACAAAGCTACAGTAAGCAAGACAGTATGATACTGGAACAAGAACAGAAATACAGATCAATGGAACAGGACAGAAAGCCCAGAGACAAACCCACGCACCTATGGTCACCTTACCTTTGATAACGGAGGCAAGAACAGACAGCCTCTTCAATAAGTGGTGCTGGAAAAACTGGACAGCTACATGTAAAAGAGTGAAATTAGAACACTCCCTAACACCATACACAAAAATAAACTCAAAATGGATTAAAGACCTAAATGTAAGACCAGACACTATAAAACTCTTAGAGGAAAACATAGGAAAAACATTCTTTCAAATAAACGACAGCAAGATCTTTTTTGATCCACCTCCTAGAGTAACGGAAATAAAAACAAAAATAAACAAATGCGACTAAATTAAACTTAAAAGCTTTTGCACAGCAAAGGAAACCATCAAAAAGACAACCCTCAGAATGGAAGGAAATACTTGCAAATGAAACAACAAAGGATTAATCTCTAAAATATAAAAACAGCTCATAGAGCTCAATATCCAAAAAAATGAACAATCCAGTTAAAAAATGGGCAGAAGATCTAAATAGACATTTCACCAAGGAAGACAAACAGATGGCCAAGAGGCACGTGAAAAGATGCTCAACATCACTGATTGTTAGAGAAATGCAAATGAGAACTATAATGAGGTATCACCTCACGCTGGTCAGAACGGCCATTATCAAAAAAGCTAGAAATAATAAATGATGGAAAGGGTGTGGTGAAAAGGGAGCCTTCCTGCACTGTTGGTAGGAATGTAAACTGATACAACCAGTATGGAAAACAGTATGGAGTTTTCTTAAAAAGCTAAAAATAGTACTACCACATGACCCAGCAATCCTACTGCTGGTTATATACCCTGAGAAAACCATAATTCAAAAAGAGTCATGTACCACAATGTTCACTGCAGCTCTATTTACAATAGCCAGGACATGGAAGCAACCTAAGTGTCCATCGACAGATGAATGGATAAAGAAGAAGTGGCACATATATACAATGGAATATTACTCAGCCATAAAAGGAAATGAAATTGTTATTTATAGTGAGGTAGATGGACCTAGAGTCTGTCATACTGAGTGAAGTAAGTCAGACAGAGAAAAATAAATACCGTATGCTAACACATATATATGGAATCTAAAAAAAAAAAAAGTTCTGAAGAACCTAGGGGCAGGACAGGAATTAAGACGCAGACATAGAGAATGGACTTGAGGACACGGGGAGGGCGAAGGGTAAGCTGGGATGAAGTGAGAGAGTGGCATGGACATATATACACTACCAAACGTAAAACAGATAGCTAGTGGGAAGCAGCCGGATAGCACAGGGAGATCAGCTCCATGCTTTGTGTCCTGACTATACTTTTCTGATTCCTGACTATACTAAAAAAAAAAAAAAATCCATTATAGCTTAAGACAAAGGGGGAGATGAAAACTCTAAGGTCAAAGTTGCCATAAAGATAGGACACACTTTTTTTCCAGTTAGAAAATGGAGTTGGTTTGGGGGAATAAATGTATAAATTTGGGGTTGGGTTTGATACACATGCAGCTTTCCACTCGATTTTTTTTTTTTTTTTTTTTTGTGGTACGCGGGCCTCTCACTGCCGTGGCCTCTCCCGTTGCGGAGCACAGGCTCCGGACGCGCAGGCCCAGCGGCCATGGCTCACGGGCCCAGCCGCTCCGCGGCATGCGGGATCTCCCCGGACCGGGGCACGAACCCGTGTCTCCTGCATCGGCAGGCAGACTGTCAACCACTGCGCCACCAGGGAAGCCCTTTCCACTCGATTTTGCTCTTCGTCCTCTCAGCTGGCAATCCCCCGTGGCGGCCTCACAGCACAGCTAGAATCCAGGAAGCTTTCGGGATACCACCCTTCCCACACAGAAGCAAGTGGGATTTCCCTCCAAGGAGGTTCTTCAAAGTGAGACTGTTCATAGACACCCCCTCCCCGATCTGTGCTGTCTTCTTCTGAAATTTTTTTAAACCAGCTTCATTAATCAACGACTGATGTACAATAAAATCCCTACTAAAACTTCAGTGAGAAACCATAGAACTTGAGAGGTTCTGAGAAATATACGTAAACATGTGAAAGTCATCACAACCAAGATGGGGACCCTTTCAATCCCCTCCACATTCCCAGGTGTCCCACTGCGGTGAGCCTCCCACCCCATCCTTCCCCATGATGGCTCCTAGGTTTCTCCAAGTCACTCATTTTTCTTGAGAAATTCATCGAAATGAGTCTCCTTTTTCTGCCTGGCTTCTTTCACTGAGGTCAATGTTTTTGAGACTCATTCCTATTGTGAATCTTTGTAGTTTGTTGTTTTTTTTCTTTTATTGGAGAGAAGTGATCCATCTTGCGGAAACAGGACCATCCATTGACCGGGGGACAGACACTTGGGTTGTTTCCCGTTTTTGTTTGTTATGAGTTAAAAAGGCATAGACGATGCCGTGCTGGCCGTGAGTAAAAGGGTCTTTAATTTTCTTGGAGAAATACCTGGAGAGGCATTGCAGGATGATTTTATGTCGAGCGTATATTTAATTTTATTTAAAAAACGTGAAATCGGGTCTTCCCTGGTGGTGCAGTGGTTGGGGGTCCGCCTGCCGATGCAGGGGACGCGGGTTCGTGCCCCGCTCCGGGAGGATCCCACATGCCAAGGAGCGGCTGGGCCCGTGGGCCATGGCCGCTGGGCCTGCGCGTCCGGAGCCTGTGCTCCGCAGCGGGAGGGGTCACAGCAGTGAGAGGCCCACGTACCGCAAAAAAAAAAAAGTGAAATCACTGTCCAAAGTGGCTTTCCAATATTACTTTTCCACCCACATGGAGACTTCTTCCAGGTGATTCACATCATCACCAACACTTGGTATCATCCGCCTTTTTAATTTTAGCCCCCCTAGTGTATGTGCAGCAGTAACTAGTAGTTTTAATTTGCTTTCCTAATGACTAGTGATATTGATTATACTTTAGGCGTTTATTGGTTTTTTGCATTTTTCTTTTTTTTTTTTTTTTTGACAAGAAAGTAGGATTTCTTGGTGGGCATGAGTAAGGAGGGCACAGTGCCAAGGCTCTCATGAGTGCAGGGCCCACCATTTGGCCAGAGGGACACAACTGGGGATGTATGTAACCTCACAGCCATCCAGGATGAGCCACTTTTCTGCCACCACGTTTTCAAATTCATCCGCATTAAACTTAGTAAATCCCCATTTCTTGGAGATGTGGATCTTCTGGTGGCCAGGGAACTTGAACTTGGCCTCAATCACACGTTCCTCGTTCTGCAGCTTGGTGCCAGTGGACATTATGGCTTGGCCCCTGTGGACCCTGGCCACTGTGCCCTGGGGCTTTCCAAAGGCACCACGCATACCTGTCTGGAGCCTTGACTGGGGACAGCAGGCCAGTCATGAATATGCACGGGAAAGGGCTGAATCCAAGGTCCCTTAGGGCAACCCATACAGGCGACAGGCTGCATACACTACCGAGGAGGCTGTTGTTTGCAGCTACTGGACATCGGGTCCCCATGGGGAAAACGGCACTGTCGGCTTAACTGGGTTATTTGCAAATTTATTGGATAAAATGTCTGCTTAAACTGTTTGGCCATTTAAATCATTTTGTGCTGATCTTCTTGTTCATTTCTGAGTGTTCTTTCTATAGTCCGCTGAAAAATTTTTTTAAAAAGAAACCCTTTATTTTGTAAATTCTTTCTCCCAATTTGTGGATTAATATCACACTCTGAAGTCTTTAAAAATGGGAATTTTAAATATTAATGAAACACAACTTATAGTTTTCCTTTAAGGTCTATGTGTTTTGTGTCCTACCTACAAGATCTTCGCCTAACGGAAGGTCACCAAGTGTCTTATAATTTCTTACAGAAAAATTCTATGTTTAGCTTTTATATTTCAGTTTTGTCAACTGCCTTTTCTATTTCAGTTACTCTTAGCAAATTGTTATTATTCTTTTCACTTGGAATCTCATTTTTATTCTATGAATATGTTGACTTATCCTGATGGGTTACTGAGTGCGAAACCAACCATACATTCCTATGCTTAAACCCAACTTGGGCAAGATGTATGATAGTTTTTATACATCAGTGGATGCTACTATTCTATTATTTTGTTAAGGATTTTTACACCTAGATTTACTAGATTTATTCGTCTGTTGTTTCTTTTTATTATAATGTCTTCTTTAGGTTCTGATTCTACTAGCCTCCTAAAATGACTTAGAAAGCATTTTCTCACATTCTATTTTCTAGACGATTTTGCCTGTATTCAGTAGTTTTATTCCATAAATCTTTTTTTTTTTAGGATTCGCCTAATAAGCCATTTTTGTTTCAAGTTTTCTTTGGAAACTATTTCACTGCAAATTATATTTGTTAAATATACACAGGACTACATGTTATTTTTTTTCTTGTGTGAGTTTTAGGAATTTGCATCTTTTATATAATTTGTTCACTGATTCTTTAAGTTGCCAGATGTATCAGTATTAACCTGTTCATAAGAGTCACTAATTATTACATCAATATTTATGAAGCCCTTAGCAGTGCCCCTCGTTTATCTATTTGTGTCTTACCTCTTTTCTTCCTCCTGACTAGATGGCTAGAAATTAATCCATTTTACTGAACTTCCCAAAGAAACAGCTTTGGATTTAATCGGTTTCATCCACTGTTTAACAGTTTTGTCTCTCATTGATCTTTGTTCTGCTCTTTATTATCTCTTTCCTTCCACTTATTTTAGATTTAATTTGCTCTTATTTTTTCTGGCTTTTAAAGTGGAAGCTTAGATAGTTTCTCTGAGACTTTTTTTTAACTAACGCAAGCATCCCAAGACCAATTTTTCTGTTTCTTTTCCTGCATATCCCACATCGTAATGTGTTTTGTTTTCATTTTCATTTAGTTCGAAATAACCTCTTGCATTACAAATCCCATCCAAATGCACTCATTTTTATGAGAAAAATAAAGAAAGGAAAGTGAAACTTCCTCGTAAAATAACGGAAGAAAAAAAATCTACAAAGGGGGAAAAAAATGCAACACGTTGGTTATTTTCTATCAACCATGAGCTCCAAATCTTGTGGAAGAAAATGGGAATTGATGAGAAGTCCGCCGTCTCCAAACCGGCAGACAGGTGTGGGTGATACATTTAAACAGAGCAAACACGAGCCAGCCTCCACCAAGTGTTTAGAAACCCCTTCCAATGTCCTATTTTTACCTGTTACCTTAATTGCTGATAGTCAGAGAACAGTGAGATAAATTATACGTTGGCGTTTCAAGGTTTAAACTAGGTTTGAGCTTTGCTGCACAAAAGAAATATTTCTCCACTGGGGTCTTTTCTGCTTCATTGACTCCCTGCAGGTGAGTGCAGATTAATTTGTTCCAAGAAAGATGGTGGTAATTATACCATCCTGCTGCTTCCCTGTGCTATGCAAACAAATGCAGACAACAGAAAAACACAGAACATGGACCAGTCTGGGGCTCCTTCAACTGTCCTGTTCCCTAATTTAGGATCTCCTGCATGGAAGACGGATCTGCGAGTCTGAAGGGGAGGGCTTTCTGCAGGGGCTTAGAGACATGCTCTCCATCTTCATTTATCCCTGAGGAGTTTCTCTTTTTAAAAAAAATTGGAACCTGGGATTTTCATTGATACACAGGCTGTGACTTTCAACTATAGTTCAGTGAATATTTTTTCTAGATCTTTGTACTGAGTTAATGTTTTTTAATAGGGCAACAAAAAAGATACCCTAAGTTAAACTTGTAGACATTTAAATAAATATGTTAACCCGGGCTTCCCTGGTGGCGCAGTGGTTGAGAGTCTGCCTGCCAATGCAGGGGACACGGGTTCGAGCCCTGGTCTGGGAGGATCCCGCACGCCGCGGAGCAACTAAGCCCGTGCGCCAGAGCTACTGAGCCTGCGCGTCCGGAGCCTGTGCTCCGCAACAAGAGAGGCCGCGACAGTGAGAGGCCCGCGTACCGCGATGAAGAGTGGGCCCCGCTCGCCGCAACTAGAGAAAGCCCTCGCACAGAAACGAAAACCCAACACAGCCAAAAATAAATAAATAAATAAATTTATAAAAAATATATATATATATATATATGTTAACCCACAAACAGTTCAATCTTGCCATACTTTCAGCATTACAGAAAGGACACGTCGCATGCAGACGTCTGAAGACTCCTGATACTTGTTAGAAAGACAGTAAAGTGATAATTGCCATGAATAGCACGTGTGTGGCATAGGCTTCAGTTTCAACTTGGTTTAAAATTCCTGGGTCATTTTTAATGTGCTGTCCCTCATATATTTAAGGGAATTTTTAACGTGGCCTGGCTATAACAGCAATTTGTGATTGGAATAGATTGATAATGCCAAATAAACCTCCACATCAAAATACACTTTGCTTATATTTTCACATACGCTCTTCTCTACCTATTGTGTGCAGGATAAAATGATCATTTTAAAGGAGCAAAGGAGCAGTCATTGGATAATGAGAAAGAATGGCATTCAAAGTGCGAGGTCATGTGAGCTTGCGGAAATCATATTTATGTCTGTTGAAATAAAAAATGTTATGTGCAAAACTCGGTAGAAAAGACCTAGCAATTCCAGGCCTAGGTATAGACCCCAGAAAACTGCAAACAAGTATTTAAGCAAATACATCTACATGGATGATCAGAGAATTAGTATTCATAATAGTGAAAGGTGGAAGCAGTGCAAATGTACATCAGCAGATGAAGAGATTAACAAAATGTGGTCCATCCGTTCAATGGAATGTTCAAACACAGAAAGGGATGAAGATCTGATACTCACTACAATACCGGTAAACTTAATTTATAAGCTTTTGCATAGCCAAGGAAACCATAAACAAAATGAAGAAAAAAAACCAAAAACCCTCAGAAAGGGAGAAAACATTTGCAAATGAAGCAACCAAGGGATTAATTTCCAAAATATACAAACAAAGGATTATTTAATGCCTAAGACATCTCAGTATCATGCAGCTCAGTATCAACAAAAACAACCCAATCAAAAAATGGGCAGAAGATCTAAATAGACATTTCTCCAAAGAAGACATACAGATGGCTAAAAAGCAAATGAAAAGATGCTCAACATCACTAACCATCAGAGGAAATGCAAATCAAAACTACAATGAGGTACCACCTCACACTGGTCAGAATGGCCATCGTCAAAAAATCTACAAACAATAAATGCTGCAGAGGGTGTGGAGAAAAGGGAACCCTCTTGCACTGTTGGTGGGAACGTAAATTGGTGCAGCCACTATGGAGAACAGTACGGAGGTTCCTTAAAAAACTAAAAATACAACTACTACATGACCCAGCAATCCCAGTCCTGGGCATATACGAGAGAAAACCGAAATTCGAAAAGATACATGCACCCCAGTGTTCATAGCAGCACTATTTACAGTAGCCAGGACATGGGAGCAACCTAAATGCCCATCGACAGATGAGTGGATAAAGAAGATGTGGTCCAGATACACAATGGAATATTGCTCAGTGATAAAAAAGAATGCAATAATGCCACTTGCAGCAACATGGATGGACCTAGAGATGGTCATACTGAGTGAAGTAAGTCAGAGAATGACAAATATCATATATTGCTTATATGTGGAATCTTAAAAAATGGTACAAATATAGAGTCACAGAAGTAGAAAATAAATGTATGGTTACCAGGGGGGAAAGCAGGGGAAGCATAAACTGGGAGATTGGGACTGACATATATACACTACTGTATACAGATAGATAACTAATAAGGACCTACTGTATAGCACAGGGAACTCTGCTCAATACTCTGTAATGACCTATATGCAAATAGAACCTAAAAAGACTGGATATATGTATAACTGATTCACTTTGCTGTACAGCAAAAAGTAACACAATATTATACGTCAACTATACTCCAATACAATTTTTTTTAAAAAGATGTGGTAAATATACATAGCAGAATATTATTCACCATAAAAAGAAGGAAACCTTGCCTTTTGAGACAACGTGGATGGACCTTGAGGGCATTATGCTAAGTGAGACAAGCCAGACACAGAAGGGCAAGTCTAAATACTGTATGATCTCACTTATGTGTTGAATCTAAAAAAGCTGAACTCGTAGAATCAGAGAGTAGAATGGTGGTTCCCAGAGACTGGGAGGGTACGGAGTAGGTGGAGATGCTGTTTAGTGATACAAACTTACAAACAGAAGATGCATAAATTCTGGAGAGCTAATGCACAGCATAGAGATTACAGTCAACAGTAGTGTATTATATACTTCAAAATTCCTAAGAGACTAGATCTTAAACCTTCTGACTACAAAAAACATAATAATAATTATGTAAAGGGACAGAGGCATTTGCTAAAGCCACGGTGGTGATCGTAAAGCAATATACAAATGTGTCAACTTAACCCACTGGACACCTTCAATGTACACAATGTTATATATGTAAATTATATCTCAATAAAAATCAACAAAAAGGTAAAAAATTGTATACTTTAAACTGGTTACAATTTGAAATTATAGGTTATGGTTTTTTTGCGACAGTAAAAACTTGGAAAGATAAAAAAAAATACACATCACAGAGAATAGAGTGCTGAGGAATAAGAAACGTAATTTATGTGAATTCATGCAACAGATCATCAACAAAGCTGAATTTGAACATATTTTGTCCTGACATCGATACACGTGATCTGTCACTATACAGATGGGCAAATAATGACATAAGAGTAGCTTTCTTAAACTGTCTTTTAACAGGTACTGGCATAGAGAGCAATAAATATCCCTCTGGGAGAAAAAAAGTACAATTAGAAAAAAGTTAGCTTGAAAAATATTCCTATTGGAGAACAAGAAAATTAGCATGGTAGGTTGGAAAGGTCATACAGTTCTAAAGGAGGACATCTGAATTCTAATGGTATCTCTGGTAATTCACTTGTCTCTCCTGACCCTCGTTGCCTTTATTTATCAAACAGGGATTATTTAATGCCTAAGACAGAAGGATCCACACATATTGCCCATTTATTTAGTGTTGGATACTTTCATAATACATATAGTTAAGATGTTTTTTTAAAGCTGTGGGAACCTGCTTTAACTTTGCGACCATACTTGGATTAAATATATGTGAAAACTGTTATGGAATTTAAAACTGCAAGCAAATATTATTTCTATCATTTAATTTGGGAGAAGGAAAGAAACGATAGGCTTTTCTTAACCTTAGATGAATGTGGATACAACATTTTTCTATTATAACAGTTTTACCCTTTTAGTCACGTTTCAGTAAAAAGTTATACTTTCAAGTTTGTTTTTTTTCAAGGCATTGAATCCCCTCACGCTGGAGATGTACAGGCATAGGCTGATGAATAGTTTGGTGGAACGCTGGAAAAATGGCTGAACTAGGAGGAAGATGCTTAGATTAGACTAACTGTTCTTCCAAACCCAGAAGTAATCTGATTTTCTAAGTAACCACGTTCTCAGTGAAACAGATTTCAAATATGGTTCAACAGTTCGCGGACATTGTCTTTCCAAAGTGTATAAGTAAATCTCTTGAGAATTTAGAGCCAAAAAAAATAAATAATCATAATGTGAATAAAATTGGGAGAAAGACTGAGAGACTTGTAAACAGAGGGATATTAATCCTTTTATTAAAAATTTTCACATTAAGGAAGACATTCCTTGTGGTTCCCAATATTATAGTCAATTTTATTTTTAAAAGAGATTACGCTTGCTTTTTCTTAACTGGTTTTGTTTTTTTGTTTTGTTATTTATTTTTGGCTGCGTTGGGTCTTTGTTGCTGCACACGGGCTTTCTCTAGTTGCGGCGCGCGGGCTTCTCATTGCGGTGGCTTCTCTTGTTGCGGAGCACAGGCTCTAGGCACGTGGGCTTCAGTAGTTGTGGCACGCAGGCTCAGTAGTTGTGGCTCGTGGGCTTAGCAGCTCCGTGGCATGTGGGATCTTCCAGGACCAGGGATCGAACCCATGTCCCCTCCGTTGGCAGGTGGATTCTTAACCGCTGTGCCACCAGGGAAGTCCTGCCTTGTTTTCTTTACTGCAAATTTTTTACAAGTTATTTTTTATGAGTTATTTTTCATATACTAGTGTCTTGGTTTTCATTTGATTCCTGTCACCTGTGCTCCCTGGAAAGCACGTGGTGCTCAAATCCTGACAACCCTCCACGAGCAACTGACACTTGGTCTGAAGCCTGTGTCACCTCTATTTTATCACCACACTCAAAGGACAGTGCCTAGTCGAATCTTTTTGAACTCACCCAAAAACATGTACTTGTAAAGAATGTAAAAAAAACTTCCAGCAACGCAGCTCAAAGCAGCTGATGTGGAAAATATATTTAGTAAAGAAAACAACCGGAAAATCCCTGAAGCTGTATTGCTCTTACTACCCCGTCTAACACAGCCCGGTCTTTCACATCACTTCCTAAAAATATTGTGCCACTCTAGCCTGTTAAAAATCGTTCAATAAAGAGGGTCCAGTAAATTTTACAACTTTGCATTTAACGGTCTCTAGGAAGATCCTGGGTATTTGGAACTCTGTCCAAGCAGATGGGATTTTACTTTTCAATGCTAAGCTGAAGTATCGGGACACTGCATTCATTTTCTTGGACGTGCATTCTCGTGTATTGCAAGCTACCCACCTTGATGCCGGACGGACCTGGCATTCCACCTAGACAGCACTGAAACCCTGGGGATTACAGTGGAGTCAAGGCAACACCGGGATGCTCTTAAAACAAGGCAGTTAGGTTTCTGTTCGCATCTCCTTGGGTTCAACTGTCCTATAGCCATTATATGCTAAAAGGGCAAAGTCTACACATAGTCATTGGCTAAGTGAACCAGAATGGGGAAGATCTCATGGATGTTTGACTCCAAACCCGCAAAGTGAGGAACTGAGGAATGTTCTCGATAAACTATAATGCTGCTCCAAGAAAGGCAGACCCTGGAATGTGGAGAGCTTCTCTCTATATTCGAACTTGTGCGAGACCATAACCATGTCCTGATAACCAGATCCACGTTTGAGCACAGAATCGAGATCTTCATCATTTCCAGTTGCAGGATAACACAGGTAGACGTGTAATCATGACGCCAGCTGCACTTCCATCCAATTTAAAGGACTGTGTGTTATAAATAATGGTGTGACGTTCTCCTCTGAATAGGACTTTTACCAAAAATGTTGTAGATTCTCAGACATTTCAGAATCAAACTATGTACAAAAGGATATTGAATTAACGCAAATAGAAGTCCTTGTGAAATAAAATCCAATGGAATTATGCATAAATAATGAATAAGTTCACCAGAGAGAAATTCTCAAGTGTTTTTGTGTTATATGTTTTCATGAGAATTCCTCTTTTATCTCATGGCTTATTCTCATAAACAGGAAAAATAATCTTACACTTTAAACTATGCAATAAGTAGTACACTCTGAAATATTCTTAAATTCCACTTTAATTAAAAGGGGACTCCTGGGCTTCCCTGGTGGCGCAGAGGTTGAGAGTCCGCCTGCCGATGCAGGGGACACGGGTTCGTGCCCCGGTCCGGGAGGATCCCACATGCCGCGGAGTGGCTGGGCCCGTGAGCCATGGCCGCTGAGCCTGCGCGTCCGGAGCCTGTGCTCCGCAACGGGAGAGGCCACAACAGTGAGAGGCCCGCGTACCGCAAAAAAAAAAAAGAAAGGGGGGGGGGGTACTCCTGAGATTGAGTTTTTATTTACTGTGAAACCACTGGAACACTTTCTCTTGATGACCCTCTCAATATACACGTCTCTTCACTCAGCACATTTGCACTGATTTCCAAATTTTATTTTTAACATGTTCATTTTATGGAGGCTCTAAGCATTTTGTACTGTGGAAGCATATCTAATGGTTCTTAAGGCTGCTCCCAGTGCCACGTAAAAATGGGAAAAAACATAGACACTGACGGTTCCCTAGGAGATCATAAAGCCTAGATTTCATATTAGAAGATGAAATTCCCTTTTAGTAGCTGCCCTCATCTATATTTCTAATTTATGAGAAATAATTTCTCCCAGTTAATTGGCACCATGATCTCTAAATAAACTATAAAACAAATTTGCTAGGCTCAGATGGCTGAAGAAAGACCATACATACAAACTCTTATGTATAAGATAAATAAGGTACAAAGATACAATGTAGAACACAGGGAGTAGAGCCAATAATTTATAATAACTTTAAATGGATTATAATCTATAAAATATGCTGTACACCTGAAACTGTTACAATATATAATACATAGAGTTATAATAATCAACTCTAACTTTTAAAAAGCTCATAAAATCACCACTGACTTTTCCAGTTTGAGATGCTATCAGATATCCAAAGAGACATGACAATGTTTAACCTTTTGGAAAGCAATGTGCATTTTCAGGAAGCTCTGAAATGAAGACAGAAGTCTGGGAGTGGCTTTTAGAAAAGGGAGTTGAATGCACGGCATTAGAAAAGAATATTGGGGGCGCAGGCAAGAGAAGACAAACGTCATGATTCAGGAGGAACTGGATCTACCCCAAATCTTCAGGAGAAATAAGGGAGCACGGAAGCAAGAGGGTTCAATTACAAAGAAATCGGGTAAATACACGAGGAAAACAGGCTGGCACGTGTTCACTACAGTCTCTCAAGAGGACGAAAGCCAGGAGAAAAGGGAAACGACAGAAAAAGTGAGGACAGACGTCGCTCCCTGATAGCAGAGGCCTCACAAAGAATGATCCCTAACAAGGAGGTGTGCAAACTACAGGACTGAAACAAGGAATAGAGGCAGATGGTGGAGAAGGAGGTGAGGGCAGAGTGAACGTCACCTGAAATGTCTGTAGATTTGGGAACTTTGGTGTTGTCATTGTTTGCAGTTGCTATGACTGTTGATCTTGTGAGGCAAATGGAAGATACTACGTGGAGATACTGACAAATGGAGCAGAAGGAAAGAAACAAACCAAGGAGCACGGACTAAAAGAGAAAGAATTCAGGGAATAGAAAGTCACACCAAGGAGGGAGCCCTCCTGCACTGTTGGTGGGAATGGACATCAGTGCAGCCACTATGGAGAACAGTACGGAGGTTCCTCAGAAAACTAAAAATAGAGCTACCATATGATCCAGCAATCCCACTACTGGGCATATATCCAGACAACACTATCATTCAAAAAGATACATGCACCCCAACGCTCATAGCAGCACTATTCATAATAGCCAAGGCATGGAAGCAACCTAGGTGTCCATCAGTAGATGAATGGATAAAGAAGATATGGTACATACATACAATGGAGTATTACTCAGCCATGAAAAAGAATGAGATAATGTCATTTGCAACAACATGGATGGACCTAGAGATGATCATAGTGAGTGAAGTAAGACAGAGGAATACAAATACCATATGATATCGCTTATATGTGGAGTCTAAAAATGATATAAATGAACTTATTTACAAAACAGCAGCAGACTTACAGACAAAGAGAACAGACTTGTGGTTGTAAAGGGGGAGGGGGTGGGGGAGGAAAGGATTAGGAGTTTGGGATTAACAGATGCAAACTAGTATATGTACGATGGATCAACAACAAGGTCCTACTGTCTACCAGAGGGAACTCTATTCAATACCCTGTGATAAACCATAATGGAAAAGAATATGAAAAAGAATGTACAAACATGTATAACTGAATCACTTTGCTGTACAGCAGAAATTAACACAACATTGTAAATCAACTATAGTTGAATAAAATAAACTAAAAAAAATCACATGAAGCAAAAAGCAAGGGTCATTTGCTCCAATGGCTTTTGTCAAATCATTTGTAGTAGAGTGTATCTATTTTTTCTTTTTACCCTGAGGTCAAATGAAAAATTTTAAATGTAGTGAAAGCCACACGGCATTCTCACTCTGTGCCTGCCAAATGAGCCTGTTTGTCCAGCAGAGAGGTTCAACCTCAGTACTTGATTCTGATACAGTTATCTGAGGAGGACTTCATTAATTTATGAGTCTTTAATATTTCAGTCTTTTTTTTTTTTTTTTTTTTTTTGCGGTACGCGGGCCTCTCACCGCTGTGGCCTCTCCCACTGCGGAGCACAGGCTCCGGACGCGCAGGCTCAGCGGCCATGGCTCACGGGCCCAGCCGCTCCGTGGCATGTGGGATCTTCCCGGACCGGGGCACGAACCCGCGTCCCCTGCCTCGGCAGGCGGACTCTCAGCCGCTGCGCCACCAGGGAAGCCCCAATATTTCAGTCTTTAAGTCAATGCAGAAACACAAATTACATCCTAGGAAATTATCTGGCAACTACACTCAATCATATAACACATGTAATGACCAGAGAGTTTGCAGTTGGAGACAACTATATGCACATGGACCCAATCTCTCTGGTTAATCCAGGAATCTCCTGCAGTTTATTTTTCACTGGGGCAAGGAAAACAACAGTTGTTGCTGGATTGAAAGGATCTGTCAGTTTAATGTATGGGAGACCTTGTAACTGAAGGCAAAATTTTAGAGAGAATATTTAAGCTTAAACTCTAATATTACAGTTTAGTAACAAAGCTTCTTTCATGAAGGAGTAATTCAACCAGTAGTGTCTTATTTTGTAAACTACGTAAGGTTGATCCATTATTTTAAGTTATGAATTAAAATAGATTTTGCTGATAAAATCCAAAGATTTAAAGTAAATGAAACGATAAAATGTAAATGGAAATAAAACCATAGATGACTTCATTGACGCCTTTCTTTACAAATTTATTTATTTTTATTTAGTTTTGGCCGCGTTGGGTCTTCGTTGCTGCACACGGGCTTTCTCTAGTTGCAGCGGGCGGGCTTCTCATTGCAGTGGCTTCTCTTGTTGTGGAGCACGGGCTCTAGGCACGCAGGCTTCAGTAGTTGCAGCATGTGGGCTCAGTAGTTGTGGTGCACGGGCTTAGTTGCTCCACAGCATGCGGGATCTTCCCAGATCAGGGCTCAAACCCGTGTCCCCTGCATTGGCAGGCGGATTCTTAACCACTGCGCCACCAGGGAAGTCCCACAAGTGGTTATTCTATGTACTCATGCTTGTATAAGGTCAGTATGACCTGCACAAGTAACTTCTATCCTTTTATATTGGAAGTGTTCATCACAACCTGGATTATTACTGGTTTAGTTTATACTGAACACAAAAATAAGAGGCTAATTACAGAGAACCCTGTAAATTAACCCTGAATAGTTTTCTTTTTATTTGAGATATGTTTTCTCATTTCTTTGTGTCACTCTACAAATCCCTGATTCAAACTTCTCTTCATCGAAGTCATGGCAATTCTTCCTTAAATTGTTTGGGTGACATGGAGTTCACAGACACTCAAGGCTTCCTCAGTCCTTGGAATCTCAGGGAGAAGGTGGACCAGTATTTTGTTCCCTGATGCTTTTAAGCTTAGAATCATGCGTTTTGAGGATCGTTTCACCCAGGCTTAAAATCTTAGTGTAGTGATTACCAGCTTTGAGACTTTCTCAACGTTCCCAGGTTACAACAAGTGCAGACAATGTTCGAGAACGTGAAATGCAGTATATTTGTAAGGCAGCTGACAGAGAACCCTCACTCTGCATTAAGTATGCACCTTCCTGTTTACATAGGGCCCTGGATAGAGATTACTTAACTTGCTATAGTTGGTCTGGGGTGTTTTCAGCATTAGAGCAAAAGCATTCTTCCTAAAACCAATCTCATCTCCCCCACAGTCAAGTCTTCACAGGTATCAAAACCAAACTTATGGTTACCCAAGGGGAAACATGGGGGAAGTGATAAACTGGAAGACTGGGACTGACACATACACAGTACTGTATATAGAATAGATAACGAATAACGACCTACTGTAGAGCACAGGGAACTCTACTCAATACCCTGACAACCTAGATGGGAAAAGATCTAAAAAAGAGTGGATATATGTGTACGTATAACTGATTCGCTTTGCTGTACACCTGAAACGAACACAACATTGCAAATCAACAATACTCCAATAAAAATTTTTAAACAAAGACAGAATCTTCAGGAAAATGATACTGTAGTACATAAGAACAAAGCTGACTCCATTTTGGATCTGTTTTTAACTTTAACCTTTGTATCCTATTGCAGGGGTTCCCAGACCCCAGGTCGCCGACGGTTACTGGTCCGCAGCCTGTTAGGAACAGGGCCACACTGCAGGAAGCGAGTGGTGGGCAAGTGAGCGAAGCTTCAAGCGTCATCCGCCACTCCCCATTGCTCGCATGACTATTTGACCGTCAGCCCCAACTCCGGTCTGCAGAAAAACTGTCTTCCATGAAACCGGTCCCTGGTGCCAAAACAGTTGGCGACCGCTGGTCTATTGCTTTAGCTTCAAGTTAAAAATGTTGCCTAGAGCCTGAAATATACAGGAGAGCCCATTCTCAAGGCTCTGACCTTTAAGGGTGTAACACTTTTCCACTCCTATAGAGATAAAAAGTTGCAGAACAGAGAATAACATTCGTCTTGTTGGAGGTTTACAGGAACATCAAGACCTGACCTACCTGGACAGATGCAAGAACAAAGGACTCCCACACAAAGACGTCTGCGAGAACCAACCACACCCCCCGCCCCCTTTTTAGTATAAAAGAAGCCTGAATTCTGACTTGGGCACGATGGTTCTCTGGGACGTTAGCCTGCCATCTTCTCGGTCTGCTGGCTTTCCAAATAAAGTTGCTATTCCTTGCCCCAGGACCTCACCCCCCATTTACTGGTCTGTCCTGTGGCAGCAGTACGAGCTCAGACTTGGTAACGATGGCTTCTTCCTTTCTTGGTTAGGAATGTTCAATCCTCTCGCTGTCTAGTCTGTACATGGGACATACAGAGATTTTTTGGGTAAAAGATTACAATTCTGTACTATGAGTCTATATAGTATATGTAATTCTGATTCCTCAGAGTAAATGGTCAACACGCGCTTTCTAGGTGGGGTGGCCTGCCTCTGCGAGGTCAGTGAATGTGAGGTCAGGCCTCTGCTCTACAGAGTAAAAATAAATTTTCCACATCCCAGTTTCCTGCAGGCTACCATCCTAAGTCCTGAACCTAGTTTACCACAAACATACGCTGTCAGAGGTGGTCGGATGTCCGAAGATAGAAAACCTTCAGGAAGAAACAAACTTGGATCCCTTATTACTGTTCCAAGCTCTGTGTATCTTTCATGCCCGATGCATTTTGAATGTTATGGGACGGAGGCGTGAAAGATGGTAGACCAATGTGTCCCACACTTGAAAGATACATGCATCACGTTTGGTGGTTGCCGGTGGAAAACCGGCCCTAATTTTGGGAAGCTCATGCTGCTGGTTTGCAAACATCTTTATACCTATTTCTATGATTATTCTTTATACCTGTTTCTATGATTATTCTTTGTGTTGGCACGAATCCATCTGCCCAGACTTGCCCAGTAAACTTTGTACCCAGAGAGCGGCTGGGAATTCATCTTACACTTCATGGAGCGAGATATTTTATATTTGCTATGCTTTGAATTCTAGAGAAGCAAACCTGTAGGTGATTTCTGCTAACATGAACACAGATGGCTCTGAGGTGGTTCTTAACATGTTTGTTGGATTTAAAAGTACTAGCATTTTAGTCAGAAACAGAAAGAATTACCATGCAGCACTATGTACGTTCATCCAACAAAAAAGCCATCTCCTTTATAAGCCTATGGGAAAAGGAGAAATATACAGGCATGCATGAAACTCCCTCCTTTTCCATTCCTGCTGCATATACATCAAAATGCCTGGTCAATATAGAGCATTCGGTATTTCCCATCTCCCGTGACAACCTTCCCCTACCTCAGTAGACTAGTACTTTCGTAGGGGCATGGTTTGGTGTTCTAAAAAATAATTGTGAAAAAAGTTTTGAAACTAGTACGATTACATACTCTGACATTTTCAGATACAGCATAACATTTTATAAAATATGTATGTAAAATGTTTATGAACTGTCTATATTTAGAAAAAAAATTTTATAGGATGAGCTTCAATATCAAATTCATTAAAAGTCCACAGCAAAGCAAGTACTGACTGAAGAAAAACACAACATAACTGTAAATGGAGAAGCCGATATAATATCATGAAAGCAAGAAACCTGATGCTCCCAGTAGAAGATAGAGAGAGTAATTAGTTGATTGAACTCCTACAGAAAAAACAGGAAGAACGTCTTCAAATGTTCAGAACGAATAACTTGTCTGTGGTCACAAGTTTAAATCAGTCAGTGCACATAGCGCATTTATTTTTAGGATGTGATGAATACTACTTTGTATTTTGATGTAGAATACATTTTATTTTTAATGCTCAATAAATTGAAATTATCAAACCATTTATGTAAAATATATACATCACTGATCAACAACTATTCATACAGATTTCATATCTGCAATGTATGGGATTGGACGTGCATGAAAATTGAAATAGGCAAGTATGACGATTCAAACTGTCCCACCTTTGTGATCAGAAACATTTATTCAAAATGCAGATCAGAAGTAGCCATGTTCAAGTTTGTGCGTGCTGGGAATAAAATGCTTCTCTCAAAGGAAAGCCACGTGATAAGAAATAAAAGAAAACCAGTAGATAGAAATCCATACGTATCTTACTTAAAGTGAAAAATTCAGCATAAATACCTCTATAGTCTTCATACTAAAAAATACGTTATTTCCTAGTTTCTGGTAAAAAGTAAAGCCGTAATAATTTGGTTTAAAATAATTTTCCAACACAGTTTTCTATTTCTTCCTCACTGCACTTAAAAACTTACCGGTTGAAAACTCTGGAGAGGGCGTAGAGAAAAGGGAACCTTCCTGCACTGCTGGTGGGAATGTTAAATTGGTACGGCCACTATGGAGAACAGTATGGAGGTTCCTCAAAAACTAAAAATAGTACTACCATTTGACCCAGCAATCCCACTCCTGGGCATATATCCAGACAAAAACTATCATTCAAAAAGATACATGTACCCCAGTGTTCATAGCAGCACTATTTACAATAGCCAAGACATGGAAACAACCTAAGTGTCCATCAACAGACAAATGGATAAAGAAGATGTACATATATACAATGGAATACTACTCAGTCATAAAAAAGAATGAAATGATGCCTTTTGCAGCAATGTGGATAGACCTAGAGATCATCATACTACGTGAAGTCAGAGAAATACAAATACCATATATCACTTATATGTAGAATCTAAAATATGACACAAATGAACTTATCTACAAAACAGAAGAAGAGTCACAGACAGAGAACTGACTTGTGGTTGCCAAGGGGGAGGGGGGTGGGGGAGGGATGGATTGGGAGTTTGGGGTTAGCAGATGCAAACTAATATATAGAGAAGGGATAAACAACAAGGCCCTACTGTATAGCACAGGGAACTATATTCAATATCCTGTGATCAATATCCTGTGATAAACCATAATGGGAAAAGAATATACATATGTATATATAATAGAATCACTTTGCTGTACAGCATAAATTAACACAACGTTGTAAATCAGCTATACTTCAATTAAATAATTTGTTTTTAAATCGTAAATTCCACCCCATCAAAATAGAACAGAGTTGTTCAAAGCTACCTTTTGGGGGGGAAAAGATAACTCTTATTAAGAAAAAAAAAAAAAACCCCAAACAAAAACTATAGTTAAGGTGGGAATAAAATGTCACTTAACCGACTTTACTTTCTGTGGAGATAAAAATCAAAACTTCTTTATGTTATGTTGAAGGAGCTGAAGACCCCAAGCTGATAAGGAGCGAGTTCACTATTTTGTGCACTTGTTCCAGAATTTTTAATATTTTGACATTTTATTCCATATATAAAAACTACAAATGGAAGATGTTAATTAGCCCCAAGCCTTCAGAGCTAGGAGTCAAAAGGGTTCTCTGATTTCAGTTTGGTTATCTTCCAAGTATTTCACTGTCACTCCACAATGAAGCATGAACTTCTTGAACTTCTAATTTAAAAGAAAAAAAAAAATTAAGGGACTATCCTTGCACACATATATAAGCAAGCATGAGAAAACCTGAACGTTATTTTATCTGCTTCCAGCAAGGCTTCAGAAGGACAGCTTCAGCTTTCAAACATGATCCTAAGAAAAATTTTAGGAAACTAATGAAGTTACATATTTTCCCATCCAAAAATATACTAGAAGTAAAAATGCCTTCAAAATTGCATCGTTGAATATCAGAACAATATGACTAGACTTTCCATGAAGAAAAAGACATGGTAGCATAAATCACTCAGGATGCAGTATTCAGCCAAAGAGTTATAACGCTGTAATATGAAAACCTAAAAAGGCGGAAGCTCTAACAGAAAAGCTTGTCTCTCATTTTCCAGGCTGGTTGCTGACTCTGCTCCACGGAATCATGCAGGGATCCAGGCTACTAACAACTTTGTTATTTTCAACTACATAGTTATGGCTGGGGTCCAGCAGCCCCACCCAGCCGGTCGCCTACTACAGGCATACACCTTGGAGATGCAATAAAGCCAAAATTACAACAGAGAGAGTTACAGGAATGTTTTGCTTTCCTACTGCATATAACAGTTATGTATACACTAGACTGTCGTCTGTTGAGTGTGCAATAACATTAAGCCGAAGACAATGCATATACCTTAACTAAAGAAGACATTCTTGCTGAAAAATTCAAACCATCCTCAGAGCCTTCAGTGAGTCGTGATCTGAGCCATAACCTTTCTGCAAGATGATATCACAGATCACTGATCAAAGATCACCATCACAGATACACAAATAATAAAAAAGTCTGAGATGTGAGAATTACCAACCTATGACCCAAAGTAAGACACAAAGTGAGCAAAATGCCTTTTGGAAAATGGTGCCAAGACATTTGCTCAATTAGAGTTGCCCCAAACCTTGAATTTGAGATTAAAAAAAAAAAAAAAGGCAATATCTGTGAAGCACAATAAAGTGAAGCACAAGGAAGTTAGGTGTACTAGGGAAGAAGAAACGGTTTTGGTAGGATGTGCGCCGTTCTTTGCCACAGAAGGGACAACCTGGATGGAAGTACTGAATGCAGAAACGTTCTTTGGGGTAACTTCCATTTTCTTTTTGGTATTCAAGTGTAATAAGATTATCATAGGACTTTGGCAAATTATGTTTTTTTGGTTTTTTTTTTTTTTGTGGTACGCGGGCCTCTCACTGTTGTGGCCTCTCCCGTTGCAGAGCACAGGCTCCGGACGCGCAGGCGCAGCGGCCATGGCTCACGGGCCCAGCCGCTCCGCGGCATGTGGGATCTTCCCGGACCGGGGCACGAACCCGTGTCCCCTGCCTCGGCAGGCGGACTCTCAACCACTGCGCCACCAGGGAAGTCCTGTTTTTTTTTTTTTAAAAAAAAAAAACTAGAATCACACTATAAAATACCTGTAAGGACGTACTGGTTTATCCCTGGTTTGTGCTGTTTGCATATCTGCCTTATCTGTTTGCACAACCTACCTTACCATTGGAACAGCGGCTTTGGAAGCTCTTTTTACATTTACAAATACCTACATGGAACATCATGGTAATATTTTCCCTTTAAAATAGTATTCAGGGCTTCCCTGGGGGCGCAGTGGTTGGGAGTCCGCCTGCCAATCCAGGGGGCGCGGGTTCGTGCCCCGGTCCGGGAAGATTCCACATGCCGCGAAGCGGCTGGGCCCCTGGGCCCTGGCCGCTGGGCCCGCACGTCCGGGGCCTGTGCTCCGCGGCGGGAGGGGGCGCAACGGTGAGAGGCCCGCGTACCACACAATAATAATAATAATAATAATAATAATAATAATAATAGTATTCAGATTAGAATGAATCTGATTTTTTTTTTTTTTCACCAAGCTGCGTGGCTTGTGGGACCTTAATTCCCCGACCAGGGATTGAACCTGGGCCCTTGGCAGTGTGAGCAGAGTCTTGTGCCAGGGAGTTCCCAGAATCAATCTGATATTAACCCATTTTGTAGGATTTGATTACACAAATGTTTGGCTTTATTTTACAAAACAAATAATTTGCAAAATGAATTACAAAATGATTTCCAATACTGCGATTTTACTCTTGTGGATTATTTTGTTTGACTGTACAGAGTCCAATTAAACCACTGCATTGGGTTTCCTTTGTCATATCAATAACAGTACTAAAAGCTCTTTACCAAGTTGCTTAATAGTGCAATCTCTTTCTGTTCAAGTATTTTTAAATGTCATTACTCTGACGTATCACTGCCAAGTGCTATGAAGTCTTATAAACCAACCACAATACATTTCGTAAAAATGAATATTTCAAGTCACTTCTGGTTTCTGTTTTTGCAAAGCGTTCTTGCAAAACAATATATGATCTTTAAAGGGTAAGTAAAAATAAACTGAGGTCCCCTGAAGATTGGGACATGCTTTCTTTTTAAATGGGATGATGTTTCCCTTTTGGTGGTTTATAACAAAATTTACTTCTTCAAAGCCCCATCTATTTATGTCAAAACAACTGTTCTTGTACAAGACAGACTGTGAACATCTGAATAAGAGCCAAGACTTCAAATCAGTCTCCTTTAAAGGTATGATGGCTTTTCTTTCCCCTGTTGTATAAGAGCCTCTCACAGTGACACAATCTTTGAGGATTCATCTCTTTTATAATTAAATTGCCCCGAAGAAAGTTCCCAGTCATCTTTTCCTCATTTCTTAGCAATTCTAGGACAAGCACACATCTGATAATAAAGAATACTTCAAACAGCACAGCAAGCATTAAAACTGCTTGAAGAATTGAAAGTTCAACACTCATAGTGTTAATTATGTTTTCACATACCACGCTTTCTCTGTGACAGCATTTTTACCTTGGGCGGCACCATCTAAATGCTTTAAAGGAGGTGAACCCTTTCCCAGGACTATTCCTAGGTGAGCCTGCTCCTGTGACCCAGATTCTTATCTTAGTTTCTCATAAAACCTTTCAAAGATGCTTTATCCACAGTGAGTGTGTATGGACACAGATAGATGGGTAGAGAGATCGATCCAGTCCTAGGAGGGAATCACCAGACATCGTTTCATGACTTTCTCTCCTGGACTTTGCTCTGCGTATCTGCCTGAGTGGGGGGACCTTCCCCCCGATGGAATGATTACCCTGGTCCAGACACAGAGGCCAACACGTCTCATTTTTTGCTCCTACCCTCTTAGTTGAAATAGGGTTATTTTGAAGTCGAGCTATTTTTATGAGGATACAGAGGCAAACATGGATGAAGGAAGTTGCCCAGGACCACAGCGTTGATACATAGCCTGAGGGAGACTTGAACATTGCAGCGAAAAGGTTGAGTCTGTCCCCACCGTGCTATACGACCACCGTGTGAATATATAATACTCCTCTATATCATCACAGTAACTTTTATACATTTTTCCAGTCCCGAGAGACCTCCCTTAGCCTCCTAAAAGGATTCACAATGTCCCAAAGGATATAAGTAGATCATAATTTAATTAGTTAATTACCCTTACTTAGCAGCTTTTAATTATGCTTTTGGAAAACACATCTCCAAATCTTTATTCTACCATTTCACTCTGTTCATAATGCCCTTTTTTCCCCATGATAAAGGTTTAATTTTTATGTATTCCAACCTGATATTCAAATGGATTTTCCTAGCTGATACTCTGCAAAATCGAATTTGTTTTTCAAAAACTTAAAATTTATTGTGATTTTTTAATATATTAAATAGATAGATGACAGAGAGATGGACAAAGATGGATGACAGATATAGACAGATGCTAAACAGATGATAGATAATAGATATAAAGATACATAATAGATATAGATAGATGAAAGATAATATCAAAAATGGATAGAAACAGATAGATGATGGATAACTAGGTACAGACATTTATGTAATCTAGTATTTACTTTTATAGATAGATGATACATGATGGGTAGAGATACAGATAGATAATAGACAGATGATAAGTAGATACAGATAGATGATGGATAACAGAGGTCGATAGATAACACAGATGATGGATAGACAGAAAGATAATGGATAGATATAGATGTTTAAGCCATCTAGTATTTACTTTTGTGTAGGAAGTGGAGTTAAGATCCAAGCACCTATCTCCTCAGAATAAACGAGTCTGTTCCTTCGAACCCTCTAATTTCGCAATTATTTGAAACCCTACATTTATCCCACCTCCAGTTGCCCTGCAGCCTCTTGTTAAGACTCTCTCTGATACTTCTTAAGCCCCCCTTCTATCTCACACGCACGGATCACTCATTATCTATACTGGAGCAAGAGCAGATGCAGGTGGATGGACAGATGCTTGGCAGGATGTGCTTCTCCACATCCTCTCCTCCAAAAGGTGCAGGGACACTAAATCCAAGTATGCTTTCCAGCTCGGAGGTCAAAGAGGAAAACGAGCACGTGGCCAGAGCGAGAGAGAGAAAGCACGCCCTTCCCAGGGCACAGAAGCTCTGGACCACACAGAGGCTGAAAGCAGCCTCTTTGGGAGAAGAAAAATTAGTAAGAAAGCACATCTCTTGCATAAGGAAGAGCTGGTACATCTATACAATGGAATACTACTCAGCCCTGAAAAGGGATGAAATCATGCCATTTGCAGCCACATGGATGGACCTAGAGATGATCATACTAAGTAAGTCAGACAGAGAAGCACAAACATCATATGATATCACTTATACGTGGAATCTAAAATACGACACAAATGAACTTATTTATAAAACTGAAACAGACTCACAGACATAGAGAACGGACTTGTGGTGGGCCAGACAGGGTGGGGGAGGGAAGGGCTGGGAGTTTGGGGTTAGCGGATGCAAACTAGTATACACAGAATGGATCAACAACAAGGTCCTACTGTACAGCACAGGGAACTACATTCGATATCCTGTGATAAACCATCATGGAAAAGAATATTTAAAAAGATGGTATATGTAAGTATAACTAAATCCCTTTGCTGTACAGCAGAAGTTAACACAGCACTGTAAATCAACTAGACCTCAGTTAAGAAAATAAAAATTACCAAGAACATCCAACCCGGCTAGCCTATGATTGTGCAGTCTCCACCTCTAGACTCTCCAGCCCTAGAAACTGTGTACCCACCGGTGTTCAAGAATGTAGAAAGCAACGATCTTCCAATAATTAGACGGCCTCACTCTTGCTTCGGAGCTTCCAAAGAAGCAGAGAGGAGACCAGAACTCTTGGCGGAGTCCAGGATTTGTCACTTTTAGAATAAAAGTCATAGTGGCTGACAACACACAACCTTGAAGAACAGATAACCCAACCTGTGGACTCTCCCCTGCTATGCCCCATCCAGCCTCCTGGAATTTATCACGCTCGTGGACAGAGGCAAATCTAACCCATCGGCACTAGAGGAAAGAAACGTGGAAACAAGAGAGAGGATTTTCATGTCTAGTTTATACGAGAATGTAGGTATTTTTTCAGTCTTCTTTTAAATTCATTTATCTTTCATAATCAATCTCACTTTCTATCCCTTCAATTTTCTTCAATCTCACTGGGGCTAGATATTTGTACATATTTACATAATTGGGACATAAAATGCTTTGTACCAGATTTTTTCACTTAAAAAATTATATCATGCTTCAATTAAAAAAGAAAGAAAAAGCAAAGAGAAAAAAAATCACGTCATGCAACCTTCTTTTGATTTATTTAAAATTGGGCATTTAGATTATTTTTAGCAGCTCAAAAATTCAAAATGCTGTGAACCCTCTCCTGTAATAACTTGCCTCTTGGACACATTTCTAAGGATAAAGTCCTAGGACCGGAATTAGAGTCTATGGAAACAACCATTTTGAGTCCCTTGTTATTCATTGTGAATTTCTCTCAAAAACAGGGTGGCAAATACAGTAACTGACATTATTATTTAACTTAAAATGTATTTTAAGACTAGCGAGCAAGAAAGCTGATGAAGTTATTCAAAACGTAAAGTTTGACCTGATCTCCTTAGGTTGAGGGTGATTAACAAAAATTGGGGGACCTAGCCCACCTTCCCACCTTAGGTGTGAATGTCTTTGCAAAACTTCTTCAGGTTTCCAATTCTGTCTGCAACTTAATTTCTTGATAAATGATCTAGTTTTTTTGTTGTTGTTTGTTTTATATCTTTTGGGTTATATAAAAATTATATGTTTTACTTACAGTGAGGACACAATTTACAATTTTTCTTCCTGTAGCAGTGACCTATCTCCTCCAGTGAAACATCCTCAGCGTCACACTCGTTTTGTTACACATTTTTTATCTCCTCTCAACCCAATTCAATCCCAGAGACAAATCCCTCCATCAGTTAAAAAGTTGGCTACGTACCATTCTATTCATTTCCTTTATATACGTACACAGATCTACAGACAACACGTCCGTTTTTGTTTTAATATACACAGAATTCTGACAGTCGATTTTATGTGTGAACTTGGCTAGGCTACGGTGCCCAGGCATTTGGTCATACCGTCATCTACATGTTGCTCTAAAGGTATTTTGTAGACGTACCTCACATCTATATTCAGTTGACTTTAAGGGAGATGACCCTTGATCGTGTGCAAGGGCACCATCCGATCTCTGAAGGCCTTACGAGCAAAAAAAAATCCTGAGAAAGCCTGGAGAAAAAGGAATTCTGCCTCAAGCCGGTGACACAGAAATTCTGCCCGAGTCTCCAGCCTGCCGGTCGGCCCTTCCGGTTTCACATTTGCGGTCCAGACGATCAAGTGAGCAACTCCTTAAAATAAATCTCGGTTGGTTCTGGAAAACCTTAATCCAGAAATGACTCCATGCTTATCATTCATGCTATTTTTGCACCTAATATATGTTGTGCCATGATTACACATCACCACAGAATGATTTATGCCTTTCCTTTTAAGGGACACATGCAATTCCTCTGCGTTAGGTATACCAGATGCCTACTTATTCATTTCTCTCTCAATGGATATTTGGATCGTGCTTCAAATTCCCTTTATGACACAAGACACCGAAGGGACTTATTCACGAGCCACGTGCTCTTCTCAACAAGTTTATAGGGACTTCCCTGGCGGTCCAGGGGTTGGGACTTTGCCTTCCAATGCAGGGGGTGCAGGTTGGATCCCTGGTCGGGGAGCTAAGATTCCACATGCCTCGGGGCCAAAAAACCACAACAGAAAACAGAAACAATATTGTAACAAATTCAATGAAGACTTTAAAAAATGGCCCACATCAAAAAAAAAAAAAAATACCACACACACACACACACACACACACACACACACAGACACTCGTAACCACAACATCTATGAAAAGCTCCAGATGTTGGCACTGTCTCAATTTCTGTATCAACAGACATGTCCAACTGGACATGTTCCAAACAGAACGTTTGGTTCTCATCCTACAAAACTGCCTGCCTCCCAGTCCATTTTTACCATTTCTGCAAATGATCCCGTGGTGTTGTCTAAGCCACAGTGAAAGGGTCATAATGGATTCCTCTTTCCCCAGACCCTGTGCATCTCATCCATCAGCCAGTACCTTTGACCCTACTTCCAAAATGAAACCCACACCCCGCCCCCGCCCTATGTTTCACCTCGCCCCGTGATCAGCCTTCCTGCTGTTCTCTCTGCTTCCACTGGAGCATAACTCACCCCCCCCCCCCGCTACTCCTAAAGCATACATCTGATGGAGCCCCTCCCTTATTTCAACTGGGTCCATCACCGTTCATGGTACTTAGAATCGAACCCAAGCGTTTGCCAAGGACAACGAAACCTCATTTGCTTGGGTCCCTCTGTACAGCGTTTTCACTTGCTCATAACACTGCAGCCACGTGCAGCCTTCAGACGCAGCCAGCCCTGTGTCTGCTGCCGGCTATAGGCCTTGACTGTTCCTGAAGCTTCGGGGGCCGTTATCCCAACCTGCCCCTCATCAGCTTCTCCGTTTCCCCATCTGCACGTCAACAGGACCCTGCCTGACTGTGTGATCCTACAGGCACGATGTGAAGCAGACACTGACACCTGTCCTAAGGCAAACTGAAGCCGTGAACAGCTTGAGATGACTTCTCTTTTCAGATACCGCCACGCAAAGATTTTTTTAAGAGCAGCCTGGGACGTGAGTTTATGAGGACGATTTCCTGCTCGTGCTGATTAACGTAGGCAAGGGCTAAGGGGAAACGGTCAAGTGCTGATAAGACGCTTATAGACCCCCACTTATCAGAAGAGACAAACACCATGGGCTGTTTATACAAGGAAAAGGGGGGAAATGGACTGCTTTCAACATGAAAGTAAATCTCTTTGGTGACAATTGGTCTCTTCCACTCCCAAATCTTGAGTTAGGGAAGAAAAATTGCATGCCACGTCTCCCTCTGAGAGGTTGAGGCTGTATGTCTTTATATATGATGGTAAGATTGACGTGGACGCCCAATTTCATGCCCGTGGTCGAATCTATGAAATCTATGATCTTGTCTCTAGAAACCATCGCCTTTTGAAATAAGAGAACGATGACAGATAAAACGTTTCTCTTTCAAGGAATTTTTACTCTCCGGATTCAGGCAATTTAATGTATAAAGACCGAGGACCTAATGGTAAGCCAGGTTATGCTCTAGCCCTGGGTCTATGCATAGCTAAATAAGACACAGTTCTTAACACCAGGACACTTGTGGTCTGTTGAAGAGGTGACGGGTTGTACCATTAACTGTCTACAACAGGGGTTGTAACAGGGGCAGTTTTGCTCCCCCACGCCAGGAACATTGGGCCATGTCTGTCACAACTGAGGACGCTACTGGTGTCAGGGGAAGAGACCAGGGAAGCTGCCCAACGTCCTGGAGTGTACCCATTCCCCACCACAGCAAAGAGTCATCCAGCCTCGCTTTTCCGGTAAGCAGCCTGAAGTGACCTCTAAAAGTGGGTTGCTATTCACTTGACCCGGAAAACCCTACAAGATCACGCAAATCAAGAGGTTCAAAACTTCGTGTTCACTTTAAGAACACGCATGAAACTGCCCGGGCCATTAAGGGTAGGCATATCCGAAAGCCACCAAGTATCTGAAGGATGTCACCTTACAGAAGCGATGGGTACCATTCCGTCGGCACAATGCTGGAGTTGGCTGGTGTGTCCAGTGGGGCTGGATGCAGGGTCGGTGGCCCAAAAAGAGTGCTGAATCTTCACTGCACGTGCTCACAAATACAAAGTGTAACGCTGAACTTAAGGTCTGAGATGTAGATTCTCTGGTCAACGAGCACATCCAGGTGGACAAATCCCCCGCGATACGGCTCAGGAATTACAGAGCTCATGGTCGGATCAACCCGTACGTGAGCTCTCCCTGACACACTGAGATGATCCTTACTGAAAAAGAAGAGATTGTCCCTCAACCAGAAGAGGAGGTTGCAGAGAAGAAAAAGATACCCCAGAAGAAACCGAAGAAACGAAAACTTACGGCCCTGGGAATAAATGCTGCAAAATAAGTAAATAAATAAATACAAATAAAAGAAAAAGCAGGAAAAAAAAAAGATTATCCAGCCTCAAATACCAATGGTGTTGTAGCTCAGAAACCCTGCTTTACACCTGAAGGAAAATAATACATGTGCAAAACAGACATATCAACACCTCAGGGCTATGAGCATCTACAGAGAGGAACAAAGATTTGGGGAAATTTCGCAAGACAGGGAGGGTGGATGCATAGACAGGAAATCCAATTGTAGCTGTATCTTACCTTCGCGTCCTTGAAAGAGTAGTCTGCATTTTATGAAAAGACCAGTATTGAATGCAAAGAAAACTGGAGTCACGTACCTGATGCCATTCGCGGATGGGCTTACCTTGGTGGGAGCAACTGGCCAAAGGGACACGTGGAGGCATCATGGCGGACGGACACCAACCTTCTCCCAGTGTCGACAGGTGGGCAGAGCTTTGCGGCCAATGGGAAGCTACGGATGTAAGGAGGACATCGCGTGAGCATCTTGCAACTAACACCCACCAGCAAGCAGCCAACAAGGCTCAGTCGTGTTCCAGCTTTTCCCTAGGCAAAAAAATCTACTTTTAAGGACAGGTGTGCAGTTAGGACCTCGTTAATACGACAACCGTCTAATAGTGCTTTAAACTGAATTAAACCTGAACTAGGGGTAGTGAAATCTTTCCAACTTTGTGCCTTGTCAAAGCTGGAGTGCAGTCCAGTGGTTAAACCTCCAATAACCAGCTCTTTATGTTTCACTTTTCCCTAACGTGGGTCGAATATCCCTTTTGAACAAACACGGTTGAGTCTATGTAGATTTCCTTCCTTCAACTGGTGTATAAATTTCGAATTGCTGATACACATGACTCAAAAGCCAACGCCTTTCAAAGGAAGCAGGTACATGCGAGAGACGAATGTCATGGGATATCATTTATATGTGGAAACTTAAAAAAATGATACAAATAAACTTAATTACAAAACAGAAATAGACTCACAGACGGAGAAAATAAACTTACGGTTACCGAAGGGGAAGGCGGGGGAGGAATAAACTAGGAGCTTGGGATGAACACACACACACTACTATATATAAGATAGATAACCAACAAGGACCTACCGTGTAGCACAGGGAAATACTCAATATCTTGTAATAACCTATAATGGAAAAGAATCTTCACTGTGTGTGGGTATGTATATCTATCTAACTATCTAGATATATCTATATATGTATATATAGATATATCTGAATCACTTTGCTGTATATCTGCAAGTAACACAACATTGTAAATCAACTATATTTCAATAAAAATTTTTTTAAAAAAGAAATTAGGGGCTTCCCTGGTGGCACAGTGGTTGAGAATCTGCCTGCTAATGCAGGGGACACGGGTTCGAGCCCTGGTCTGGGAGGATCCCACATGCCACGGAGCAACTAGGCCCATGAGCCACAGCTACTGAGCCTGCGCGTCCGGAGCCTGTGCTCCGCAACAAGAGGCCGTGATAGTGAGAGGCCCGCGCACCGCGATGAAGAGTGGCCCCTGCTCGCCCCAACTAGAGAAAGCCCTCGCACAGAAACGAAAACCCAACACAGCAAAAATAAATAAATAAATTACTAAAACTCCTACCCCCAACATCTTCTTAAAAAAAAAAAAGAAAGAAATTAACCAAAGCAGAAAGGTCATAAAGTGACCCAAGATCATAAGAAAAGGAAATCATACGACAAAGATCAAGGGATATTCCTTAATCCCAGGCTTGGGCTCTTGCATCAGAAAGGTTTGGAATGGATGGGAGCGGGCATGGCTATTACCATCTACGAAATCATCATTCTTTGCCCCAAATCAGACTGCAACAATGCGTTCCTTAACAGCAGTGCTATACGGACAACATGCTTTAAGGCTTTGTCATGGACATAGCCTATCCTCAGCAGACGGTAGATTCTCAGTTGCTTAGAACAGGTGGGGTCCGAAAAAATGAAACAGAAGCCAATCTGTCCCCGTGTCAAATCTTAGGTTGTGTGTACAACACACTCTGCTTAGGTTTCTGTATATTTATATATAAAACATAGAATATATTTTAATTCGCTACTATGCGTGATCCTCTGCCTAATGCTTTGAAGACTGTAAGTTAATCATTGTCTCCTACACGGGCCCGCTTTTAAGACTTGTTCCCTAGCCTCCGACGACTGTAAAAGTGACTGTTTGTATGAGAAAGCAGAGCTCCTCACGTAGTGATGAAAAGCAGCAGCTGCTTCCCCTCTGCTACTTTCAGCTCTAAATCACTAACGCTAAGTGGTGAGACACACAGTGTGTACGTCTTTATATTAGACATATGTCTAATATGTCCTTCTATTGCTGTATTTGCAAAAAAGGTTTCTAGATTTTCATAATTTCATAGGATGCTGCTTCATGATTACAACTCAGTGTACATAACGAAATCATATTGCTGTGTGTCTTACACACCCAAGAGTAGGGATGGAGAAGCAGCCATGCCTGCTTTATATAGGTGTTGGTCACGCGGCCTCCCACTTGGAGTATCAGATTCTCTTGGGATTCACAAGTACAGGAGATCTGCTTTTTATTATGCCTGAGAAATCTTTCCACTATACGTGAGGAATCTTCCTACTTACCTGCAACTTCTACGTTACGAGTCAACAAATGCGCTGTGTATGCTCAAACCCACTGTACGGAATATAAACCATGGACTTGTTTATTAAAAAGAAATTGTAATGTGTGGGGATCTCACCCGTTCCATAGAGCCCTGAGCACACAACGGGAAGGCTCACACAACCGATGACAGCTGCAGACAGATCAAGGGATGAGGTCAATCTATTTCTTCCCAATTACTGTAGAATTATTGAAACACATCAGCCCCTGTGACTGATGGGGATATCACTGCTCTGTTAGGGATGCATTGCTTCTGTTTTCCTATTGACTCTTGGTACTGGCGTATCCTTCCTACAGGGTCTACGTGCCTGTGGCTTTGATGAGACCAACCCCATGGGATAACAGTAGTGGGCTTTCTTTTGTCGCTCAGAAAAACAACTTTAGTCTTTGCTGTAGAGAGGGAAATCCAGGGGGAAGGCTACGGGAATTACGTCTTTAATGCAAACTCATCCCTACATCAAGAGGAAAAAGGTATTTCAGATCTTCTAAGTATGGCTCAACAGCACCATTTCTTGACTCAAAAGAACTGCCTTTACTGTATCATTGTTGATTTCTTATCTATTTCTGATTTATTTTGAAATCTAAAAGCAATCTTAAACCTGCAGATTGTAAGCCCTTTGATGCTTAGACATCATCCTTGTTTGAAGCAAATAAGTGAGCAATGTTGATAGGGAACAAGGACTATGGGGGTAGCTTTCTGGACGAGGGGTATTTGTGTAGGAATAGCTTTAAAAAAATTCTACCTATAGGGTTTGATGAACATGAGGTATTTGCTGGAGAACGGCTGAAAGCACAGACACACACTGCTGCTATAGATCATGTTACACAAGACACTCAAAGTTTACAGTTCCTTTTCTTGAGATGGCAGTAATTATCCTTTAGCATAGAAGCTAGGGAAGACTTTTATCCCAGGTGAGACCCTTATAAGATGTTCATGTTCTATACAATAGAAAAAGATGGCATGATATGCTTCTTGCCACGTCTTCATTTAAATCCTAATCCTAAGTGCTACTAAGTATTTTTTGAGAATTGAAGAATAATTGTCAATGTGGGTGTGTGAATTTTTCTCCTCATGCTTCATACAGCAGTGTTTTAATTTTTCAACTCTGAGAGCCAGGACTCCATAGATGGGCAAGCCTGTTTTCTTTGGAGATGGGTGTTTAAACTCTTTTATCCCAAGGGATATCGCATCCTGTGAGGCATCTGTAAGGAAGCATTTCCCATGTCGTACAGAATCATGGTCTCTAATACAGTTCTTGTGTGTGTGTGTGTGTGTGTGTGTGTGTGTGTGTTCATATACCCTTGGAGAAAGGGTATTTAACGGTGCTGATTGCGATCTGTTCTTGAAACCACTGCAGACCTATTACCCTTAGATTAACTGTCATTTAATCACATCCTAGACTTATTGGTACAAAGAACAAAGGCTCTGTAAGACCCCACAGAGGACGCATTTCTCACGACAATAGTTGAACAAGCGTCCAATGTTGGTGTAGAAAAGGAACTGGATATTTAAGGAGGGTTGACATAGTGTAAAAAGAAGAGAAGGCACTGGAAAATATTTAAGAAGAACTTGAGACAAGTGAGACAATCCCCAAAGACAAGAATTACGCTGCAGCCCACAAATTTCATAGGAAACGTGGGTGTCTAAAACAGAAGAGACACAATGAGAGCAAACCACGAGATAGCTCAACTGTCCACGAGAGCCTGTGCAGTGGAAGAAATCAAGACGGTTCTGTGTGTATGTGAAGAAAGGGTCACTGGCCAACGCTGACCATCCGTCCGCATTCTGGATGGACGGTGTGCAGGGCGGTGGGCAGACACTGAAGTATCTGGTGCCACAGAGTTTAGGAGCGCACGGCTGCCGGCACACTGGCCAAGGGCCATTCTCAACTCCTTTACGAAGAACGCATGTGTGAAACAGACGAGCTTCTGGACCCCTTGTGGCTGGTGGTAAGGGAGCCAGGGCTTCTCAAGAGGAAAACACCTTTGAGACATAAAAACTTTAGAAGAGAAGATATTCCTCGTTTCTGGACCGTCCCAGCCCCTGGTGCCCTTGTACTGATAGAAACGCTGCCAGGGGAGGGAGAGGACTCAGATTAAACTCTGACCATCTTCACTCGGGGACGATGCCGTGTCTGTTTTTCAAATCCAGTATTACACCGCTCCTATTATCCCTGATTCATTTGTCTTCCTATCTTTTGGGATTGTCTTGCTGTTTGTTCCTGTTCTATATACATCTATCTAATATCTATCCTCACTCTAGATATATATCGTCTATCCTATCTACTATCCAACTGTCAGCCATTTTTCTATCATCTCTCATTTTTATCCTCTTTTACTGAATTACCAAGAATGTGTCTTCCTTGCTTTCATCCATCCATCCTACCTTCCACCCATCCTTCCACTTTCTTGCAGTCCTCTCCCCTACACTCACCCCATCTTCCGTGAGATAAGAATGTTTATCAATACCTACAATTGGCCACATTTCTCAGATTCAATGATCAGGGCATATTCTCCATTTAGAGAGAAAGAAAGAAAACGAGCAAAGATGACAAGAGAATAAGAGAAGGAAGACAAAGAAATGAGAGGGAGATGGGGTAGAGAGAGGAGAGGGAAAATGCAGCCCACGAACCACAGAGGGATAAGGCTTCATCTCTTGCTGTTTGCTTCGTTGTTTCTTAAATCTTAACTATCACTCCCTATGACGATCTTTAACGTATGTTACCCTCCAGGACTATAAAAGGGGATTTCTGGTATTTGGAAAAATACCTTGTGAGCCTTGTGAAATAGGAAATACAAAAGCTGGTTGACCCGCAGGTCCTATGACACCCATTTTCCATGCAAATGGAAGACGTTTGTAAACTAGAAAACGTGTGTCAGGATGAGGAAGTAAATTAACCCAGGTGTAGCCTGTGCTCCCACGTCCATAACCCCAGCGTCCCTGACTGCTTTCTTCTTCTCCAAATTCCTCGCATCCTATTTGCCACAGTGTCTTAAACCAATACACAGGGACTTCCCTGGTGGTCCAGTGGTAAAGAATCCACTTTCCAATGTAGGGGACGCGGGTTCGATCCCTAGTCGGGGAGCTAAGATCCCACATGCCACGGGGCAACTAAGCCCACGTGTCGTAACTACTGAGCTCGCACGCCTCAATGAGAGCCAGCGTGATGCAAACTACAGAGCCCACACGCCACCACTAGAGAAGAGAAATCCCGCACACCACAACTAGAGAGAAGTCCGAGCACCGCAACGAAAGATCCCGCACGTGGCAACTAAGAACCGATGCAGCCCAAAATCAATCAATCAATCAATAATAAATCTTAAAAAAAAAAAAAAAATTCACTGGCCTATAATTCCGTAGGTCAGAAGTCCAGTGCAGAATGTTTGGGTTCTCTACCCACAGCCTCAGACTCCAGGTGTCGGCGGAGCTGCGCTCCTATCTGGAGGCATTGGGATAAATCCCCTTCCGGTTCATTTGGGGCTTTTCAGAATTCAGTTGCGTGTGGTTGTACAACTGATTTCTTTCCCGGGCTGGTTGGCAGCCCAGGGAGGCTCTCAGCTACTAGAAGCCAATCACATCCCTTAGTGCAGCCCCTTCAAAGCTACAGGTGGTACATTGGGTCCATCTCATGCTATGAATTTCCTTGTGTGACTCTGTGCCACCAGCCAGAGAAAACCCTCTTCTTTTAGCGAGCACACGTGGTTAGATCATGCCCACCTGGAAATCTCCCCATTTCCTCAAATGTGCATGTAAATATTTAATACATCTGAAATGTGTTTTAGCATATAGTATAAATAGGGCTGTGGACAGGTTTATTTCTTTGTGAACGGTCTGCCACTATTTTTTGCAAAGGGCTAGATAGTATATATTTGGGGCTTTGCAGTCCATATACTCTGTCACTGAGCTAAGGAAACCACAGACAAGACAGAAACAAATGGGCGTGTTCCAGTAAACTACTGAGCCTGCGCTCTAGAGCCCACGACCACAACTACTGAGCCCATGTGCTGCAACTACCGAAACCTGCGTGCCTAGAGCCCGTGCTCCGCAACAAGAGAAGCCACTGCAATGAGAAGCCCGTGCACTGCGCCCAAGAGTAGCCCTGGCTCGCTGAAATCAGAGAAAGCCCGCACACAGCAACGAACACCCAACGCAGCCAAAAATAGATAAATAATTTATTCAAAAAAAAGTGAAAGATGATGAGAATGTAAGTGATAATCATAATAGTGTCCTCATAAGTTAAGGGCAGATATTCATAGAATGAAAACTGGAATTGCTTCGGAAATTTGGAGCAGAAATTAAAGAGCAAAAAGGCTCTAGAAAATCCCCAAACGTTGGTAACTGAAGAAAACACAATTAACTGATCCATGGGGCAAAACAGATATGGATTATTGAAATACTTTGAATTCAGTGATAATTAAAGTAACTTGTCAAAGTCTGTGAGAAGCAACTAAATTTAGACTTAGAGGGAAATGTATATTTGTTTATTTAATGCCAGAAATTGATGCTACAAGTATTTATCTGAGCAAGTTAAAAGAAGAATGCAACGAATTGGACTCCAATGTTAGAAGAATGTCAATCAAGGTAAGGGCGGATATTAATAAAATGAACACTGGAGTTGCTTTTGAAATTTTGGAGCGAAAACTTTCACGAGTCTGTTCTTCCATAAAAGCATTGAGGATACGCCTGCCTCAGCTGTCAAAATTAAAATATTAAGAACTCTGGGAATAAACCAAAAGTTCGCGACCATCAGTGGAGGGTTTATTCAAGGAAAATGGATGGATTTTCAGAAGAGCAGGAAGCCTGGGGTGTCTTAACTTGATCCATTCTCTTTCCTCTAACCCAGTTTCTTAGTCCATGGAGTTCAACAGACGTGCAAGGACCACAGCTCCTCAAGAAACCCCACGCAAAGAGAATCTACTCTGTTTGACCCATCTGGAAGCTCCCTGAAAAAGTTCCATTCTCAGGATTTTTAAAAATTTGTTGCTTGCCCTGAGAAAAGAGCTCTTTCCCCACATCAGTTACCAGGATACATGCGGTTCTCAAGTGCACAGGGAACTCCTCCTTAGTTAGAACCTGTATTAGGTCCTACAAGACCCAAGCAATTTAAAGGGATTGAAATCTTGCAAAGTCTTTCTGTGACCACAAGGGAAGGAAACCAGTAATCCGGAATGGAAGGGAATTGGGGAAATTTACAAACGTGGAAATGAAACATTCGACATTCACTAATGATGGAAGGATCAAAGACGTCAGAAAGGAAATGAGAAAAGATTCTGGGATCAATGAAACTAAGCACACGATGTACCACAAACGTACAGGATGCAGCAGAACTAGAGCTTAGAGGGTCGTTTATTGCTGCAAAAGTCTGTATTGAAAAATAAGTCTCAAAAAAGCAAATGTACCCATTCACCATGAGCATCTAAATTAACAGCAAATTAAACCCAATGCAAGCACAAGGAAGGAAATTATAAATATTAATGTGTGAACAGGTGAAATAGAGAATAGAAAAAGCAGTACAGAAAAGCAATGAAATCAAAGATTGGTTCTTTAAAAGATAAAAAACAATTAACAAATCTTTAGTTAAGTTGACCAACCCCCCCCCCCCAAAAAAAGTTGACTCGAATTACTGAAATCAGGACTGCAAGAGGGACATTATAACTGGCCTTACAGAAATAAATATGACTAAGGGAGTATGATGCATAATTGTATGCCGACATATTGGAGAACCTAGATAGAATGGAAAGCCCTAGAAAGACAGAAATTACTGAGACTGACTCAAAACAGCAGAAAACCTAAACAGACCTTTAAGAGGTTGAGTTAGTCACTACACACACACACACACACACACACACACACACACACACACACACACACACACACACACACACACGCACCTTCCCACAAAGAAAGGTCCAGCCCAGATGACTTCTCTGGTGAAGTCTACCAAATATTTTAGAATAACTTCATGAAGCCTTCCAAAAATGAGAAAAGAAACTCTTCCCGATTTACTCCATGAGGACAGCATTGCCCTGATACCAGAACCAGAAGATATAAGAAAACTACAGCCAATATCCCTGATGAACATATACGCAAGAATCCTCAATAAAATCTTATACATCAAAAAACACGTGGCAGCATATAAAAAGGACTGTGCACCACGACCAAATGATGCACGTTGTACTGTGGTCAAATTTAGAGATAAAGAGGCCATTTTAGCATTTTCCAAAAGGGAAGAGCATTCGCTTGATACCAAGGGAATCTCCTTAGAATAGGACTTTTTATCTCCATCACCACAGGCCTGAGTGCTATGGGATCCTCTGCAAACAGTCAAGGGAAGATTTCTCCACCCTAGAGCCCAGCGTCAGGCTTCGCAGGACGCAGTGTCCTCAAGACACTCATTTTCCTCATGTGAGAATTATTAACTTGAGTTCAGCAATGCAGAAAACCCGATGGCCGGATGTGCACTGCACAAGCTCTGAGGTCTTAGCACAGAATGAGGTAAGGAAATACGATGAAATACATAGATTCACACTCCACATGGTTTTTTTTTCAGTTTTTTTTTTTTTTTTTTTTTTTTGTGGTATGCGGGTCTCTCACCGTTGTGGCCTCTCCCGTTGCGGAGCACAGGCTCCGGACGCGCAGGCTCAGCGGCCACGGCTCACGGGCCCAGCCGCTCCGCGGCATGTGGGATCTTCCCGGACCGGGGCACAAACCCGCGTCCCCTGCATCGGCAGGCGGACTCTCAACCACTGCGCCACCACGGAAGCCCCACACACTCCACATTTTATATGGCTTTTAATTATAATCATCCCCACACATAAGAGACGCAAATATCAACAACAGGCAGGCGTTTTTTCAACTACTGACAAAGATTCAAAAGTTTTATAATGGGCTGGTAAAAAGCTTGGGAAAATTTAAAAGAATAACAAACGCTTCATACATTTTGGATACGTGTAAAATGATTCAACCCCTTTTGGGGATGTTCCTTCAATATTTGCAAAGATAAACATGACATATCTGTCCCTTTGATTCCAACCGTTAGAGTGCCCCTAATAAAACAGGCTGAAATGTGCCCCAAATGGTCACGTAAAGATAAACAATGCAGTATTATCTGAAGTACCAATAGGCTTGAGATACGTTAAATTTCTGCATGATCAGTTTAAATACATTGTACTACATAAAATGTGTACATAGTATGCAGACCTTTAAAAAGATGAGGGTAATTTATATTTACTAATACACTCAGGTTTGGTTCAGTACCAGACCACAATAAAGTGAATACTGCAATAAAGCCGGTTTTCCAGTGCATATACAATCTTCTGGTTTTCCAGTGCATATAAGTGATGTTTACAGTCTACTGTAGCCTGTTAAGTGTGCAATAGCGTTGTGTCTTAAAAAACAATGTACAGACTTTAATTGAAAAACCACTTTATTGTTAAAAAAATGTTAACCATCCTGAGCCTTCAGCGAGCTGTAGTAGGAACATAAAAGGATCCCGGATCACAGATACCATCACAAGTATAATAGTAATGAAAAAGCATGAAATATGCAAGATTTACCAAAATGTGACAGAGACACCAAGGGAGCAAAGGCTGTTGGAAAAATGGTGACAGACCTCCTTGAGGCAGGGTTGCCACAAACCTTTAAATTTGTTAAAAAAAACACGGATTCTGCAAAGCACAGTCAAATGAGGTCTGCCTGTACAGTGGTCCCTCAGTAACTGAGGGGATTGGTTCCATGACCCCTGAGGGTACCAAAATCTAAGGATGTCCAGATCCCTCATCTAAATGGTGTGACATTTGCGTGTAACCTAGGCACATCCTCCAGTATACTTTAAATCCTCTCTAGATTACGTATACTACCCAATACAATGTAAATATTATACTATGTAGATAGTTTTAAAAACAATGTGAATGATAAGGAGTTGCCAGTATCGGGCAAATTCAAGTTTCACTCTTTGGAACTTTCTGGAATTTTTTTCAAATATTTTCAATCCATGGTCAAGGGCTCATGTCATTTAAACGGAACGGTATGCCGTACTGCTTTATATGAATACTTTGATGCTCTGTAGTGCACATCTGCTTACGTCTACCGTTTACGTACTTTTTAATGTTTACAATAATTTGACACCCTCATTCACAATTTATTCTTGGAAAAATAAAATTCCAGCTTCGAAATAACTAACTCATTAACGGTATTGTTTATTATCACCTGCAATGCCTAAAACAGACTTTCTGGATTTCCGGCTTTTGGAGTTTCCCTCTGTCCCTCTCTTGTCTCTGCATCTCTGTTTCTCTCTATCTCTCTCTCACCAACCAGCTTCTGATTTTCTCTTTTGTTTCCTCTGCTCTGGCGCTACTTTCCTTTTGCTCTTCCTATGCACACTGTTTTCCATTCCTTTCATTGTTTTCTTCATTCCTTTTATTTTTGTTCTGCCCTAATGGGTAAAGACAGAGCATGTAACTGTGTTTACTCCAACTCTTGTCTTTCCTGATTTAACAACTTAGCGTGACTCAGCAGTCTAGAAATTAAAATAGGGGCTCATTTTTAAAAACACAATCAACATTGGTTTATATAGGTTCACGGCAACAACATGTAATACAAAGAAACAGATTTCCTCACAGTGGAAACATTTTGAGATTGCAGCTTTGTATCATCTAAAAGTGGCATAAACATTGTAGGAAACAGTGCTGTGACTGAGTTTCTACTTAATGTTCTTAGAAGAAACTGCTAGGTACAGTTCTCTAAAATGTCCTCATTAGCGAATGATGTGCAAAAAAACCCTTCAAACCAAAAACAGAAATGCTTACAACTTTATTGCTGATTAACCACCTTAAGCAATTACGCAGGACAATAAAATTCAATTTAGGCCACTAATAACGCTAGGTGGAATTTAACTGGGAGACAAACTAAATCCTAGATTATTGTTGCTGCCTACAGTATGTGAGCTCAAAAACGGTCCTTTTGTTAAAGTTTAAATGCCGTATGGCTTCTGGTTTTTTAGGGGCAGAAAAATAAAGAAGCATAGGTTTTTACATGTAGAGGACAAAAGACTCGCACGTTGGCAAATGTTCCTTCTCTAAATTAAATTATATTCCTAGAAAGTAAAGACTTATTCTAGTAGTTACTTATAAATGCATTATAAGCATTTTTTATGAAGCAAGTATAATACAGAAAAATAAATTATATTGCTATGTTGAATTTGTAGCTTTCTTACCTTTATTATAAACATGTTTTCCAAGTGATCATGTGACACTATACTTCAGTGCATTTTTGGCACAGTTTCCGTGTCAACTTGGTGAAGGCTTTCAGAAGGATATGTGTGAGGAACCAAAAGATATCTATGTATTTGTTACATTTATCTGTTAGAAGTAGCACTGTTTCTCCAACACAATGGAAGAGTATCAGTTTGCTCTCTTAAATCTGGACTTAATGCGCGATAGATGCCAGGCCACCAGACGTTAATACTCTTAAAGGTAAGGGATTACCTCCCTAATCCACCTGTCTCTCATAAGACACCTGTCCAATGGTTGCTTAGACCTACAGGGTTAGGCGTAGCTTGGACACGGCATCTTGAATGGTGCTTTAGTCCCACTGGACTTGCATGCTTTAGGGCAAAATTTGGGGACCCCTGGCATCCAGGGTATCCCAGAAACAGGTGAGCTCACAAAGACAGTTTCTTCTCAGCTCTGAATTCATGTGCTAATGGCCCCTGATACCTAAGAAGCCAAGAGGAAGATGGACATGTGGGTGGATTCTTCCTTGTGCTAAGCCTGGAAAAGTGTGAAGACACTTGGGAACAGAAAATGTTGTCTAGGCACACCTGGAGAATATTGATGCCTTTAAAATCCATTACCACATCCAAAAATGATACCCTTTCTGGAGAAAACCATAATCTGAAAGGATACATGCACCCCAATGTTCACTGCAGCACTATTTACAATAGCCAAGACATGGAAGCAACCTAAACGTCCATCGACAGACGAATGGATAAAGAAGATGTGGTAAGTGTATACAGTGGAATATTCCTCACCCATAAAAAAGAATGACATAATGCCATTTGCAGCAACATAGATGGACCTAGAGATGATCATACTAAGTAAAGTCAGACACAGAAAGACAAATACCGTATGGTATCATTTATATGTGGAATCTAAAAAAAAAAAAAAAAAAGACACGAACTTATTTACAAAACAGAAACAGACTTGCAGATACCAAAAAACAACTTATGGCTACCAAAGGTGGGGGGGGGGGGGATAAATTAGGAGTCGGGATTGACATATACACACTACTATGTATAAAATGGATAACCAACAAGGACCCACTGTATAGCACAGGGAACTCTGCTCTATATTCTGTGATACCTTACATGAGAAATGAATCTTAAAAAGAATGAATATATGTATAACTGAATCACTTTGCTGTACACCTGAAACACTGTAAATCAAATATACTCACAACGTAAAATAAAAAATTAAATTAAAAACTAAAACAAGCCCCAAAATGATACCCTGTGCCTACGCAGGGTTACTGTGATGAATGATAAGGCCTCTCTGTGTTTGAAAATCTATCAGTATAATCTTTTAATTCAACCAGTGGAAGAAGAAAGCCATGTGATTGTATCAAGAGACGTGGAAAATGCATTTGAAAATACTTAGGTAGCTCAATTCAAAAAGGTAACAGGAAGAAGTTTAAAAAAAGAAAAACTCACATTCTAAAATCAATACCAGAATCAGACTAAAAAAGCAGACAGGCCTGCCTTCTGTTTCCATTTTACCCAAAGATTTTTTTTTTTTTTAAGATTCTTGAAAATGCAATGAGACGAGTAAATGAAAATGTGTTATAACTACTGGAAAAGAACAAACAAAATGGGAACTCTTTAGTTCATAACATGAATGTGTACCTGAGAGGATGCATTAAAAACCTAATAGGGCAATTTGGTAAAACTGCAGAATAGGAAGTAAATTTTAAAAATCTTAGCTTTTTTCCTATACTAGCAGTAAAAACCTAGAAAGAAATACAGACAGATTTTATGCAAAATCCAATAACGATATAAAAATAATGATATAAAATATTTGCAGTGCATTTAATTTTAAAAAATTAAAAATTTAAACGATATAAAAATAATGATATAAAATATTTGCAGTGCACTGGGAAGAAACAGATTAAATCTCATTTAAGGAAACAAAATAAGATTTGAGCAAATGAAAGAACATGTTTTCTCTTCAAATGCTTAAATTTCATCTCATGTAAACACCAATACTACCCAAATTAACATAGGAATCAACTGCAATTCAAATCGGATTCCTAACAAGGTGTTTCCTGTTTTTCATTGGGCAGAGCGGATCTTAGACTTTGTAAGGAAGATGCCTTTACAAGTACAGTTAGGAAATAAATTTTAAGCATCATCAATAATCCGGGCTACGTTCTCCTATGTATGAGGACACCCTGTAGAGACACTCTAATCAAATGAATACGTTATACTTACTGGAATACATAGGAGAAAGTGACCCAGGCTGCCACACTGGAGAAACCCACCTCTTTTTCGTCCACGCTGTAGGTGAGGGAGCTGTCTCCCATCATAATTTGGGATTATGGCTCCCTGACACCCCCAATGTGCATTGACGTGGAAGCAAGTTCTCTACCAGTATTTTTTGTCCCTCAGATAGACCCTGACTCTGAATCTTTTCCTCTAATCCTCCTACAACTAATATTAGATAAAAGCTAGTTTTAACGAAATAAATTATGCCTACTAGTAGGTAAAACACCATCAAACATGTGGAATTTGAGCTTTGTCGCCATGTGTTTAGCACTCACTTCTGTGTTTTGGGGAGGGAGTGAGTGCTGGGGTTTGGGGGTGGAGGACAGAACAGAGAGATACAGAAGAGAGAGGAGGCAGAGAGAGAGACAGAGAGACACAGGAGAGAAACAAAGGAGAGAGGGGGGAAGAAGGGAAGGAAGCAGAGTGAGACAATGCTAAGACAACATGACTGGTTTTCCTCAAATTTATTGTCCATGCAATTATGATTCCATGGTGTAACAGTAAAATGAACAGTGCCTCATTACCATCCAACTCTTAACTACTTCCCTCACTAGGTAAGGGTAAATGCAGAGAATACTAGAGAGAAAAGAAGGACCATGAACAGGAAATCCAAACGCCAGCATGCAAGTCACAGTGAATGAGCTGGGAGCGCTGAAAATAGCTGGGAGGGTGCCCGTGTGCACTTTGATGTTCAACCCCTTTGAACCTGAGGCAAACACAGAAACTGGAGAGGATCTGAAATAGAGGAAATGCCTTCCCCGATAACACGGTCAGACCCGGCTGGTGTCTGGGGAAGGCTCTCTTCCTGGGTTACAGGTGGGTGGCTTCTAGCTCTGTCCTCACACTGCGGGGGAGGACAGAGAGGGAGGGAGAGAGAGAATGAAAGAGATTCCTTATGTTTCTTATTATAAGGACATGAACCCCATAGGATCAGGCCTCCAGCCCTATGACCTCATTTCTTCCAAGATGAACACCCTGGGAGTTGGAGCTTCAACCTAGGAATCTGGGTGGGGCACACGTGTTCACTCCATGACACCAGGTCACACCCAAGATGAGATGACTGATTTTCCTTAGATAGAGATACAATTTCGCTTTTTTCACTGTTGTTACACACACAGCAGCACCCACCAGTGTGCGCACAGTTGTTCAAGATCAACAAGGAACAACCAAGGGACGGCCCTGGTGGCGCAGTGGTTAAGAATCCACCTGCCAATGCAGGGGACACGGGTTCGAGCCCTCTTCCGGGAAGATCCCACATGCCACGGAGCAACGAAGCCCGTGCGCCACAACTACTGAGCCTGCGCTCTGGAGCCCGTGAGCCACAACTACTGAAGCCCGTGTGCCTAGAGCCCGTGCTCTGCAACAAGAGAAGCCACCGCAGTGAGAAGACCGCGCACCGCAATGAAGAGCAGCCCCCCCTCGCCGCAACTAGAGAAAGCCCGTGCGTAGCAACGAAGACCCAATGCAGCCAAAAGTAAAAAAATAAATTTATAAAACAAACAAACAAGGAGCAGCGAGATGGAGAAAGAGCCTGGAGATGGTAAACACCTCGGAAGAGGCACGTCTCCTTCCTCCCAAAGAGCAGGAGGAAGCGCACAGGTGGCCAGTGAACTTGTGGGGAGGTGTTTGCAGTTATCAGAGGATGGATTCCACGTGCGTATGCGACAAACATGAACACACGTCTTCAAATACGGGAGGACGGCTGAATGGCAGTTATCAGAGGATGGATTCAACATGCGTATGCGACAAACATGAACACACATCTTCAAATACGGGAGGACGGCTGAATGAGCGGGAAGAAAGCATGTTCATGGCCCATCCCTCCAAAGCGTATGGCTGAAATGAAGTTGGTTTTATGGACACACGTGAGTGAGGACAGCCTCTACTTATGAAAGTGGCTTTAGCAAGCCTCTAGGTGTCAGGAATAATTACATATAGTCTAGAATTCATCATGGAGCCATACTGTCCATGGATTTTTTATGATTTTTTAAAATTAATTTATTATTTATTTCTGGTTGCATTGGGTCTTCATTGCTGCACACGGGCTTTCTCTAGTCGAGGCGAGAGGGGGCTACTCTGTTGTAGTGTGCAGACTTCTCATCGCGGTGGCTTCTCTTGTTGCAGAGCATGGGCTCTAGGCGTGCGGGCTCAGCAGTTGTAGCATGCAGGCTCAGCAGTTGTGGCATGCGGGCTCAGCAGTTGTGGCACACGGGCTCAGTAGTTGTGGCACGCAGGCTCAGTAGTTGTGGCGCACGGGCTTAGTTACTCCGCGGCATGTGGGATCTTCCCGGACCAGGGCTCGAACCCGTGTCCCCTGCATTGGCAGGCGGATTCTTAACCACTGCACCACCAGGGAAGCCCTGCCCATGCATTTTAAGTATCTCTATACTGACTTATTTTTATATGCAACTTAGTTTGTTCCAAAGCTCTAAATTAAGGGCTCTGAGGAGAAACACTGCGTAAAATACAGCAGAGGAATCCATCCTCGCAATGGTGTTGGGACCTAATCAGTGTTCTAAGAAGAAGCCTATGTCACTGGACACAGATTTATCTGTATTTGATTCCAAGTTGTGCTGAGTCGTTAGATTCACCACCAAGCCTCTTATGTCTTTTTTAATATAATTTAAATTTTTTTTTAATTTATGTTTTGACTGTGCCGCGCAGCTTGCGGGGTCTTAGTTCCCTGACCAGGGACTGAACCCGGGGGCCCACGGCAGTGAAAGCGCAGAGTCCTAACCACTGGACCGCCAGGGAATTCCCTGTCCTATATTTTAATTCTCTTTTGCGTGTAATTCTTGCAACTTTTAGCCAACTCTGCTCCTTGGCTTTTCCTTCCAAACAAGGCCTTTACTAGCAAACAGTAACAGGAATCCAAGTAATAACACGCTTTATGGCAAGTTTCAAATGGTTTAACCACCATTGGGAATTACATAAAAAACATGTGACTGAGAGAAAAATCACCCTCCCTCAGTCTGTTCAGAATCAGCATTCTCTTCTTTCAAATGAAAGCTATGCAAATACTTCCAGGGGGTTATTGCTTCACCAGTGACGGGTTGTTACATAAACCCCAGGATGTACCCGTTTCAGTGTCAAGCGCATGGGGTCAAAGAAGCATGATCGTTTCTACGTATCTTTAGAAGACTTACAAAAAGGCAAGGGCAAGTATAATACTCGATAACGTTGCACACAACGTTTGTAAACACACAACTCCGTGTAAAATAAGGAAAAAATCTTTACTAGAGGTTTGCTTATGGAAGTTCCAGGGTAGAATCCTACACAGGATCCCACACGTGGTCCCTGAAACAGGATGGGCTGCTTTTTATTCTGCTACTGTGGGTTTTGTGTGCACGAGTCTGTATGTCTGTGTGAAGTGTGTGCATGTGTGTGGGATGTATGTGTGAATGCATGTATGTTTGCATACGTGCATGCATGTGGCATGTAGAGACCAGTTCCATTTGCTCTTGAGGGAAAAAGGGATGCTCCTTCTGGAGAGAAGCATTTCTACCCTCTGTTTCCTGGAGAGTACAGTCATTCCGAAATTGCCCCAGGATTAGCACAGCTAAGGCTCTGCAGGTTTACAAGCCTAATCAAGCTGCTCTTCCCTCAATGTGGACAAACTACGGCTCAAAGAATCAACGGACTAAAGCAAAATGATCATTTCGCTGTTATTGCTGTGTTTTAACCTCCTCCCCACATCTCTTCTGGACTTAAAACTCTTTCATTCAGGTGGCAAAAATTCACTGAATGTTTGTCTCTGCAAAAGTGATATCCTTACTGCTGCTATATTGAAAACCATAATTTGAAAAGACACATGCACCCCGATGTTCATTGCAGCACCACTTACAATAACCAGGACATGGAAGCAACTTAATGTCTATCAACGGAGGAATGGATAAAGAAGATGTGGCGCATATATACAGTGGAATATGACTCAGCCATAAAAAAGAATGAAATCATGCCATTTGCAGCAACATGATGGACCTAGAGCAACGGTCCCCAACCTTTTCGGCACCAGGGACCATCTTCATGGAGGACAATTTTTCCACGGTGGGGTGGGGGGCGGAGGGTTCGGGCGGTAATACGCACGGCAGGGAGCAGCAGATGAAGCTTCACTCGCTCACCCACCACTCACCTCCCGCCGTGCGGCCCAGCTCCTAACAGCCCGCGGACTGGTACTGATCCGCGACCCGGGGACTGGGGACCCCTGACTTAGAGGTTGTCATACTAGGTAAAGTAAATCAGACAGAAACAAATACCATGTGATATTGCTTATATGTGGAATGTAAAAAAAAAAAAAAAAAAAAAAGATTCAAATGAGCTTATATACCAAACAGAAATAGATCCACAGACATAAAAAACAAACTTATAGTTACCAAAGGGGAATGGGGGATAAATTAGGAGTTTGGCATTAACATATACACACTACTATATACAAAATAAGATAAACAAGAACCTCTACTGTAGAGCACAGGGAACTATACTCAGTATTCTGTAATAAACGATAAGGGGAAAGAATCCGAAAAAGAATATATATATATATATACACACACACACACATATATATATATAAAAATAAAAGAAACTACATACATAGAAAAGAAATGCATCCTCACTTGGAATAATCTAGTCTAATGCGGTCTGCATACATTTCAGAAGGTTCAGTAATGGTGAGGTGACCCCCCGTTAAGGTTCCTTCATTATGGATTATGAGGTCAGATGCAGGCACTATGTGGATATGCAGAGCAGACAACTCTAAAATTCGTATCCTGAATTGGTTTTTCCTTCCTAAAAGGGAGACATGAATATTTCCATCAGCTGACTGCCCTGTTTTGGAGGTGATCTTCCGTAATACTTCATGGCACTGAGAAAGTCCCTGGCCACCAGCTACCTTAGAGTTACGAGTTAGCCGGGGTTCTTCACCACTGCTCTCAGCGGTAGACTCTGGCTGATGAAGCAGAAAGACACTTACTGAGATCGACTGCACAGACCTCAACACTGTTTGGAAGGGCCAGTGAACCAGGTTACGGGGAAATCTTCCAGGAATAGTCTCCAACAGAAAACTCATGAATTGGTCTGGAGTAGACATCGCGAGGTGACACTTGGTGGTTATTGCCAACTACACTGTCACCCCATGATGTCATGCCTTAAGTCAGGGTTGTGACCTGCCACCATGGGAAGGTGGAAACCCCTCTCACAACTGACACCTAGAAAAACACCTCTGACTAAAGGAGCCTGGGTCACTGACTTGGGTCCTAGCTGCAAGGGAAGCGGGAAACTTGAATTTTATGTGTCTACCTTGGGTAGAGTAGACTCATAAAGGAAGAAAAATCCATGACAGTAGGAGCCAGTGCAAAACAAGTCAAGGAACCAAAAGTATGAGTTCTCCTCCAAGGAAATTTGTGGACACTGGGCACTGTCATAATTGATGAATCCCTTTCCTCCTGCTACAGGGATCTAGTTGAGTTCCGGCTGGCTCTGAGAGGAATGGGTCAGTCTACTCAGGGCTGAAAGAACAACTCCGTTGTTGGTTTGATGATGGTTAAGTAACATGTAGGGACGTACCTGTCTAACCAGCTTAACTAAAAAGCTACCAGGTGTTGTATTTTAGAGTTCCTTGTAACGTAAGCAATGTATAACTGCCTAGTATGTGCAAGAAAAAAGTTGATTAAAAATGTAATTAGTGGGACTGAAAATACAAGACTCATTAAGCACTTCTACGCTGAGCTATGTGCAGCTGAATGAACATTTCAAGATGAAAAAACAATCCACTTCTTTGTAAAAGAAAGCAAAACCTTTCATGGTGAGCTGTGATGAAGTGGCCTGTTCAAGAGAAAAAGAAAAGAATTGCAGATTAAGAGAAAAGGCGAGAAATCCAGTTTCTCTGGAGACAGTGGCCTGGGAAGGAAGGCAGCCATTGCCATTGGGGGATAAAAGCTTTTCTTATTTCCTCACACTTCTATTCTGTGACAGCATCAGACTGTTTATCTCCCAGACCTAAGTGCTCACCAGCGAAATTTGTTTGAACACACCAAGACGAGCAATAAATTGCTATCTATTTAATCAATCTTCATCAAGACTTTTCTGCCCTAAATTCTAACTGCCGGAGGGCAGAAACTGAATCCCAGCACTCGTTTCTCGCACAGGATTTATCCGTGGTGTGGTTAACTAGAACCGCAGCCAATCAGTTACGGAACTGTGACTAATTCGGGGTTGCTTATTGAACCTGCACAGTTAGAGGGGAGAAGAAACAAAACAAGCATGTCCCACAGTTTTATTGATTGCAAGTAGCCTTGTTCCCTGATACGCCCTCCTTTGAGGTACAGCTTTCAACATACAAAGCCAGCAATCCTGGGCTTCCCTGGTGGTGCAGTGGTTAAGAATCCGCCTGCCAGTGCAGGGGACACGGGTTCGAGCCCTGGTCCGGGAAGATCCCACATGCCATGGAGCAACTAAGCCCACGAGCCACAACTACTGAGCCCGTGAGCCACAACTACTGAAGCCCGCACACCTAGAGCCCGTGCTCCACAGCAAGAGAAGCCACCACAATGAGAAGCCCGCGCACCGCAAGAGTAGCCCCCGCTCGCCGCAACTAGAGAAAGACCGCACGCAGCAACGAAGACCCAGCACAGCCAAAATAAATAAATAAAATATATTTTAAAAATTAAAAAAGACAGCAATCCTGTCTTTCCCAGGTTCCCGCTCTCTGCACATCTCCACCTGGTCAGCACGGAGCTTCTGGACTCCCGCATATAAAATACGCCAGGGTTCTGAGAACACACACACGCCTCACTCTCCCCAACCCTGACAGCTTTCTGGGGTCCAGTCCACCTCCTAAATCTCTCTGGTACCTCTTCATCATGGAGGTGACCGTCACCGGGGTCCTGGTCATCGGCTCTGGCCTAAGGTAGGCTCTCTTCCTTGTAACAGCCCCTGACGGAGGCTGACGATGCTAACAGATGAAGCCCAATCACTGGCCTTTCTACAGCCCTTTAAAGGCAGAGGTCTTCAGCCATTTTAAAGGGGGGGGAGGGGGGGTGTTCTTTCTTCAGAGACCAGTAATCCAAACAGAATTAGACTCTGAGTGAGGTTTGCTGGGGGGCTCTGAATTCTCCTCACTCATAACCCTAATTCTCATCATGCAGGCGTTTGCCCCTCACCCACCATAATACTTTGCAGGACACTGTGTGAAAAGTTTTGTCCTAGATCAACACTGTCAATTAGAAATAGCATAGAAGACCCTTACAGTCATCACATTTTCCAGCGGCCACGTTAAAAACAAGTGAAAAGGAACAGGTGGAACAAATTTTAAAGTATGTTATTTAACTGAATGTACAGTATTCAAAATACCATTTTAACATGTATTTCACATAGAACTGTTAATGAAATAGTTTCCTTTCTTTTTCATAGCATTTAAAAATAGGACTCAAATAATATCAGAAGAGAACTAATATAAAAGAATAGTTCTTCACTGGCAAAAAACGTTTATCATTACAGAGTTTTAATTTTTTTTTTTTTTTTTTTTTTTTTTTGCGGTACGCAGGCCTCTCACTGCTGTGGCCTCTCCCGTTGCGGAGGACAGGCTCCAGATGCGCAGGCCCAGCGGCCATGGCTCACGGGCCCAGCCGCTCCACGGCATCTGGGATCTTCCCGGACTGGGGCACGAACCCGTGTCCCCTGCACCGGCAGGCGGACTCTCAAACCACTGCGCCACCAGGGAAGCCCCAGAGTTTTAATCTAACTTTATGTTATAAAACGAATTCTAAAGCACCTTTGATTCCTAGGTGATCAATAACATATTTGGGGGAGATTGAAAACCCAGGGGAAGGAAGTACATTTTTTAGCACAATGACGGATCATTCATCAAAACTAGAATTTACAGTTTTCATTTAACAATTAAGTTGTGAAGTAGTTTTCCCACAACACAAGAATCTGAAAAAATAGGGTATACAAGATGTTTAAAATCTTACCTTCTGAATATCAAAGGAAAGTTTGTTGTGGAGCTTTTTATAAATGCAGATAAACATGAATAATGAAATTCAAAGAATCTATGAATACATCACTGAACAAGTAACTGCTATTAAGTCATATGTGTATCTCTCTAGACTTCTTTCTATGGATATACAAGAATTTTAAATGGAATACTCCTCAGCCATAAAGAAGAACAATATAATGCCATTGGCAGCAACACGGATGCAACTACAGATGATCATACTAAGTGAATTAAGTCAGAGAAAGAAATACTGTATGATATCACTTATAGGTGGGAATCTAAAAAATGATACACGTGAACGTATTTACAAAACAAAAAAAAGACTCACTGACATAAAGAACAGACTGCTGGTTGCCAAGGGGGAGGGGGTGGGGGAAGGATGGAGTGGGAGTTTGGGATTAACAGATGAAAACAAGTATATATAGGATGGATAAACAACAAGGTCCTACTGTAGAACGCAGGGAACTATCCTCAATATCCTGTGATAAACCATCATGGAAAAGAAGATAAAACAAGAATGTATGTATATGTATAACCGAATTACTTTGCTGTTCAGCAGAAACTAACACAAGAAACTAACACAACATTGTCAGTCAACCATGCTTCACTAAAAAATCTTGATCGAATTTTTAAAATATTTTTAAAAAACAAATATAGCTTCACGATCTAAATAAATGTTTAGAGACTGAAAATAAACATATATGCAAATGCACGATGCATGTTCAGAGAAAATGATTATATTTTAATGTACATTAAGGGTAAAACAGGCTCGTAAGCTAGGCATTAATTGTGGTTGTGGATGCCTTCTATTCCCTGACCACTACTTATTCAACATACAGGGGGATGTATAGACATAATTGTTAGCGGCTATACAAATCTTTTATTTGAGGATCTGGCTCTCCATAAACAGAATCGCAATAGTTTAACCGTACACTGGCACTCACACCTTAGGACAGACCAATAAGTTAGATAGTGCTTAAAATAATCCCTAAAAGAGAACGATGAAGTGAACACCTAGAATGGAGATTCCCTGCCACGTCAGATCCTTTAAATGATATGGTTGACCGTTGCATGTAGGAGAACAGAAAAGGGATTCCAAAGTGGCCAACTGTAACCATATTTTAGGACACTTGTCCGGAAGATTTGGTCTAGGTTTGGGAAGGTGCATGGGGTCAAACAGACCATCCTATGGAGGTATTTCCATTCTGTTCACCCATCAAGTGGCAGTGAATCCTTGAAAATAAGGCTCTGTTTATGGAAACGATGCCCAGCATCTCTGTCTTTTTCTAACATCATCTACACCTCTCCACTGCGGGATGCACGGAGTTCAAACCTTTTACACTCAGTCTTGCAAAGTTTTGCCCTGGTTGGATGGTGTAAGCAACATATATTTCCAGCCAGTCTTCCTCTCCCAAAAGCACTGGTATAATCCATAACGTAGCCTGACTGCATGCTTTTTCAAGCCTCGATCACTTCATGCTTCCCTGCTTTTGTCTGAGAGGTTGCATCAGAGCCCGTGAAAATTCTGAGCTTCAGGGGCTTGTAGTGGATCAAACAAGAGCCCTCCACCCCCCATGATATGTACGCCCTAATTCCCAGAACCTGTGAATTGGTTAGGTGACACGGCAAAAGAGAATTAAGCTTATAGATGGCATTAACGTTGCCAATCAATTTAGAGATTGGGAGATAATCCTGGATTATCTGGGTGGGCTCCCTGTAACCATCAGGGTCCTTAAAAGTGGAAACCGGGAGGCAAAACAGTCACAGTGAGGACCCGTAATTATGATTTTTGAAGACAGAAGTAGGGGCCATGGCCCACGAAAGCTGGGTGTTCTCTAGACACTGGAAAAGGCAAGGACAGATTTCTACAAAAACCAGAAGAAACACAGCCCTGTCAATGCCTTGAGTCAGTCCAGTGAGAAGTGCATCAAATTTTGACCTTGAGAGCTGTATGCTTGGTTTTTTTGTGTTTTGTTTTTTTTGGCCTCGACGCATGGCTTCTGGGATCTTAGTTCCCTGACCAGGGATTCAAAGTAAAAGCATGGAGTCCTAACCACTGGACTGCCGGAGAATTCTCTATTCTTGGTTTTTTTGGTTTTTTCCCTTTTCTTAAAGGCACTACCTTTGTGGTAATTTGTTACAGCAGCAGTAGCTACCCAATACACACCAAAACTTTCTCTGACTACTGCAGAAGCAATTCCTCTCTCCTCCACGACTGCAACAAGTCTTACCACATTTGACAGGTGTGTTTTAACTGCCCTTCCCGTGTTTTCTTAAAAAACAAAATAGGGGCTTCTCTGGTGGCGCAGTGGTTGAGAGCCCGCCTGCCGATGCAGGGGACACGGGTTCGTGCCCTGGTCCGGGAAGATCCCACATGCCGCGGAGCGGCTGGGCCCGTGAGCCACGGCCGCTGAGCCTGCGTGTCCAGAGCCTGTGCTCCGCAACGGTAGAGGCCACAACAGTGAGAGGCCCGTGTACCGCAAAAACAAACAAACAAACAAAAAACCCCAAAATATACCTCAAGATTTATCACTGTTGGGACTCCTCAATGCTAATACACATTGTGACTGAAGGTAAAGTTTCTCATTAGCTATGTGGTAAATGAAACAATAAGGTATATTGATAACATCCTTTGAATTGGTAGGGTACCTGATATTCAGGAGAGAAAAACCAAAAACATCTTTTATGACACAGAGCAATGCTGTTTAAGACAAAATGTAGCATTTAGCCTCAACTTGTATCATTTAGAATAGAAGGAGAGAGAAAGAATTTCTCAGACAAGCAAAAACTAAAAGAACACAGCAATATTAAATCTATCCTAAAAGAAATATTGAAAGGTCTACCTTAAATAGAAAAGGAGCGCAGAATGGGAGAAAATATTTGCCAACGATGCAACTGACAAGGGATTCATCTCCAAAATTTAAAAACAGCTCATGCAGCTAAATATCAAAAAAGAGAAAACACAAACAACTCAAAAAATGGGAAAAGACGTAAATAGACATTTCTCCAAAGAAGACATACAGAAGAGGCACGTGAAAAGATGCTCAAGATGACTAATTATCAGAGAGATGCAAATCAACATAAGACAGCACCTCACACCAGACAGAATGGCCATCATCACTGGGAGACTGGGATTGACATATATACACCAGTATGTATAAAATGGATAACTAATAAGCACCTGCTGTATAAAAAAATCAAATCAAGATAAGAGAGTTCGCCTAGAAACTTTTTATCAAAAAAAAAAAAATTCTACAAACAACCAATCCTGGAGAGGGTGTGGAGAGAAGGGAACCCTCTTACGCTGTTGGTGGGAATGTAACTTGATACAGTCACTATGGAGAACAGTATAGAGGTTCCTTAAAAAACTACAAATGGAACTACCATATGACCCAGCAATCCCTCTACTGGGCATATACCCTGAGAAAACCATAATTAAAAAAGACACATGCACCCCAATGTTCACTGCAGCACTATTTACAATAGCCAGGACATGGAAGCAACCTAGGTGTCCATCAACAGATGAATGGATAAAGATGTGGTACATATATAAAACGGAATATTACTCAGCCATGAAAAGAATAAAATAATACCATTTGCAGCGACATGGATGAACTTGGACATTGTCTGACCTACTTCACTTAGTATGATAAAGACAAATATCGTATGGTATCGCTTATATGTGGAATCTTTAAAAAAATGATACAAAAAAACTTATCTACAAAACATAAAAAGGGTTACAGATGTAGAAAACAAACATGGTTACCAGGGGGTAAGAGAGGGGAGGGGTAAATTGGGAGATTGGGACTGTCATATACACAGTACTATATATAAAATAGATAACTGATAAGGACCAAGTATATAGCACAGGAAACTCTACTCGGTACTCTGTAATGACCTATATGGGAAAAGAATCTTAAAAAGTTATACAGATATGTATAACTGAGTCACTTTGCTGTACAGCAGAAACTAACTAACAACATTGTAAATCAACTATAAGTCAATATAAAATAAAAATTTTTTTTTAATTTAAAAAAAATAAAAATTTAAAAATGGAAAAGCAGCAGGAATCTATAGGGAAGGGAAGATCACAACTGGAAAGTAAATCACATAAATAAGCCGGTATTCAGATAAAAAAAAAAATCAAAAAAATGTTTGTGAGACCAATGATAACTACAATGAACAGCAAAAGGAAAAACATGAAGATGTAAAAGAAATCAAAATTATAACACGTGGTGGAGGAGAGTAAGAAAACAGATTTTTTTTAGAATGGTTTGAACCTATATGACTATCAGTCTAAAGCAAGTACGTAGATATAGGAAGGGGTTAACATACTTGAAAAACAGGGAACCCACAAATCAAAAAATTACAGCTTCACAAAAAACAAAAAGAAGGGAACACAAACATAGTACAAAAGCACTGAGCCCCAACTTACGGCGACACAGTTTCTATCTTGCCCTTGTGTTCACCGGTTCGGCGCAGAAAGACAAAAAGTAAATCAACCTAAGTCCAATATAACAAAGTATTTAATGCATTTAAAATTCTGACATGAAATGTTCCTGCAATACTTATTCAGACAATCAATGCCTGGCTTAGTAAGTGCAGAAATGGTCAATGGAGCAATTTATTTGCTAATTGAACAATTTTAGCAAATTAAAAGTCTCTTTGCCCTTCAAGACTGAGCGTGCTATGGATGTCAATAACATTCTAACAATTTTTGTGGGTATAATATTAAGTGTAGTAAGACCAAAAAAACTCTAATACATAATTACACCGCAAGCGATCTCTTGGAACTTTTAGCAAATATGCCGCACTGAACCCTGAGTGTCACACTCTTAATGGCGGAATGTCTATTGTGGATCAGAGGACCACTTAGAAGTCTCTCTTTAGAGAGAAAGGTAACTCTTAGCATAAAGGGATCCAGTTTTCAGTTGGTAACAATCACCCAGTATAATTCTGAGAACCGTCAGATGTTGGCGGAGGGAAAATGACCTCCCCTTTCTAACTCTTGATGTCAAGCTTCTCATCTTGTAACTCGTTTCTGACTTTACCTCTTTTATGACCGTGTGGTCTGAAAGGACAGAAGACAAAAGCTTCCTGCAAACCGTGAGCCGACATTTGAAGCTAATGGTATCAAGCTGAAAGCCACCAAATTTTGAGTTGCAGGGTGTTGTTGTCTGTTAGGATTCTCATGTGGCTTTGAAACTGTAGGTATTATTTTATGTCGTTTCATTCACATTAAAATACGATCCTGTGGAAGGCAGAGAATGACATCACAGGAGAAATTCTGCTCCGTGTGACGTGGAAAAAATTAACATTCTTTGCACACTGCACGCACGTGCTGCTCGGAGAAGGATGTGTGTATACACATTTCCAAGAGTCATTTTGGAAACACCGCCCAAGTAGGCTGCAAGCTCTTATTGATAAGAGAAAAATCGCTTTTCAAAAAAGGATATGGGTGTCTCTGCAGTGGACAGATCTGGGTGCCTTTACCTGAGGCCAGACCTCAATCTAGGATAAGGAATTCTGAGATGAATAAGTGTGCCATTCGCCTAACTGAAGGCGATTTGATGCCCTCAGCATCAAATCTGAAGAGGTGTCTGGGATTATTACCTTCAATCAAATCGTGACTTCAGATCTAATCACTAACTCAACAGGAAACAGAATAAACAGGCATCTCCCAACTCCAGGAGATACAATCAGATATCATCTACATCCAGGATGCAAGCGGGTTGTTCTACTAAAGCCCTGCTCTGACCTCAAAAAAGGTACTTGAAGTCAGATACCAGTGCAACGTGAGAGACTGGGCCAGACTAAGAGACACTTCACAGACATAACTTGGTCTGTGAAAAGTAACCAGTATGACTGGATGCCATGGAGGAAATCTGTGTATAAATAATGGGATTTTATGATATCAGAAAAAGGAGCTTTATTTTCATGAGGTGTGCTAAAAAAAAATTGTTGCCAGGCAGGAAAATGGTCTTTTATTTTTTGGAGATGCGTTACTCAAGTATTTTGGGGATGAAATGCTATGACGTTTGTATTTATTTGACTTGGATAAGATTATGTTTCTATAATATACTACCTCTACATGTTTATAAATTAATATTCTGTTTCTAACATGGGAATGAGTCTCCCTCCAGTGGGCGTTTCTTATTGCCTGAAGACGCTTTTCTGCAGGGCAGGGGACCCATCCTATAGACTTGCAGTGGGCAGGGGCCAGCAAGGACGCTGCGCGCTCTACAATGTGCAAGACAGCTCCACTTAACAGATTCATCAGCCCCAAATGTTCACAGGGCTTTTATCTATCTATCTGTCTAATAATCTACATACATACGTACACATGTATGTGTATGTCTATGTAGCAGCTATGATGGAATGTCAACTTTCTGTTAAAACTAAATGATGCTTATTCAATGTATTATTCTTTCGAGGTTTATCTACTTTTTAACATTTAATAAAGCAAATAAGGTAATACCTGGTTCCAGAAAAAGAAACACTTCCATCAACAGATGAATGGTTAAAGATGTGGTGCATATATACAATGGAATACTACTCCGCCGTAAGGAGTGAAATAATACCATTTGCAGTTACTTGGATGGACCTAGAGATTATCATACTAAGTGAAGTCAGACAGAGAAGCACAAATATCATATGATGTCACTTATATGTGGAATCTAAAATATGATACAAATGACCTTATCTACAGAACAGAAACAGTCTCACAGGCATAGAGAACAGACTTGTGGTTGCCAAGGGGGAGGGGGGGAGGGGAGGGAAGAATTGGGAGTTTGGGGTTAGCAGATGCAAACCAGTATATATAGGATGGATAAACAACAAGGTCCTGCTGTAGAGCACAGGGAACTACATTCAATATCCTGTGATAAACCATCACGGAAAAGAATATGAAAGAAGAACATACATATGTATAACTGAGTCAGTTTGCTGTACAGTAGAAATTAACACAACAGTGTAAATCAACTCTACTTGAATAAAATTTTAAAAAGAAACACTTATAAAAATGTTTACCTTGATGAAAAAAGTGTAAACGTAGATGGCAGCAGAAATCAGTGTTAGTTATCTCAGGAAAATCAGATTATTTGGCTAGCTGCCATGCTGATCACATAGTAAGCTACCCAGAAGCCCTGGATCTAAATGAACCACCGTTTAATAACGAGGAAATAAAATAACTACCATCTTTGTTTTTACAAGTCAGAACACAGAAAGAAGGTCCTATGAGAACTTAGATAATTTAAATCAAATTGTACCAGAAATACGACGATATGGAAGCTATCAGGCTTCACCTCGAACAGAACTTCAGAAACATTTTGCAGGATAAGAAGTGAACAGTATTGATTGGGCTTGGGAAAAACAATCCCTGCTTTTTGTTTTTTGACACCTGGGCCCAACGGAAGATACCTCAATAGTTGTGGGGAGAGAAGAATACGGAAGCCTCTAAAAAATCTTTTTCTTGCAAAACAAAAACTATCTAAATGTATTCAAAACCTTAACTCAAAGCACAGATGAAAAGGCTGTTTCTACTACTATAGAAAGAAGAAACTGTAATTCGGAACAATTTTGTAAGTTACACTGCTAAGGAGAAAACCAGATGCCCTTAAAAGGTGAACCCTAAAAGAACTGAGAAGCCTCTAACTTTCTCAAGAGTACAAGTGGAGACACTCCCAACACATTACTCTAAACTAGGGATTAAACTTCCATATTTTCTGGTTTTTCGAGAAGTCTAGGTAAACTACGATTGAGTGACGTTCCCTGGCTTACTGAGCTAATACGTATATTCACGTACTTATGCTGTTTCGGACTATAAATAGAACTGGGTACGTTTTTATTGAAATAAATGTACATGAGTGAAGGTCACAGATTTGAATATACAGTCCAATGAGTATTCTCAAATACGTGTGAATAGGTACACATCTTCCATACCAAGAGAAGTATACTCTCACCACTCAAAACAAGTCACTTTCTACTCAGTGTCTTTATTCCCAGAATAAACACCACAGCTATTCAACACGCTGCATTAGTTTTGCCCTGTGTTGAAATGTGTTATGAACAGAATTATGTAGTGGACATTGTTTTTTTCCTCTTACCACTTCACTTCACATAATGTTTTGGGATTCACCCACTTTGTTGTGTCTATAAACCATTTTTTTTCCCCATTGAAAAGCATTCCATTATGTGAAAAATATTACAATTTGGTTGTTCATTTTCCTGTTGAAGGACATTTGGGTGCTTTTACTTTGGTGCCATTAAGAAAAACGTTTACTGACTTCATAAAGAATCAACGTCTTAGAACTTCATTTTGGGACTTTCCCTGGTGGTCCAGTGGGCAAGACTCCGCACTCCTAATGCAGGGGCCTGGGTTCCACTTCCGGTCAGGGAACTAGATCCTGCATGCATGCCGCAACTAAGAAGCCCACGTGCCACAACTAAGACCCAGCGCAGCCAAAATAAATAAATAAGTAATAAATATATTTTTTAAAACTTCCTTATTTTGAAATAGAGACACACATAAGCTATAGAACTGACAGAGTCACTTGTTGTCTTACCCAGCTTATCCAAAGATGACATCTCATAACTATAGTAGAGTATCAATACCAGGACTTGAAATTGATGCAATACTCTGTTAACCAGGCTACAGATCTTATTCAAATTTCACCCTTTTTTACACTGTAATGCACTGTTTGTGTACGTAGGAGAATCAACTTAGGACTTTGTTAATAAATGACTCAGTTTTCTATTTCAATGATCTAATATTTATTTTATCATTTTTTCTCCTTATTTTCCACTAACCTTGCTCTTTTTGCTGAGTAGGTGAAAACTTCGCTGATTTCACATACTTTTATATTTCCGTGTAAGAATTTAAAGACGTAAGTTTTCCTCCATGCTCTGCTTTGCTTGCAAGCAACAGATTTTGATACATGTTGATTTCAATTTCAGTTCAAAATATTATTTTAAATTTCCCTAAGGACATTCTCTTTTGATCAACGTTAATCCAGAAGCATGTTGTTTAATTCCTAAATATTTGGAGATTTTCTACATATGCGATGTTCATCAACTTCTAATTTAATCCACCGTGATCTGTAATCAGGATGAAATACAAGAAAATATTTGATTCAAACAAACAAACAAAAAAACCCAGCAGAAGCAAAAAATGCTATTTAAAACTTGAGGAGAGATTAGGAGAGACATACACAAAACATACATTCCAATGTCTGAAAAATGCCTGGCAAGGTTTCTGGTGATAGTCTTACTGAGACTATAAAAAAAATTTTTTTTTTTAATAGCAACAGCCATCTTTATTTTTGGCTGCACTGGGTCTTCGTTGCTGTATGCGGGCTTTCTCTAGGTGCGGCGAGCAGAGGCTACTCTTCATTGCGGTGCGCGGGCTTCTTCTCATTGCGGTGGCTTCTCTTGTGGCACAGCATGGGCTCTACGAGTGCGGGCTTCAGTAGTTGCGGCATGCAGGCTCAGTAGTTGTGGCACACGGGCTTAGTTGCCCCGCGGCATGTGGGATCTTCCCGGAACAGGGCTCGAACCCGTGTCCCCTGCATTGGCAGGCGGACTCTTAACCACTGCACTGCCAGGGAAGCCCTATGAAAAATTTTGAGCTTGATAATAGTGCAAGCAAATTGTCTTGCAGCTGGTTAGGGGATGGGCTTCAGGATGTGATGGGAAGTGTTTTTTTACGGCTTGTTATCAAGCTGCTGCAAGTTTTGTAGGGCTGCAGAAAAGGCCTTTTCCCTGGTCTTCCCCCCTTTACATGATCGTCCACCGCTTGCACGGATCCATAAAAAACATGCTCATTCTCCAAAGCGCTAGCTTGCTTCGAGCAACATTTCACAGTGTCGAGAAAGCTAAAATGACCGGCCAAATTCCAATGAAAATCAACTGAGAAAGGGTAAACCCGTGCATTTCGTTTCCCAAAGGCAGGATGGCCAACTGCTAGTTTCACTGTTCATTAAATCTAGTTAATGGATGCATGATGTGAAGAGAAAGCAGTTTACCAGCTCCCGGTGTGACTAAAGCATACCTGGGGCATTGCATATCTTTCCAATTACACATTTTGAGATACACGTGGAGAAACCGTAGCCAATGCAGACGAAGGCCACTGAGGGGGTTAAATGGACTCGCCGTGTGTTTACGGGGAAATTGACAAAGGCTCCGTCTAAGGACTGGCTGTATGGTTGTGAGAAGTGTTCTTGAGGAGAGAGAAGGTTTGGGGAGGCCGTCTGCCTCCTGCAGACAGTTTCAAAGGGAGGCTATTTGCCAACTGGGAGAGGACGTGCAAACATAAAGACCTTCAGGTGGAGTACGCAGGTCAGTGAAAAGGATGCCCATTCTTGTGACCATCGTGGGATCGATGGATCCCGTTTTCAACGGACAAGGCATGGAGAAGACAAATGAGCTCAAAGAACCCAAGATCCAGGCTGGCGATGAGGTTGCTACTCCTGATGTTACAATCACCACCAGCTACATCTATACAACGGTGGACAAGGCCCCGAGGTTCCGGCATCGGCCTCACGTATCAACACTCCCAGTGGCCAGGGGTGGAAATGCAACCGTTTACATATTGGGGGGGATACTTCCTTCTCTGTCCCTGCGTCTAAGTACTAAGTCTGCTTTACTTGTTTTTTCCTTTTTGTCATGACTGGAGATCAGAGACTTCTATATAATCAATTCACCTCCACATACTAGGAAACATAGACCTCTACCATCTGCAGTTCTTCTAGCCAACTTACAAGCTATCAGATTACCATGGCAACTGCAGGTCCCCAGAGGATGAACACTGAGGGGGGCGCTGTTTCGAACCTGAGTCTATCTTTCAGTCCAGGCTGTGCGCTCTTGCAAAAGGTATTTGGGCTCGTTTGTTGAGATCACATGTACCTGCTGAAGCTTGTCCTAATGCACGTATGCTACATCTTCAGCTAGGAACTCCTTCAGAAGAATATTATCACATAAACAGGGAACTGGAGCGAACCAAGGAGCGGAAGGCTGCATGGCATCCCTCCTGGGAGAACAAACGTCAGGATGTGCATGTCGGGGGGCCGGGTCGGGGGGTGCTACTTTCCTTCCAAACTGTTTGGGGCAAAGAGTGTCATTGTTTACCTTGTTTTCTTGCCACAGAGTGGGCTGCTCTATAAACTGGGTCTTTGCCTAAAATGACGAAGGTGATAAGCCCACGATGATAAATGCAGGTGGTGTGAATGAATAAAATGCGTGCATAGGGAAAGAAGGGCGGGGCGATCCCCATGTCTTTTCATTAACAGTAGACGTCAATCTACCGTCTTTGTATCTTCTGTCCTTCTCTTCTTTCCCTTCTTGTTCAAAGCAAAAACTCTATCATGAGGAAAGCAGTGTAGCAATGCTTCCTCACAATTTTTAGAGCGTGGGACTCGGCACCATTTCATTAAGTGTCTCCCGCCTTTAACACTCTGTGACTTTCTAGGATGTGCTCTCGTGCTATTTCAACTTCGTCAGCTGTAAGCTGGGTGAAGAAGGATTCCAAGTGCCTAGAGCTGGTGGGAGCATTTTATAAAATTACTTACACAAATCCCTCCGCAGAGGACCTCGCACGTGGTCAGTGATCAAACAGGCAGCCTTTTTAAAAATAATTGTTCACCCCTAGTCTTTCTAGAACAACCCACTCTCTTGCAGAAGAAGCATGTCTTTGGGAAATACTGATGGGGAGTGAGACTCGGCGATGACAGCTCATAGATTTGCGTCCTCGGGACAGCACAAATGAAGGCAGCTCAAGACAAAACTCCATTAAAGCAATCAGATCACCCCTAGTTTCTTCTGCTACTTTTCTTTCTTTTTCTCCCTCTCTTTTCCCCTATGAAGCCAAGAGGGAATTAATGGAATTCAATCATGGATAAAGAAGATGTGGTGTATATATATACAATGGAATACTACTCACCCATAAAAAAAGAATGAAATAATGCCATTTGCAGCCACATGGATGGACCTAGAGATTATCTTACTAAGTCAGACAGAGAAAGACAAATACCATATGATATTACTTATACGTGGAATCTAAAATATGATAAAAATGACCGTATCTACAAAACAGAAACAGATTCACAGGTGTAAAGACCAGACTTGTGGTTGCCAACGTGCAGTGGAGAGGCGAGTGGTGGATTGGGAGTTTAGGATTAGCGGATGCAAACTATTATATACACAATGGGTGAACAACAAGGTCCTACTGTAGAGCACAGGGAACTATATTCAATCTACCGCAATAAACCATACTGGAAAAGAATGAAAAAGAATATATTTATATAACTGAATCACTGCTATACAGCAGAATTTAACATTGTAAATCAACTATACTTCAATAAAATAAAAGGGGGATTCAATCACGGACATGGCTCAGAAGGAAGCTATTGTCACTCAAGCGCTAACAGATTTTTACTCTAAAATAAGAGGTCCACAGATGACAGCCCATAAGGCACATCTAGCCCGTCACTTGTTTTTCGTATGGACTACTGCCTAATATTCCTCTTACATTTTTAAACGGCTGGGAACAAATAACTCAAAAGAAGAGTATTTCATGACATGAAAAATTGTGTGAAATTCAAATTGCGTCCGTACAATTATTGGAACACAGCCATACCCATTCACTGACATTATCTGTGGGTCGTTTTGTGCTACTAGGTACAGTTGAGCAGGTGTGACAAGGCACACAAAACCGAAAACGTTAATACTGTCCTGTTCCATAAAACTGTCCAGAGCGTGTGCTGATCCTTGCTCTAAACAAACGTTTTCGGGGGAGAACATATCACATGAGATCACCTCACGCAGCAGGGCGGTACGTGCATTCAATGGGCTTCTACTCCATTTTCGATAACTTATGGTATGAGAATAATATAAATACAAAGGGAAACGAACTGAGATTAGTAATATTGTTGAATAAATATTCAGGACGCTTTGAGCAAATGCCTCCGGATTTTATTTACGCACCGAGAAGTTTTTTTTTTTTTTCTTCCCCCATCCAAAAGTTCTTGCGAAGACTGAAGGGATCCAGGAAGCCTGGGCACAGTCATTTTCAGTTAGCTACAGGCGGTGTTCAGAAGAAAAAGGTGCACGTCCAAATTCCACAAGAAGGCATTTTATGACAGAGAATTCCCTTCCCAAAAAACTGCCTGAATCTGTCTTCTAAAAATAAACAGGACGGTTCCTTTTTCCCCCCCTAGAAGATAACTGTGCATTCTGTGCTGTGATCCAGCATCAAGCCAGTAAGGAAGCAATGGCGTCATCTTGGGTTTGCGAGCGTCAACCGTGACGGGAAGTGCAGTAAATGATCAGGGGTCCCCGTCACTGCTGAGCAGACAGCTAATGATGTGACCACAGGCTTCAGAAGGACCTGCCTATAAAGCAAAACAAAGGGACGCTATTTGCTAAGAAGCTATCATTGAGTCACCGCTTACAACTGATCTGTTTTTTCACCCGGATGACATTCCTGCCATCTGTCCACTGAAGCAAGAGACGCTTTGCATTTAAGCCACCTTGGGATTTTATTTTTCTTTAAACGATAGGTTACAGGTCAAGCCGGTTACCAATCACGGCATGATGTGTGAAAACGAAGTAGTAAGGAGAATATTAATGGGATATGAAATTCTATATTCCGTGGAGCCGGAACTTGGCATTCTAAACTTTTCTTGAGGCAACCAAAGAGGGAAAAAGAGTTGAGATTAAGAAAAACAAAAGATAGGAAGAACTCAACTACACGGACTGATGTAAATTTCTTATCAGGTACTTCCTGTTCTACAAATAAGTAACACAGCTTTCCTCAACGGTTAACAATTTTGCGGATTAGGTTCAGCAAAGTCAGCTAAAGTGATCGACACTGGAACTTTATGACCACGGTAAAGAAATTACCAAATACAAAAAGAAAAAAAGAAGAGCACAATTGTGCTAACTATGGACCCCAGAGATGTTTTCTCAACACAGGAAAGGGAATAGTGATGGTTACGTCTCCAGGGAGGGGTAAACCACCAAGATCCCAGTTGGAAACAGATCTACTCCAAAGTGATGCAGAGGAGAGTTTAGTGAGAGGACTACTTACAAAGGTGTGCTGAAGACTGCACTTGGCCATCTGCGCTGCGAATTTGCACTAGCAGAATTACTAACCTTTAACCAGCTCTGGATGGGAAGGACAAGAGGAAGAAGATGCTCGTCAGAACCTGTAGACCTTGGCAGGCTGCAGGTATGCAGAACCATAGAAAAGCCCACAAGTGGTCACATCGGAGGGCACAAGCCCTACACCACGTTAAAGAAGAACAACCACCTTCGGGGAGTAAATTAGTACCGTTCTATTACACGTGTAGACGGACAAGGTCAACAGAAGAGAAACTCTAGAAATACACCCAACCACATAGGAAAATTTAGTCCATAAAATGAAGAGATCAATCAACAGGGACTGCTTTATAGACATGTATATTTGAAAAACTAGAAGAGATTCCCTACCTCACACCAAGAATAAAAACAGACTCCAAATGGATTAGCAATCTACATGGAAAAAAAGGAAAATGTAAAATTTTCCACGTAAAGGTGAGTGATTTGTCTAAAACCTAGATATATAGCAATACTTTGAAACTGACTCAATGTTCAAACTCAATTAGATAGATGATAGGTAGGTAGGTAGATAGATAACAGACTATAGATAGGTAAATACATGCCAGATGGTAGATGGATAAACAGACAGCACAGGAGTTAGTTTATTTAATAAGTCAAAAAGGCAAAGAAACATTAGATATGCTTGAATAAATCAAACATTACATTTAAGAAGAATTAAAGGAAAAAGAATCCCGTTTTAACTTCCAATATCATGAATAAAAAAAAAATCTATCATCTAAGCAATCAGAAATATAGAAAGAAAAAAAAGAACAACGCTGTAGTGCACTTAAAATTTTAAGAGGGTAGATTTCATGTTAAGTATTCTTACCACAACAAAATAAATATTAAAAACATGAAAGGGCTTCCCTGGTGGCTCAGTGGTTGAGAGTCCGCCTGCCGATGCAGGGGACGCGGGTTCGTGCCCCGGTCGGGGAAGATCCCACATGCCGCGGAGCGGCTGGGCCCGTGAGCCATGGCCGCTGAGCCTGCGCGTCCGGAGCCTGTGCTCCGCAACGGGAGGGGCCACAACAGTGAGAGGCCCGCGTACCGCAAAAAACAAACAAACAAACAAACAAACAAACCCCACAAAAACATGATAACTACAAAGTAAGTTGAAAGGAAAAACAAATTGGCTGTCACATATTTTCTGTTAAAGTGAAAATTGTGACTTAAAATTTTAAATTATTCAAATTATTTAGATTATTCAGCAGAAACATACTTCAAACAGATATAAAGTGAGATTGAATACTAAGTGATGAACAAATGCTGAATACAAAAAAAAGAACATAATAAAAGTAATTTTAATACCATATGTGGAATTTTAGGTTAAGCATAGTAATCAGAATCAAGAGAACTTTTAATGAAGATGGAATTTCTGATGCTATGTCATAAATTTGTAGACTTATCAACATGACAGTTGAAGATACAAATGAGAAATAATCTGAAAATGATAAAAATAAAATTTTAAACACTACCATGAACCTCATTCAGGTTGGGCAGATTTACTACAAAATGAGGAATGAAGAGAAAGTGACTAACAATCACCAGTTTGCTTTGGGGTCCACATTCCTATCTATGGGGAGGGGTCTTTCGGCCCTCAATAAGAGAGCTGCTCTTTAATATATCAGTGGAATTTCCATAAAAATCAGTACTTCGATCTTTCCCAGGGCAAAGTCTATCCATAAGCCAACAAAAATTAAATGGCATGCAAAGAAAAATTAAATTAGAAAGATCAGTCATTAAGAAAGGACTAAAACTAAAAACTCAGTATCTACCAAAGAGATGGTTTGAAGTAACAGTGGCTGTCAGTACAGTTTCTGATATTTCCTGCAAAAATACAGAACAAGGACAGATTTAATGACACGACAACACCAGCCATGACAAAACTCTATGACTGAGCATGCCTAGCCCTCAAAATAACTAAGTATTAAATGGGGGAAAAATCGTCCAAGTTGCAAAGATTCGTGTGTCAGGGCCCGCACTGCTGCAAGGCAAGGAGAGTGCAGCCCAGGAGGATGGGATTGGGGGCGGGGGGGGGGGGAACCTGTCATGTTGCATGGTCAACACGGAGAATACTTGTTTTTATTTATTTTATTATAATTGATTTGCAATGTGTTAATTTCTGCTGTACAAAGTGCTTCAGTTATACGTATATATACATTCTTTTTCTTTCTGTATTCTTTTCTATTATGGTTTATCACAGGGTATTGAATATAGTTCCCCAGGCTCTACTGTAGGACCTTGTTGTTTTCCATCCTGTATATAACACTTTGCATCTGCTAATCCCAAATTCCCAATCCATCCCTCCCCCACCACCCCCCCCCTTGGCTACCACAAATCTGTTCTCTATGTCTGTGAGTCTGTTTCTGTTTTGTAGATAAGTTCATTTGTGTCATATTTTAGATTCCACATATAAGTGATAGCCTATGATATTTGTCTTTCTGAGAATGCTTTTTAACTTAGTATTTAAAACACTAACTATAATTAAAATAGAGGTAGTATATAGGATAGTCAAAGGACTGCCTTAGTGTAAAAAAAAAATGGAACTCGAGCTCTTTCACTGTGTATTGGGCACACAGCTTATCTTTCTGGCCCTCAGACTTCTAACTTCCTAAATTAGTAGCTGAGCTGACTTAGTTGTTTGGATGTGGTTCCATGGGGGCTTCAAGGGGGTCATTCAATATACACGTGATTGCCTGAAGTTTTCTGGAGAGGGGATCGCAGCTTTCTTTAGCATGTCAGTGTCGTATGAGGCTCAGAAGAGACAGAAGTGCTGGAGTTGACCCACTTAGCCCTTCTCAGTGCTAACATCTGACTTCAGCAGAAAATATGGGGTTCTTGTAGAATCTGAAAATCTTCTAGAATCAAAGACACTGAGACTGGGGTGATTCTCTACAGTATTTGAGTTTGGACATAGCTTATTCAATGCATTAAATTATTTTCATTCCTGACGTTTTCTAGCTTAACTCTTTTTCTTTCTTAGTCTTATACTGGAAAGACATTACATCATTCTACAAAAAGGGAAGTCTGCCTTCGGATTATTGCCATCAGCTGAGATAAAATTCTCTTCTCTGGTTCCTCCGTGATTCGCTCTTATGTCTTCATTCCTTGTCAAAATGGCATGTGCTGGTCAAGCTTACACATTTCAATCCCTGATAAACCTAGACCTTGGCTTTGAACAACCTAAAAAGAATGACGATATTCCTGTGTGTCCATCCTTTCCTGTAATACTGAAGTTCTCATAGTACGGTTGCCGCTTTACTGTATCTTAATGTTTTCACGCCAAAGGCAAAAGAGCCTCAACTATGATGGCAATGGGAAAGCTATCCAGCTGCATAATGAAATAGTACCTCTACGTCATAACCAACAGATGGGATTCCCAAAAGCTATCTGGCCAGCAGAATATAACCCAATGACCTGCTACATGTTTTGAGTTTGGGGAATGTTTTTTTTGCATCCGTGCTCCACGCCTGCCCCATTCTGAAGGCAGTTAAAATTAAACCCACGGTTGCAGGTAATAAGGGCGTAGAGACACTGTGTGTTCTAACCACACTCTCGGAAAGGCAGCAATATTATCCATTCTGGGTCCAAAACGTTTAATGATAGGAACATCTCAGAGTCCTTCAGACACTCAAATAAATGAAGATGTGCTGAAGAGTCAAGTGTGATGTCACCTTAAGTGAGCCATTTGATTTCTTCCTGTACTTAATAATGTGTTTATTACTAAATCTATGACGTTCAAGGTGAAATTAGACGGCCGAATACGTCATTCACTGTGAGGACACACTGCTTTACTATACGTATATTCAAAACATTAGGAGGTTTTGCCAATGATGCAAAAATTTGGGGCTTATTACTTCTAATCAACTGCAAAGATGTTGTTCGTAGGTTAAAACAACATGAAATCTGTGTTGGGAGTCGTGACATACATAATATTACGGCATGAACTACTATGATACAATGTATCATAAAGACGTGTATTACCTACCATACAATGTACAGCTAAACAGATTCAAGTCATCTTCCTTATCTATATTTTCATCTATCGGGAATACTAGTGTAATCAACGGCAAAAATTGTTTCATTTTTTTCCCTATATTGATAAATAAATAAATCTAACACTTAAAAGTACTCATCCCACTTTTCTTACAAGTACCCATCCGTTATCATGCTACTAATCATATTCCAGTTTTTAGACAAGGAAACTGAATCTCACAACTTTAAATCTTCATCTAGCTACTAAATGATACCTCAACCCAGGGAGCGTCACCAAGAATTCTGTGTTTTGATTAGTAACACCGAGTTATACAGTACATATTTAATTACATATTTAATGATGCATTTTTCAAATTCATTGCACAAATATTATCGTTTGGACCCACACCAATTTACATAAGGGAGGCAAAGACGCAAGACACATATAAGACAGAATGGAAATGTAATTATAAACAGAGTATCCAGAGAGGTCAAATGGCAAAGGGAAGCAATGTTTGGAGTGATAAAAGCAACAAATATAAACAAGGGGCAAGTGACAGTTCTTAGTCAGTCTTCAAGGATAAGGTCTATCTATAGGGATGTAAGCAGTGAAATCTATTGTTGACAAGACCAAAAAATGAGTAAGGAAATAAAAGAGAGTTTGATGAGACTTGGGCTGTCCAATATGGTAGCAATTAGCAATATATGGATAAACTTAAGTTAATTAAAATGAATAACAGTTCACAGTCCAGTACCTGAGTTAAAGTTGCAACATTTCAACTGCTCTGTAGCCTCACTTGGCTAGTGGCTACTATATTGAACAGGACAAGTATACAATATTTCCCTCACGGCAAAAAGTTCTACTGGACAGTGCCAGTGGTCTCAGAAAAAAATTGAGAGCCGAGTAGGATAAAGACGTTTCTATCAGCAGTTACCTTTTAGATGGACGGCTTAACCCAAAGACCAAGAAAGGTGTGAACTGATCATCTTAAACAGAGTTAAAGCTCATCAAATGCAAAAACTGACTTTAATGTGAATGAATTGCTTTAAAATTACATCTTAAAACATACAGATGGCTACCAGAAAAGATGCTCAACATCACTAATTATTAGAGAAATGCAACTCGAAACTACAATAAGGTATCACCTCACACCATTCAGAATGGCCATCATCAAAAAGTCTACAAATAATAAATGCTGGAGAGGGTGTGGAAAAAAGGGAACCCTCCTGCACTGTTGGTGGGAATGCAAATTGGTGCAGCCACTATGGAGAACAGTATGAAGGGGTTCCTTAAAAAACTAAAAATAGAGTTAACATATGACCCAGCAATGCCACTCCTGGACATATGTCCAGAGAAAACCCTAATTCAAAAAGATACATGCACCCTCGTGTTCTCAGCAGCACTATTCACAATAGCCAGGACATGGAAACAACCTAGGTGTCCATCGACAGATGAATGGATAAAGAAGATGTGGTACATCTATACAATAGAATATTACTCAGCCATAAAAAAGAACAAAATTATGCCATTTGCAGCAACATGGTTGGACCTAGAGATTATCATACTAACTCAGACAGAGAAAGACAAATACCAAATGATATCACTTATATGTGGAATCTAAAATGACACAAATAGACTTACAAAACAGAAACAGACTCACAGACATAGAAAACAAACTTATGGTTGCCAAACAGGAAGCGGGGAGGGATAAATTAGGAGTTTGGGATTAACAGATACACACTACTATGTATAAAATAAACAACAAGGTCCTACTGTATAGTACAGGGAACTATATTCATAATCTTGTATTACCTAAAATGTAAAAGAATCTGAAAAAGTATATACACTTAAGTCTAACTAAATCACCCTGCTGTACACCTGAAACTAATACAACATTGTAGGTCAACTATACTGCAATAAAAACAAGGAAAAATTTTTTTAATTATGTCAAATTGAGGAACACACTTCTTTATTCAGATATCAAACAAATATTTCTAAATTATTCAAGGATATTAATTTATGAATAGGAAAACTGCTTTGCAAAAACAGATTAAATGGCATTAACTTTTCAATTAGTGGTTCCTAGTTGAGGCATTCCCTCCCTAAATATTTTAAAGGGAACCAACTTGTGTGCCAATCCAGGGCCAGCTGAATCCACCCACTTTCTTCCCCACATCATTTTTCCTCTTTCATAACCTGTCATCTCTGGAGCTGGAAGGCCCAGGCCTTTGTCCCACCCTCCTCCTTCCAAATGACCCTGGAGTTTTGTAAGTCCACGTGCTTCTGAGATTAAAAACCAACCATTCTTTCTCAAATCATACCAAAAATAATACTGTGCATTAAAAAAAAAAAAAAAACTTTCAACTTTACCAAATAAAATTTTCTTCTCACAGTTATCATTGGGGATAAATAATGTTTTTAAATGTTGATGGTGCACACTGAAAATAAAATTAAAGCAAAAACACCATTCCCTTCTTATCGCTGAAATGATTTTCTAGGCCCAAGAGGGAGCAGCTCCTGCACAGGGTGCCACGGCAGCAAACTTGGATCACTTTCGTGTCTCTGTAAACATGTCCCTTGACCAGACACGCAGGATATGGGGCCGACCAGGCCCCGCCCATCATGGGTGACTCTATGGCCCCAGCCAATCCAAGACTTTCCATGTGTCTCTCTCTGGTTCTTTATTCTTTTCTTTTAATCAAAGCTTCCTGCCTGCCAGTCTATCAAAGGAGCCTGTCCGCTTTACAAAGTATTAGATAAAGTTTGTTTTTATCTCCTAAACTGTCTTCTTTAATCATTTTCTTAACAGTTTTGAGGGATGAAGAATGGGATCCGTATGTGATGGTTAAACGTGTCAGGACAGGGAGCCACACAGGCCAGGGGTCCACTGAGACCTCGGGGTCCTCTGTGCCTCTGTCCTTCCTAAAGCCATGGGCAAGTCACTCTCGGACTGGAGACCTACTCCTTGCATGCAGCTCCCCAAGCCAAACAAATTTTATTTAAGTATATTATATATGTATATGCATATATACCTACACACATATATATATATACATACATACACTTTATATACACACATATATACATTATATATATATACACATACATATACATATGTATATATACATTACCTCTAGAAAGAAGTTTAAGTTTTCAAAAAGGTTCTGAGGTCCTTTCAAAAACTGTTCCGAGGCTTATTAAAATTCCCACAAAAGTTCCTGGGTGGTTATACTGGGTGTTCAGTATGAATGGCAGCCCTTAGGAGATTCCCAAAGTCTCGGGATAAGTCCACAGCGCAAACCACTGGGGGACTGGAGAAATTCATGGAGAAGTCCAGACTCTCTTGGCCATCAAAACCAAAGTCTAACCAGGCGAAAGTGGGACTACTGAAAGCTATCAAGGATAAAGAAGTCTTCCAGTGAAAGCAGTAACAGATCTATCGTTAACAGGAGTCTTGAAAGCCAACAATGCAGAAGTACCTCGTGGGCATGGCTCAAGCACCGGAAAGCTGCTGGAGTGCTCACCACCTAAATCTAAGACTCTGCTGTTAGGATAAGGTGATCACCAAACGGGTTAGATGGACACGGGGTCACCCGCCAACCTCACGAGGACGTCCATGCAGTGAGTGCACTGAAAAATGCCACGCGATCCCCCACCCAGGGGCACGTCCTTCTTAAATACTGTCTCTGATACCTACAGTTTAGCCCAAGAAAGGGGATCCTCATGTTTCAAAGAACTGAGCAGCCACCTTCCGGCACACTGGCTTATTTTATGGTTAAGAACAGAAAAGCCAAAGCTGTAGAGATCTACAGAAATGGCAACACTTTCACTCAGACAAGTGAACTAGGATGGTCATGATGGGGAACACTTAGGGTCATTCATTTAGAAGGTGCCCTTGACAATAAGGAATCCCAGACAGACAAACGGAATGGGATACCTCTTTCGACGGGCATGTAGAAGCTGCCCCAAATCTTCAAGACTCCAAAATAGCTTCCTTGAAAGACTGACTGCAAGAGGCTGAGGACAAATTAAAGACACAAGTGGGACCTAAGACAAAAGACGGTGCGAGGGATTCCTACTACTCTCCTCTCTCTTCCTTGACCTGGAGACTCAGTCTCCCAATCCTCTATGTGAATTGCCCTTCTACTCTGAAGAGGCCGCAGGACCATCAACAGAAGTCGGCCAAGTTACGTTCTTAGAGTGCAACAGCTCCAAGGCCAGAACACCTAACACGCCCGGGCCTCCCCCTTTGCACTCTCATCGGGTCCATCCTCAAAACACGAGCCCAGAATTCAGGGTCTCATTTGTAGTCAACCAGGACACCAGAAAAAAGATTGTCCTCAAAGGTTTTCTCAAATCCTTCCACACCAAACCGAATGGCGTCATATCTACCCTCAAAAGAGGGGCCCCCTATCAGCCCCTCGCAGAGTTGATGGGACGCTTTAAGGGATTCTCCTGTGACTGCTACCGGGTATTCCCTCAAACAGGCAAGGGGAAAACTCAAAATTAATGGAAAATCTGGCCAAATCCTGGTAGGTACCAGGGCTACGCTCTCTAAACCCCACATTCTGGGGAGCCTGCAGATGGGATCCAGGGGAAAACTGGCAGAAGCCAGGGAAGGAGAGAATTACCACCAGAGTCAGCTCTTCCGGGATCTCAGTGGCTGGTGGGGAAAGGGAGATAACATCTCACGTTGTCCCTTCCTCTCCAAATGCACACTCTTGTGAATATGCTTTGGGGGGACCCACTGCATAGGAAGGCTGTCCATCCTCCCTTTCCCAGGGATAACTACCGCCTTCTTGTCTCATTTTGCGTCCTGAGAATGTGGCTTGGCTTTCTGCCTGCCCGGGGTCACACAGGTTGCTCGTTCTTGCGTGTGGGGGCGCCCAGATATGGCCAGAAATGTAGGTTGCACCCCCTTTGTGGCCAGTGTCCTACAGACAGGGGCCAGCTCTCAGAGGGACTGTCCAAGTCTTCCTTTCTTCTGATTACCTCTGGAAGTGGCTCTGGACCTCTGGACATAGTATACCTGCACCCTCTTTGGGGGGTGCCTCTTGCATCCATGGGGGTCATTCAATACTGCCAGGAATATTTGCTGGGTCTTCTCAACCCACACGAGGTTGGCTACGTGGCACCAGCCAATAGATATTTCCTATTTGTCTCTGCCGTGTTCTTTATTCTTTATCCTATAAGAGCTTCTTGCCTTCTGCCCAATTTTGCAGTTCTGGGAATGGAGACTGTCCACTTCATAAAGTGCTAAATAAGGTTTGTTTGTATCTGTACTGTTTTCTTTAACCAATTTTTAACATTATTTTCTCTGCTCTGATCAACTTCAAACTGTTCTAATTTTTTAAAATGTATGTTCAACAATAGTGTTCCTTTAAAAGAATTCCTTATAAAAAAGTGCAGGGAAAGACTGGGAGTTTGGGATTGATATATACACACTACTATATTTAAAACAGATAACCAACAAGAACCTACTGTATAGCACAGGGGATTATACTCAATATTTCTGTAATAACTGAAATGGGAAAAGAATATGAAAGTAGATACAATTATCTGTATAACTGAATCACTTTGCTGTACCCCTGAAACTAACACATTGTAAATCAACTATACTCCAATATAAAATAAAAATAAAATTAAAAAGCACAGGGACACTGAGTTTGTAGACAAAAAATGAATAAAATAAAATGATAATTTTATTTTTACTATTATTTTTTTTGGCAGTATGCGGGCCTCTCACTGTTTTCGCCTCTCCCGTTGCGGAGCACAGGCTCCAGACGCGTAGGCTCAGCGGCCATGGCTCACGGGCCCAGCCGCTCCGCGGCATGTGGGATCTTCCCGGACCGGGGCACGAACCCGCGTCCCCTGCATCGGCAGGCGGACTCTCAACCACTGCGTCACCAGGGAAGCCCAAAATGATAATATTTTTAATGAATAAAGTAAACTATGCTAATGGTAACTGCAGACTATTTGAAGATTTACAAATAAGAATCTTAATGGTGATTATCACTTCCTTGTGAGGAACACTCTAGAAATAAGTAACTTCTACAAGACAGAGCCATGGAGTTGACGAAACATGTCACTTTTCACCGACAACATTACTGTGAAGTCCACCAGATCTTTGGTAAAATATTTTAGTGATTCTCCACACACCTTTCTCTGTGAGCACACACACATGGCCAACGGATGTAATGTATTGATTCTACTTGACAGAAATGTATCATATTCTTTAGAGAAAATTAAATTTCCAATCCGTTTCAAGGGAGACATTGTGTATCCTGCAACACAACTCCTTCCTTCAGAGGAGTAAGATGGAATTGAAATTTTGAAATCAACAGCAAACCAGCTATGTATATTTTGGGGGTTGGAAACAATTCCCCCAAATAGATGATGCTTCACCCTGGGTCGTTAAACACTACAACAACCACTAGCAATGACATTTAGTGCCAGAATCCATCGCAGTCTGTAATGGAACAAATCTCTACGAGAAAGCAATTGTAGTCTTGAAAGGGCAAATCTGATGGACTCTCTCTACATTTTGGCTCTGTAATACTTGGAACAAATGTGGGGACTCTTCTTGTTGTAGCTCTGTGTGTGTGTCTGTGTGTGTGTGTGTGTGTGTGTGTGTGTGATGTTCCTCAAACTTTCTGTCATGAACCCCAGAGCTGCTTTAACTTAATTGAAATAGTACACGCTTCTGAGGCTTATTAAACACACGTATAATGACTAGAACTGGATTAATGGCAGTGATAAATGCCCCGTGCCCGGGTTCAAGACAGTTTTCACTCATTTAATTAAATAATAGAGATAAGAACAAAAAGTTATTATGCGTTGTCAGTACCACAGTTCGAGGAGGAAAATGGATCATGTCCCTTAGAAGAGGATAACAAGTTCTAGGTTTAGTACCTGAAACTCTTCCACCTGTAACAAATATGTATGCGCTACTGAATGCCAACTATCGATCTTGCTACTGAAGTGACAGCCATTTGAACTTTACTCCAAATAAAGCTGTACTTTTAGACAACGTGATTTCACAAGCTAATCCAATCCACTGCAGCAATAAGAAAGATGCAATCCTCTTTCTACTGTATATGGAAAGGAATTCCACTGCCTTCACGCATTGGTACGCAAATACCACCTAAAAACTTTTAGTAGCGGAAGACAGGCTTGAATCAAGGCTGTGCCTATTTGCGTTCCCGTCGACACAGCTGTCCATGAGCAGACGGAAAAGCTGAGCTTGCAGCCGAGCCATTTTCAGCCCCAAAACCATGACTGGCCAACCTCCCCAAGTCCAATTTTCCAAAGAAGTTCAGAAACAAACAGCCATTTTCCCCTCTGTATTCACTTTATTTTCACTGGCACTCTACTACCTATGAAGCACTCTGACAGATAGTAGGTGGGCGATACAACCCTTCCTTTCCAAGAGCTTAAAATGAACCACTTGGAAAAGCAAATTCAACAGATTGGAATATCACATGGTCATGATCTGTACTAGCACCTACGATCTATACCCAAACGCTGCGAAAGGCAATGCAGGTTTTAAGGAAGGTGTCGTACAGAAGGATGCAAAGGGGAAATCATACTTCGAACGGCAAGGTGAAGCTTCCAAAAAAAATCACCTGAGTCATACTTCCAGATCACATTTCTTTTCACAGCTGTGTTTTCCCTCCCTTTCAGTTTCTTTCTCTGCCTGGTTCCTCTCACGTCTTGCATACTCTGTCTCCCGGTTCTTTCCTAAACAGAGCAATTGGCTACATTCTCCGTGCTTCTCGTCCCCATTCCTTACGGAGTCCGCTCAGCATATCTACCCATCAATCACAAAACGGGGTGCTGGGCAATCAAGTTCTCCCCTCCATGGACAAAACCCAGGGCACTCACGTCCCACGAGGCATGGGACCAACACAATCCTCCCTGAGACAACGCGAACACTGCCCTCCTTCGTCCTGAAATGCAGCATCAGCTCTGGGGTGTTCTTAGTAACCGACTAGTGACGGCATAAATACTACTTCACGATTTAGACTCTCCCACGTATTCGGCTTCCACGGGACCGCGTGCAAGTTCCTTTCAAATGCAAATCTGTTCCCGTTCCCTTTTTCTTTGATGAACCAAAGCCCACACACTCTTCATATGTCCTTCACGTTTACCTCATGTCCTCTTGGGATCCCATCCACGGATACCACATCACATCTAGTTGTCTTCTCTCCTGAGGCTCCCCTTGGCTGTAACAGGTTCTCAGACTTTCCTTGTTTTCGATAACCTTGAGATTTCAAGAGGACCTGAAATTCTGTAGAATGTCTCTCTCTACCGGGATGTGTTTGTTTTTCTCATGACTAGACTGGCGTTATAGTTTTTTTGGAAGGAAGACCTCAAAGGCATCACACCACATCCAGGGCACACACTTATCAACATGTGTTATCACTGCTGACGCTGACCTAGACCACCTGGCTGAGGTAGTACCGTCAAGTTTCCCCACAGGTCAGTTACTTTCCCCCTCACTTTTCACATTGTGCTCTCTGGAAGGAAGTCACTCCCCACAGCCTGTCCATAAAGAGTGAGGAATTATGTACCACATCCTCGAGAGTGCAGTCCTTACACAAATTGTATAGAATTCTTCTGCACTGTTCCCTTCTGTGTTTAAGCTTCAGTAAGCATATATTCACCTGTCTTCAACTTGGATAACACCTACTTCCAAATGTTATTCAGAAAAAATATTTAGTAGGTGCCTGCATTGCTTATTCCATTCACATTGTCTGATCTCCGTGGAACAGATGAGTCACTTAAAACCAGAGTTCTGATTTCAGTTCTTTAACTCTGAGATATTCGCCACACGTGTGTGTCTTCTGCTCGATTTCAGTCATATGGTCCATTTTCCTTTGGTGTACATCACTTAAATAAGAGGAGAATTTCCACACCAGACTGTCTGCAGAGTCTACCGTAACATACACTAGTGGTATTTCTTCTATTACGTTTTGGGTTCCTCGTTTAGGCTTGTTCTACTTGATTTTTAACAATAATTATATTTGGCTATAAAATTCTGTTAGCACCATTTACGTCTTGGTTTTGCATTCAGAGGAGAGTTATACATAGCCATGTAAATCATCCGACACGAGCACACTACACGCCATCATTAATATTTTCAAGTATTACGTATGTGACTTACACACGTGCAAGGTACAGAGACATAATAATCCACACTTCTCGCAACAGGCTCTTGGATGAATTCTAGTGATGGACCTACAAAGGGCCAGAGATTTCTCATCACCTAATGAATATGCAAAACAGACCTATGAAAAAGCAACCGACTTCTCTTCTCTGATACTGGAAGCAAACTTCGTCTTTGAGAACGCCAGCTCGTTTGTGTAAAGAAATAAATTGCAACTTGGGTGATGTGAAGAAAAGACTCAAGGGCCAAGGCTGGGATATGAGCGTGAGTTTGAGAGACGGGAAGAGTGATGACACTGAAAAAGGAACTTTCTTGGGAGAGGTGTTTACATGGAATATTTAAGTAATATTTGGCGTTCGTCTATGGACGGGAGGGTTGAAGGTCCCAGTAGCCATGGAAGAGAGGTATAGAAAGACAGGTTAAGGATGAAAAGGGCACGGAAACAGGACAACACCTGGAGGAGATGCATCTCTGGTGGCCTTCCAGACTCAGATCTGTTGTTTGTATCTCAGAGACATAAATACCCATGATGTCTCACAGGACATGCTCTGTGTTGGGTTTTCCCTATCTATATTCTTAAGGCTTTTGTTCTTTTCTTCAACTCAGAATACTCTTTTGTGCTTATGTTTTGGTAAATTAAGGGTAGTTCTGGTGTCTACTTCTGCAGCAAAAACAATCTCATGGGAACTAGACCATAGCCAAGCACTGGTAAATAGACCAAATGTGATTGAGTTCTTAGCTCAAGCAGAGCTGTCCAGTCAGAGAATGACCACAGAGATCTGGAACATGCAATACACTCTAGGAAATCTAAAGATGCTACAAGCGCACCGAACGTCATGAAACCATGCAAGACTGGGGGGAGGGGTGTGATAAGTAAGTACACTTGGTATCCAGAGTTATTAGTCTCATCACCCCATCACTGTCCCAAGCTATGTACTGTTTCACAAAGTCGCAATTATCCTTCCACCCTTCTGATGCTATGGCTTTCTGTGGGCAGCATGTTTAGAATCACCAGATCACACCAAAAAAATCATAATGTAAGTCAATAAACGGGATATCCCTGGCAGTCCAGTGGTTAAGACTCTGTGCTTCCACTGCAGGGGGCACAGGTTTGATTCCTGGTCGGGGAACTAAGATCCCGCACGCAGTGTGGTGCAGCCAAAAAAATAAAAAATTAAAACTTTGGAATTGTACACAATGGGGGGTCAGAAATGTTATCCGTCAACAATCAGAGAGAATCCTACTACCAATCCAGTCAATCTAGAGTGTGTGACAATCTTACACCTATTTTTGGCTAATCATAATGTACGTATTTTTTATTGAATAAATAACACTGCTAGACAGAAGAGGAAAAGTGCTTTTCTAATCGACAAATGAGGAATCTGCTTTATCCTACAAAATGCTGCTTTAAAGAAAAATGCTAAGAATTTGACATTTTTGAAATAGTTTAATGGCGGTCATTTGTATATAAATGTGATTTTCCTGTTATTGAAAAAACAGCATAATCTATTAAGCAGTTCATTCACCTAAATGCCAAGTAGTTTAGCAAATATTTACTATGTACATTGTATCTGCCAAGCATCGGGTTAACACTAAAAAAAACCAAAAAACAAAAAAACCCCAGCAATATTCTATCCTATTTTATCGTAAGATTGCCTCAAATGTCATCTGAATTTTTGTCATCTATGAGAATTAATGCTCAAATTTTGCCTAACCGTCCTTATTAAGCCAATCTTCAAGTGTAGTTTAAAACACCATTTGGAGGGAGCTGAAACTCATGGGAAGTTTAATTGCCTCTTTACAAAGAATAAATTGCTCTTGGGAAGAGTATCTGTCTCACTTAGGTGGGAAGGAAGACACAGCAGATTGTAATCACGGAAAACATATACCTGTCCCAACAGCATGCCAGGTTAGAGGACACAGCAGAATCACTTCCGTGGGCCGATGGACCCACGGGCGTCGGCAGGATTCCTTGCTATAGTCCTACACACACTAACTGATCTGGAATTTCACTATTACAGGAACAAAGGTCTTTGGCACATGGGCTTTCTTTCTGCCTTAGGTATGTGTGAATTGGAAACAGAGACAGAGAGAGAAGGGAGAGGTTAAAATTTTATTCACAGACACAGCCACCTTTTCTCATGCTAAAAGAACTTCTGGACATCCGTGGACATTCACATTAAAAAATTAACGTTAGGGCTTCCCTGGTGGTGCAGTGGTTGAGAGTCCGCCTAACGATGCAGGGGACACGGGTTCGTGCCCCGGTCCGGGAGGATCCCACATGCCGCGGAGCGGCTGGGCCCGTGAGCCGTGGCCGCTGAGCCTGCGCGTCCGGAGCCTGTGCTCCGCAACAGGAGGCCGCAACAGTGAGAGGCCCGCGTACCGCAAAAAAAAAAAAAAAAAAAAAAAAAAAAAAATTAACTTTAAAGACCAGTGGTGTGTTGCTTAAGGTTCTGCCCATTAGGCAAAAAGAAAAAAGCAAACTACAATTTTTTTTTGCCTAACTTTCAATGATCAATAATTATACTTCCAGAAATTAATATAGGTAAACATAAAACATACGAAATAGAGTAAAACTGATGAGTTTTCAAATGAAGGTAAAACATGACATATGAAGATGAGTTAAGAGAAACACCGCCCCCAGAAAACCTTCTAAAATATTCTAAAGAAAGAAATATATATATTTAGAAGATGATTGAAATGGGGGAAGGATAATTTGAAAATTTCACATAAATGCAAACTAGGTCAAGAAACAAGAAAATGATATGTAGTAAATGAAAGCAATGAAAAGTTAGCCAACTAAAGATAAGACATGTAAACCCAGTCAATGCAAAGAAAAATAAATAAGCATGAAAATGTACCTCCCACACTGATGGTGGGAATGTAAACTAGTGCATTCACTGTGGAAAACAGTACGGAGGTTCCTTAAAAACTAGAAAACACAACTACCGTATGATCCAGCAATCCCACTCCTGGGCATGTATCCAGAGAAAACGCTAATTCAAAAAGAATACACTGTACCTTGGAAATATGCTACACAGAAGATCAACTACTTCCCTCATGTCTGCATACTGCTTTCCTCTGCACTCTAAAATGAGATTTCCTAAACTTCCTGGTACAGGCACCTTATGTAAATAATATACTTGCAGTGAGAATAAGGTGACACATGAACAGAAGTATTCAGATGATCCTAGGTTCACCGCATCCCTTGTGCTCACAAAGCTTGAGATACTCTGTACAAGATACAGCATCACTGGGTGTGCTTGGGACGCCATTTAAATATATGTTTAAACTGTTCATCATTGAATCTCAATCAGCTTGTTCTTTATCTGCTTCCACTGGAAGGCTCACTTGTTATTTCTAAGCAATATTTCAAGATGTGTTCTCTACATGTAGGATCATTAAAATTGGTTTCCTCCAGGTTTTATAGTCTCACCACCTCCTCGGCGTTCCCTCTCACGGCCACCAGACTTCCTACACCTTTTCTGCATTCATGAAAGTCTAACTTTTCCTGGAAATAAGTGATTAGTGTAAGGAGACAGGATACCTTTCCTACATGTCAGTCACTTTCCTACATGCCAGCTACGAACAAGTGGAATTGGAATTAAAAAGGCAATGCCATTTACATTAGCACCAAACTATGAAATACTTAAGGGTGAATCTAACAAAATACATGCTACAAGATGTACATGAGGAAAACTACAAAATTAGAGACGAATGAAACCAAAGAGCTAAATAAATGGACAGGTATACCACATTCATGGATAGGATGTCTCGATATTGCCAAGATGTCAGCTCTTTCCAATGTGATCTACAGATCTAATGCAATCCCAGTCAAAAATCCCAGCAAGTTATTTTATGGATATCAATAAACTGATTCTAAAGTTTATACAACCGAGAAATAAAATTTATATACCTCCCCCCAGACTCTCTTCAAAATATTTCCAAATCCAGTAGTCAGTTATGACTTTATTCTTTTCTTCTTTTCCTTCCTTCCTTCCCCTCTCCTCTCTCCCCCACTTTTATCTCTAAGCAAACCACATCTTGTTTCTTTTCTGGGCACGAAAACCTCTTCCCCTAAATATATCCATGAATTTCTCTGATACTTAATTGCAAACTCTGAGAAGTCACATCCTTACAGAGACCTCCTGTCCATCCTGTAATCACATTTAAGCATCTATAAATCTCTACACCAGGGGTTGGCAAACCATTTCAATAAAGGGTCAGACAGTACATTTTTTAAGCTTTACAGGTAAGGCTGTCTCTGCCACACATACTGTTTAAAAAAGTTTTTAGTACTTTGAGGTATAACTTACATACCATAAAATTCACCCGTTGTCAGGTACAGTTCAATGACTTTTAGTAAATCTATACAACTGTGCAATCTTCACTACAAACCCATTTTAGAACATTTACATCCCTTCAAAAAGCCTTCTCATGGCCACTTGCAGCCAATGCCACCTCCAACTCAGGCAACTACTAATCTAATTTCTAGGGGGAAAAAAAAGCCTTTGCTAAAATTTCAGATGCATGGAATCATACGGTATGTAGGCTTATTAGCATACTGCTTTTGAGGTTCATTCAGCTGTAACATGTACCCGTGGTTTGCTCCTTTTTTTGTGGAACAGGATTCCATTAGATGGATATATCATAGTGTATATATCTATTCACCCAGTGATGGACATGTACATTGTTTCCAGGTTTCAGCTGTCATGAATAATACTTTGAACATGGGTTCAACATGTGTCTTGTTGGAGGTTTACAGGAACATTGTGACCAGACCTAAGTGGACAGCTGCAAGAACAAAGGATTCCGGGACCAAAGTTTGTAACAAACAGCCACACCCCCTCCCCTTTTCATATAAAAGAAACCTGAATTCTAACTCGAATAAGCTGGTTCTTTGGGACACTAGTCCACCATCTTCTTGGTCTGCTGGTTTTCTGAAAAAAGTCTCTATTCTTTGTCCCAACACCTCATCTCACAGTAACACCCTCAGTATTTCAGTTAAACAGAGAATGAAAATCTCCCTTAGATCTCCAATCGAAGCCAGTTGCTTCAGCTTTTCACCAGAGTTATGCATTGCAAGGCTGCATCTTGCAATTACATTTTTAGCCCTTATGTATACACACTTCCCTATGGGGATAGAAGTGAATGTCACATCCACTGGGGGGTGGAGGGAAGGCCTCGCTCTAACTCTGATCCTTAGCTCCACAATCTTACCCACGCACTTAGCAACTGGAATACGGTAGAAACGCAATAAATATTTGATGGGAGCCAAATTTAGATGAAAATTCCTGCACATAATGACATCTGTCCTCATGGGATACAGTTTTACCCAGCTGCTCTGCATGGCTTCAGTTAAGGAGGCTGCAGGCTAGAAACTTTTGTAACAACTTGGTAGGAAGACCAAAGAGCTACCAAGACAACAGACAACGTGAAATTATTTGTAATATATCCTGGACCCCCAAGTATGTGTGCAGCCCACGTGAAAATGAGTGTAAAATTATCACCGTCTATATCTATAGCTGGAGAGGGTAGAGTTGTCTGTCTCAAGTGTGACGCAAGAGATAAATATGACTTTTTTCTCCTGTAGGACACAAAGGTCCTAATAACGTACCCACTGTCACAATGTACTTTAGGGAGAAATATATATACCCTTCTATGTATATACATGTATTGACAGATATGACTGAAATGAAAAGCACACAAACGGTATTAACACATCACAACCACAGCTGTTTCACCCTTGTGAACAGACATCATATGCTCTTCCATGGTGATGTGCAAACACCTGAGTTGTTTTTCCTCCCCCTGAGCTTTCCAAAGTATCTTTGGTTGATTATGGGATAATTCTAGTGTAAATGATATACATGCATATTATATGTATAATATGTATTTATACAACACATATTAGATATAAATGATATGCAGGTATATTGCATGCATTATTATATAATACATGTTAGATAAAACACATATTAGACATAATACATCATTATATATTATATCTAATACACATTATATACATATATAATCCCTTGCAAACCAGCATCATAAACACAAGAACAGTATTAGTGATAATGGTTACAGAAAGTTCTTTTTCAATTCTGTAATATATAAAATGTTGATGTTATAAATTCCCTATCTACTTTATCACACTTCTCAATCTCCTTAAGGCTTACCCCTGCCCAAAGGGCAACCAAAAACAGGCACGTTTGGGGTATTTTTCTCCATTCCTATGTTAGGGTCCCACCATAAACTTTTACATCCACAAATGATCTATAGTTTCTATACTTTATAAAAATTATACAGTATGCTGCCGTACAGGCAACTTTTTGATTAATGCATCTTACATCTGTCAGTGTTCATGTGTAAGAAACACAGTGCAGCATTTAACTGCTAATTGCATTCCACTGCATTACATATTCTACTCTTGAACATTCTGTTTGCTTTCACTTTGTTAGGTGAACACAGTTGTTAGGAATGAATGCCATTTTATTTTTTTCATCTGTTTAAGGTAATATACCTAGAGCTATAACTGCAGAGTACTAGGGTATAAAGTACCCATTTTCAATTTTAGCAGAGATGTGTATGTTTTAAGTCACACTTCCATTAGCAGGTCATAGTATTTCTTCCCAATGATATTAAGAATTCCTCGTAATACTATCCAAGGGTTGCTGGTTTCTTCTTCTCAGTACATCTTTGTCATTGTTAACCTTGATGACCAGACTAAGTTGCTGTGTGGGGGGTTTCACCCCGGTAAAGTTATTCTTTGCAATTAATATGGATCTGTGGCAGACACTTGGAGACCACCTTGAACTTCTGCCCAATAATTCTACCAGCCATTGGCGGATAATGGCTACAACAACTATTTCCGTGGTACTTGCCTATTAGCGATTGTATACTTTCCTCATCCTTCCCATAGGAATTAATCGAAGTTCTTCTGTAAGGTAGAAGAGCTATCCCTTATTTATTAAACTAGTGACTTACAGCTGTGTGAACTCAACTGAGTTTTATACGACTCTATGGCGTATCAGCCAGTATTCTTGTTACTTTGTTGCCCAACTCTTTCCAACTTTCAGGATTGGGAGCTCCTTGAGTTAAGACTTCTGCATACTTCCAAACTGCAAAACATCCGACAGCCCCAGATCGACAGATATTCCACAGAACACTTGACCATTACTCTTCATAAGCATCCAGGTCGCAAAAGAACAGGAAAGAGGTACGACCTGCTCCAGTTAGGAGGAGACTAAGGAAAGGTGAATAACTATATAATGTGACATTCTAGACTGCATCCCAGAATGGAAAAAACCCACTAATTTTAAAATAGAATCTAATTATGCCTACAGTTCAGTTAGCATCACTGGACCCAAGTTAATTCCTTAGATTTTTACCAAAGCACCAAAGTTAGGTAATATTAAAATTCAAGAAAGCTGGGTGAAGGCAAATTCTCAGTACTCCACATTCCCGTCAAAAATCAAAACAATCAAAAATAAAACAATTTAAAAAAAAAAAAGACTGACATCTGCAATTTCTAAGATTCGTTTATCTTTGCCATGATCCATGCTTTCTATCTGTGCACCAGTATTGGACTGATAGTTTAAATTAACTCCTGGCTCTTACTATAGAGCTCTGCGAACTAAAATCTACTTAAACATTTTATCTGCTGCACAAATATGCTAACACTGCCTGTTTAAGTATTTTTCTCGCCAGCTTAAACAGCAAACATTTTACTAATGGTGACCTAACCAAAAAACAAAACAGAAAAACCCCAAAACACAACTACAAAATATTTTAAATTCGGGGGAAAAAAAAATCAAGAAACTTTAAGTTCTCAGTCCATCAATGAAACCCTCATGATTTTACTATGCAGACTGTATCGAAACAGGCAATGTGAACCCTGTGTTTTCACTAAGGATAATGAAGCTCTTTAAATTCAGATTTATAGTGTCATGTGTTAACTGCCTCCTCGCTTTCATTTCATCTTATAGCAAATCACCATTCTTCACGGTAAAAACTGTTGTGATGTGTCTCAATTCATGCAGAGATGACAGGAACGTATTCAGTCTCTAGGTACTTCAGAAACACGAAAGGCCAGTTCCCGCTTCTCATGTGGTATGACTTCATTAGTGTAGCCACAAGACAAGAAAAGGAAAAAGATGAAGAAATTGCACTGGACGCACTTGACCTTGGGAAGCTCAGGATTCTTTTCATTTCGTGCTTTTATCCATTATTGGAAACACCGGTATGTTTAATGTCTGCTTTCCATGTTTTTACTCAAAAATAAATGAAAAAGCAGCACTTTTCCCCTTTCACGTAGATGCATTATCACGCCTTGCTTTTGTTTTTCCTGTGCTTTCAGGATATCACTCCTCTACATTACTGTTGTTATTTTTATTTCTCAGGAGAAAACCAATTAGTTGATTACACACTCGGCTTTCTTCCTGCACCTGGGACTCAGATAAGGATTAAGCATATTTATGTATCCAGTAATGTGATCAATGTCAAAAACCCTAGAAGACCTGTCGGGTAGAATTTCTGCCCCTGACAAACACTAGAGAGGAAACAGTCTGGTGTGTTAAGAACTTTACTCTGGGGCTTCCCTGGTGGCGCAGTGGTTGAGAGTCCGCCTGCCGATGCAGGGGACGCGGGTTCGTGCCCCGGTCCGGGAAGATCCCACATGCCGCGGAGCGGCTGGGCCCGTGAGCCACGGCCGCTGGGCCTGCGCGTCCCGAGCCTGTGCTCCGCAACGGGAGAGGCCATGGCAGTGAGAGGGCCACGTACGGCCAAAAAAGAAAAAAAAAAAAGAACTTTGACCAGGATAAAGAGAACATCAGAAAGTGAATACCAGTTAGAATTTAATGGTCACTCACGAAAATGATCAACCCTAATAAAATTGATCATTAATAGAATTTATCAAGCCTCCAAAACTTTACAGATATGTCTGAAAGGAATGTGTTAAGTCCTAATACATCCCCTAATACAGGATGTATTAGGACTTAATGAATTCAAGGCTCTAAAATATAAAACATGGAGGGTACTAGCTCTCACAAATAGATGAGAGAATCTGAAAGGTGGTGAATTCCTCTTTCTTCTACTTGCTTGTCCGTCTAGATTCTGACTTTCCTGTTTTTACTTCTACTTATTAGAGGAGGCTGTGGGTATTCTAAAGTTGCTTTCATCACCTGGGAATTAGCCCAGATGTGGAATATTTTAAGGCCAATGGAGAAAGGGGGGGTGCTGGGATGAATTCGGAGATTGGGAGTGACATATATATGCTATTGATACTATGTATAAAATAGATAACTAATGAGAACCTGCTGTATAGCTCAGGGAACTCTACTCAGTGCTCTGTGGTGACCTAAACGGGAAGGAAATCCAAAAAAGAGTGGCTAGATGTATAACTGATTCACTTTGCTGCACAGCAGAAAGTAACACAACACTGTAAAGCAACTATACTCATTTTTTAAAAAATCAGGAAAAAAGGTTACTTAACTGTTAAAATAAAAAGGCCATATAAAATTAAATCTGTGGCATTTCATGGAGGCAATCAAGGCTTGAAAAGCTAGAAAAGTTTGTCAATGGTGTACTGACCATCCCTCATAGTTCCATGTTTCTCTAATACTCAAGGCACATGGAAATCAGGAGAGAAGAGAGCATTGTAGACCCCAGAAATAACCGAGTTCCTCAGCCTCGGAGTCACACTGTATGTAACTGATGCTCAGAGTTTATTCAACACACAAACATCTTTCTTCCCTACTTGTTCATGGGACAAACATGGCTCCTTAGAGACACAGGCTGCTCTGAAATGAGGTATCTGCCTTCTGCCTCTCAGACCTACTGGAAACGATGTTGCCTCAGTTTCCTTCCTTTCATGGGGAGCTCTTTCCCTCTGAAGTAGATGTAATTACTCCCTTCTCCTCTGTTAATCAATGCTAACTTTCATTCTATGGCAGACTCAGGACCTATGTTTTCCCTATGGGGTCTAAATATAGCAGGAGACTGACCATTTTAAAAGCAGGAATCTTGATGTATTTTTCTTCATTCCGTACAATTCAAGGAATTGTCCCAACAGAATGAATTCCGTAGGTGTTCAGATTAGCGTTATTAGTAATGATATTCACCTGCTGCATCAAATTAGCGACACTTTAATTGTAATAACCACCTGGTTAGTCATTAATCAATGACAGAAGTGCACTTTTTCCGATGTAGGCAAATTCCTGGGCATTTCCAATTCTACTCTCTTTGTCAGATGGTTTAGTCGAAACCCTCTTTCTTTTTGTCCTTGTAGATAAGGTTATGCCAGTAGCAGCATTATTCACTGTTAATATCCTGGCCACAAAAATTTACTGTGGAATTAAAGGGAACACAATTTCTACGTAGGATAATATTTTGATGTGCAATTTAGAAGAAAAAGCTCTCTTCTGCTACACGCAGGGCATATTTTCATCAAATGGCTTCCTTCTTTCAACAGTTTTATTTTTCTTTGAGCAAGGTTTCATAAGACAAGCTCCTACATTTTATGGAAAAATTGATGTTCGATTGTGAAAACTCTCAACCTCTGTGGAAGCTAAATTTTTTAAACAGACACTTTTTTGCTTTCTGCCATGCCACGCGGCATGTGGGGATCTTAGTTCCCCGACCAGGGACGGAACCCGCTCCCCCTGCAGTAGAAGCGCAAAGTCTTAACCACTGGACCACCGGGGAAGTCCGTAACAAATACTTCTAAGACGTTTTCTTTACCGTGGGACACGCGACTAACACAGATTACATTCAGTTTCCCCACAAAATTCCAGAAAAGAAATCTTTACCTTCTTATAAAATCTTAACACTTTTTGCTGGAGGAAGATGCAAGGATTCAGCGAGGATCAAATACAACAAGAGGGATATTTAAAAGAAAGACGTGATGCGTCACCTAGTGACAGCAACCACAGATTCCTAGAACTGAACCACCAGCCCCGTATCTCATTTCTCCCTTTTCTAATTGATAGGCAGTTTCATTACACCTGAAAACACTGTTTCGATCGTGAGGAGCGATACGCTGTAAATTAAAGGGGCTGATGGAAAGCTCGACCAGAAAATGAGCATGTAACCTGCGGAGAGCTCAAAATCGCCGTTTTTTCTTATAAAAAAATTGTTGTGCGCAAACAAAATTTAATTTCCCTGGATCAATGCGGGATGGATTTTGCATTTTCAGGGGCGCAGGCATGATGACGGCTACTGCTGTCTTCTGAGCCAGAGCTCCAGCCATCCATTTCTCCATCACTACCTTTCTCAGAAGCCAGATTTCAGAGAAAAGCAAACCTCATGTCCCCTGAATTCAAAATGAGACTCTGAAAAGCATCCCTCAGAATTCGGGTGGGCGGGGCGGGGCGGGGGGCGGGGGGAATAACATGAATCATCTCAACTGTCAGTCACCAGAGAAGGCTCCATCTGTAAATGTGTTGGGTCAGAGTATTATTAACAGAAATCAAATGCAAAACACTCTGGCAGAAGAGAGAGATTAAAATCCACCATCTCCTCTCAAAACTGGATTTCTTTCATCAGTGGAAGGCATTTATTCCCAACTGTCAGTTTCTTTATCCTGTTTTGCTATCTTTAACATGGACATTTCAGACATGCCGAAGGACCCTTCACAGGATGTCTCTCTGCTCCTAACCCTCCAAAGTAATAAAGCTGCTTTGAAACCTTCTTTTGAGACATTTGCTTGAATGCTTTTTTTTTTTTTCTTTTTGGTGATTCAGGTTCCCAGCAGCATCCTCAAAACAAACTCTCACCTTCTTACTCACTTTGTATTTTTTCTTCCCACCGCTCCCTCCCTGGGGTGAGAAGCGAGAAAAATGCAATGGGGAAAAAGGGGGAAAAATGCAATCTATGGCAAAGAAGCTGCCATCGTTTCCAGGGACCCCACCCACTACAGCATCTCAAGTTATGAGAAGTCCAGAGGATGCTCAGACGAAGGGATGCTGGGAGTATCTGGGGATGGTGATACAGACATGGGCTAGGACGCCCCATACATGCAGTGACAGAGGTTTTGAGCACAGCTTTTAAAATCTCTTCTGGGGGGACTTCCCTGGTGGTGCAGTGGTTAAGAATCCGCCTGCCAGTGCAGGGGACACGGGTTCGAGCCCTGATCTGGGAAGAGCCCACATGCCGCAGAGCAACAGAGCCTATGCACCGCAACTACTGAGCCTGTGCTCTAGAGCCCGTGAGCCACAACAACTGAGCCCTCGAGCCAAAACTACTGAAGCCCGCGCGCCTAGAGCCCGTGATCCCCAACAAGAGAAGCCACCACAATGAGAAGCCCGTGCACTGCAATGAAGAGTAGCCCCCGCTCGTTGCAACCTGAGAAAGCCCGCATGCAGCAACGAAGACCCAATGCAGCCAAAAATAAATAAATAGAATAAATGTGTTAGGGAAAAAAAACCTCTGTTCTGGGGACTTGCCTGGTGGTCCAGTGGTAAAAAATCTGCCTTCCAATGCAGGGGACACGGTTCCATGCCTGGTCACGGAACTAAGATCCCACATGCCATGGGGCAACAAAGCCCACGCACCACAACTACTGAGCTCCCACACCACACTAGAGAAAAAAACCCACGTGCCACAACTACAGAGAAGCCCGCATGCTGCAACGAAAGATCCTGCATGCCCCAACGAAGAAATCCTGTGTGCCACAAATAATACCTGACACAGCCAAAAAACGTAAATAATAAATAAAAAGAGAAAAAGAAAGTAAGATCTGTTCTGGATGTTAAGTCAGGAAAATCACCACTCTCCTACATGGAGCACCAAAACTTCTAGAATGAGATATGGAAGAGACTAAACTACTTCTTGTTTGCCCAGCTGCCCTTCTCAACCTCCTGTCCAATCAACCTTCCAGCTCTGGTGAGTTACAACCTCGGGAGACAGCCTCTCTGAAGTACTGAGGTTTCCTGACGTGTCAGGTGGAATCTAAGTGGAGGACCTGGCTGGTGGATTGACACCCAATGAGAAGGGCCAACGGGTCTACGTGAAGCTTATCTGCAATCCTTGAATTCACCTGGTGGATTAGACTAGGGCTTGACCTTCAAGCGTCTTCCCATGTGATAGGAGAGTAGGCACTAAAGGGAACCTGAAAGTTGGGAGGAGAAACCAAAGGGTGTCTTTCTTCCTCTTTACTGCCCAAGCACGGGCGACGGTTCTGACAGGTCAACTTCCTAGGACACTCCCATCATGGACACTCAGATGCACCAGCAGCGCCAGCAACACCGTCTCCTTGGAGCTCTGCCTGAGCCCCAACTTCACAGAGAGACTCTGAAAAGCATCCATCAGAATTCGGGTGGGCGGGGCGGGGGGCGGGGCGCCAGTCCTAGTGATGGAGCCTCTTCCTGTGGATGTTATCCCACACCTCACTGATCCTGTTTGGTGCTTTTCAGCTATGAAGCATCTCTCTAATCAGTCCTCTTCTGAAAACCATAGTGAGGTTTTTTTGTTATCCTGACTGGACCTGGACCTTTACTGATACATCTAAAGTTAAGGTACCAGTAGGGGTGGACCAAGTGCCTCAAGAAGTATTATACATGGGACTTCCCTGGTGGCACAGTGGTTAAGAATCCACCTGACGATGCAGGGGTCACGGGTTCGATCCCTGGTCTGGGAAGATCTCACATGCCGCGTAGCAACTAAGCCCGTGTGCCACAACTACTGAGCCTGCGCTCTAGAGCCAGAGAGCCACGACTACTGAGCCCGTGTGCCACAACTACTGAAGCTGCAAGCCTAGAGCCTGTGCTCCACAAGAGAGGCCACCGCAATGAGAAGCCGGCACACTGCAACAAAGAGTAGCCCCTGCTCTCAGCAACTAGAGAAAGCCTGTGCGCAGCAATGAAGACCCAACGCAGCCAAAAAATAAATAAATAAATTTATTAAAACAAAAGAAGTATTACCCATGTATGTCAGGGTATTTTATACACATACACACATATAAATAGCATATATAAATTGCATATATAAAAATTTATCTACATGTAAGTATATTGCAACTCAATTTCTCTTTTTAAAGATTATTCATAGACATTTCTCTGAAGAAATCTACAGATGGCCAACAAGTACATGAAAAGATGCTCAACATCACTAATCAGGGAAATGCAAATCAGAAGCACAATGAGATATCATCTCACACCTGTGAGAATGACTATCCTCAAAAAGACCACAAATAACAAACGCTGGCAAGTATGTGGAGAAAAGAGAACCCTCGTACACTCTGGAAAACAGTGTGGAGGTTCCTCAAAAACACTAAAAATACAACTACCAATATGATCCAGTAATCCCACTCCTGGGCATCTATCCAGAGAAACCATAATTTGAAAAGATACATGCACCCCAATGTTCACTGTAGCCCTATTTACAATAGCCAGGTCGTGGAAGCAACCTAAGTGTCCATCAACAGATGAACGGATAAAGAAGATGTGGTACAAATATACAATGGAATATTACTCAGCCATAAAAAAGAATGAAATAACGCCATTTGCAACAACATGAATGGACCTAGAGATGATTATACTAACTGAAGTAAGTCAGAAGGACAAAGAGCATATGATATCGCTTACATGTAAAATCTAAAACGTGTTACAAAACGGAAAGAGACTCACAGACTTAGAAAACAAATTTATGGCTACCAAAGGGGAAAGCAACAGGGGAAGGGATAAATTAGGAGTTTGGAATCAACATATACACACTACTGTATATAAAATAGATAACCAATAAGGACCTACTGTATAGCACAGGGAACTCTACTCAATTTTCTGTAATAACCTAGGTGGGAAAAGAATCTGAAAAAGGATAGATATATGTATAACTGAACCACTGTGCTGTACACCTGAAACTAACACAACATTGTAAATCAACTACAATTTTTTTTTAAAGCTACACGCACCCCAATGTTCACAGCAGCACTATTTACAATAGCCAAGATATGGAAACAACCTAATGTCCTTCAACAGATGAATGGATAAAGAAGATGTGGTACATATATACAATGAACTACTACTCAGCCATAAAAAAGAACGCAATATTGCCGTTTGAAAAAACATGGATAGATTTGGAGTATCATACTTAGTGAAACAAGTCAGAAAGAGAAGGACAATACTGTATGATATTACTTAAATGTGGAACCTAAAAAAATACAACAAACTAGTGAATATAACAAAAAAGCAGACTCAGATATAGAGAACAAACTAGTGGTCACCAGTGGGGAGAGGGAAGGGGGGAGGGGCAAGATAGGGGGAGGGGAGTAAGAAGTACAAACTATTAGATATAAAATAAGTTACAAGGATGCAATGTACAGCACAAGGTATACAGCCAATATTTTATACTAACTATAAATGGAGTATAACCTTTAAAAACTGTGAATCACTATGTTGTACACATGAAACGTACATACAGTGTAAATCATCTCTACCTCTATTTTGAAAAAGTAAAATAAATTAAAATAAGGATCAGATTGCAAAGCTGAGAATTCATATTATGAATATTTTCGAAGTTGGATGGACTTGTATCCAAATGAGTATGAAAATAATTGCATTCAGATAGGTCAGATTAAATAAAATATTTGAAAAGAATTTTAATAAGCACAATGCAACAGATACCCAAGAATCAACACTGGTAAGTCTGTCTAGAGTAATATGAAAAGCAAATAAATTTGGGCTGGATCAAAATAAAGACTATTCCTGCTTATCCCAGTTCTGGGGATAACAAAACTTAAACAAACAAAGTTGAAGGTCTTTACATAATTTTAAGATGTACTTTAGAGTAATCAGTACAGTAAGGTGTTTGCATAGAGAGCTCAGATGGACCCACCCATAAATGGTCCATTTATTTTCCACAAAGGCACTGAGCCAGGTTCACGGAGAAACATCTTTTATGAAATATATATATAAATATATGAATATATTTTACAAATATATAAAAGCACTTGATGTGTTATATATTTATATCTTCACCAAGAAGTACTCACCAACATCAATCAATGAATTGTTACCACCCAACTGAATCACTTGCGTGCACTTGAAAATTACACATTTTCTCTGTTTAAACAATGTTGAATATAATGCATATGTGAAAAAGGACAGCATTTTCTAATTTAAGCACAGTTTAGCTACACTATCTGCTAAGTTGCCACCTTTGCTCAGGTAGAGAACATCACTCTTGAATCCTGCACTTGAGTGATACTTTTTAGGCACGCAATATAGGATTTTTGGCTGCGTGAACAAACGCATAAATGCCTCATTACACGTTTCCCTGTTTCACATATTGAACCAAAGACACTCCAGAGGATAAAAATACATAAAGAAGTGATATGACATAAGAGTGCATGTTGGATATTTCCTAAGAACTGCCTGTACTATCTTACAGGAGCTGGTCCTCAACGATGAAGATGCAGACACCTGCATGGTGGCTGCAGCCATCATAGAGAAACAGGAAATTCAAAATGACCAAGACTGATGAACAAGAATGCTAGCATATTAATTTACAACACAGGCCTCTCACTGCAACTGGAATATTAAAAGAAACCTAAAAGCATTACATTCTCCATCACTTAAGTGGGCAAACTCACATGGCAAAGAAAATGATCGTTTGCTTTTTCTTCCCAAGGAACACAAAGTTTGTTAGGTGAACCAAACTCTTACTAGACCAGATTTCCAACACCTAATCTAGTCTCAACAATGGTTTAGTAAAGGAAACTCATGTATGAAATGGTTACTGTTGGCTGATTAGGTTTTCTGTCCCTGTTTTTAGCTGACCAGGACAGGGCTTCCTTCTGATGGACACAGAGAATCTTTACAGCTCCAGATTGAAATGGGATCAGCCAGTACTTCTTAGAAACTCCCTATTTTCATATTCTTTGATTTTCAAGTCTCATTTCTAAAGAACTTTTTTTTGTGGTTCATCTCAGTTTCCTCAGTACTTATGGGAAAATCTCTCTCCTGAATCCACGGATCAGTCCCACACTGTGTAATGACCTCTTGCATATCCCAGTCATTTTCCCATGCAACTGTTTTTGTTCAGTTCCTGTTCTAAATGGAGTCGTTCTGCCATGCTCTGGTAAACCGCTGACACGTTTTAGTCATAAGTGAAATGATTCTCATATTCATTTGTAGTTACAGACCTGTTAAGCCCTTTATGATACTTCTGGATATACGATAAAAGTGGAGGCCACTGTCATGAGGATCACCGTCCTTTCCAGAACGGCTCAGGGCATTCTGAATTTGTTAACAATCCCAATGACCTTCTCGCCAACCACAAACTGAACTGCCCATCCTAGAAGCCAAGTTGATTTACCATTAGGAGCAAAGTCCTATGGTATTTAACTTGATTAACTTGAGAGAACGGAAACCTCACAAGCGTCACTGCATATACAGGATTACATGAATTGAATGAGGCGCAAAAGTTCAATGCGACCATGTTGGGGAAAGGGTCCACTTTGCTGACAACAGGACAAAATAACAGGGGTAACATTTCATTTATACTTGAACGACTTCTGAGTAATGCTCATGCAAGGGGAGCAAACGTCCGTTTGTCTGTGAAAGGGACACAAGGAAATAAGTGAGTCTTTTGTGATACAGTCAAGGTTGCTGTAAGCTGAGTAGACCATTAGAACCAACGAAATACCTTTTCGCACGCAGAAGCATCCTTTTGGGGGAAAAGGGATGGAAAAATCTTGGAGGATGCTGTCTCTGATCAACACCTGTTAGAGAAAGGGACCAGGGTGTCCCTCCCAGGAGTCTCTGCTTGGGACCCAGGTACAAGACCTGGCCCTCGCAGTTGGGGGAGAGATCTTCTGAGAAGATTTTTTGGGGGATTGATGCAGAGGATTTGTAGACAGGTCTCGGTATCTAGGCATGCTGAAGTGGTGTTGGTGCCTCCTGAAATAATAACCAAACTGGGACCTTCTAGTCAGTCCAGAATTAGCGTTCAGTATACTTCCTGTGGCACAGAAATAATTGCTCAGAGAGTGGATCAAAATCCGCCTTCCTCTCCATTTGGAACAACAGGGACCCTCCTTTTCCATTTCTTTTTTTTTTTTTCTAATAGTCTATTGTTTTGGAGCAGTTTTAGGTTCACAGAAAAATTGAGAGGTAGAGAGATTTCCCATATAACCATCACACACACACACACACACACACGGCCTCCCCCATTATCAACATCCCCCCAGATGGTATAACTGCTACAACTGATGAACCTACGTTGACTGAAACATCATCACCACTCAGAGTCCATCGTTTACATCAGGGTTTGCTCTTGATGTTGTGAATTTTATGGGTTTAGACAAATCATATGAATTCACCACTGTAGTAGCATGCAGACCCTGTCTTTAGAAGCCATGCATTGTTATAGAGAAGATTTAAGAGAAAAATGTAAAACATCCTGCTAACAGGCCTTAAAGCGGACTATCATTTGTGTGACAGAGACAGAACGAAAATGAAAGAGTTCTATGTTTTTTCAAAGATGGGGAAACAAGGCATGCATGTTAAACTGGTCATCACAAAAAAAAAACACCACTTTGTAGTTGCTCCATCAGTTTTTTGAAAATTTAAAATCATTTCATTTACCCAATTAAATTTACCCAAATTAGTATCTCTCTAATATCATTACTTCTGTTCATAATGGTACCACCCCATGCTGGTCAAACCTTTCAGAAGTATGTATTGGTCTATCTTTTCTACTTCTGCATTTTTCTAACATCAGTTCAGTCGGTTGCTATACAGTATTTCTTACCCAAATGTAACCCATACTTTCTATCATCTGTTGTTTATATTCTTCTAATCTAGCCTAGTTTTTGTAGTCAGTTTGTGCTTAGATTCTTGTCTTATAATCACTGCTGCTCTTTGAGATTAAAATAAAGGAAGGATTAAATTGCTGTTGCAGGCATTTGCCCAAAGTGCCAAGAGAATTTCAGCAATTTAGGAATTTTTCCACCCAGAGCTGTAAGGTTCAAAACTTAATCTAATCTGTGACCCTTGGATGGCTCAGCTCCAAAATGCTAACTGTAAACAATTCTTCCCCTCCAGTATCTTTTAAGTATCCAACCAGAGGGGCAAAATTATTAGGAGAGAGAAAAATACCAGAGATTTTCTGGAAGCTGTGACTTAATCACCATATCCATGCATTATAAGAACCTAGATGGCTGAATAAGTACGAAAACAGATCAAGAGGAATACAAAAAACATCACTAAGGAGAGTGCAGAAGCTTCCCTGGTGGCGCAATCGTTAAGAATCTGCCTGCCAATGCAGGGGACACGGGTTCGAGCCCTGGTCGGGGAAGATCCCACGTGCCGCGGAGCACGTAAGCCCACGCGCCACAGCTACTGAGCCTGCGCTCTAGAGCCCGCGTGCCTAGAGCCTGTGCTCCCCAACAAGAGAAGCCACCGCAATGAGAAGCCCGCACACCACAACCAAGACCCAACTCAGCCAAAAATAATTAAATAAATAAATAATATTTGTTAAGAAAAAGAAAAGAGCGTGTGGGACACAGCTAGCCACAATAAAATATACCAAGCTGGCATAAAGGTAAGTTCAGATAGTCCTAAAAGTTAAATTTTCATATGGTTTTTTGGTAAAAAGGCCAAAATCGGGTTCTCTTTCGTTATTTATATGCTTCCTTCCAGAGTAAACATGACTCTTTCTATATGGTACCTTCAGAGATCATGATGTAGCTCAATGTTCTGCTTGCTCTGAAATAATCAATTTCCAATACACTGAAATGACTTCACGATTTATTTCAGCTTGTGTTGATTGCATAGCCCGTCTCAAATGAGACAATTGGTAACTTTATGGTGGACAACTCTTAGAATTTAAAACCGTAGATGCCGCGTATCTCCAAAGACCACTGGGATTGGGTCATTCCTCAGTTCAAAAGCTGCCTTTATGGAAGATGCCGTTTTAAAGAATCTATCACCCAGCTGAACGGCTTTCAACAAGCCTGGAGTCTTATCACACTAATTCAGAGTTTCCTAAATCTTTAAAGAACTTGCTTCTGAATCTGTGAATGACCTACCTATGCATACATTCTTCCCCTCGTTAAGTTTACTTACAATTTATTTGCAGTCATCTATACAACAGAAAGCATAATAAGATGGTGGTTCAAAATTTCATTTTATATATACATATATGTAAATATGTTAACATACTTAACTTATTAACATTTTAGGTTTATATATAACAATGTTTATATATCAATTTTGTATACATATATAATGTTACATATGATATATGTTATATTTATAGATATACAAACATGTTTATATATAAATGTTTAGAGTATATAAATTATACAGATGTATATATTTACAGATATACAACCACAGGATATTAATAGGTTAAGTATGTTAACATATATATGTATTTAAGTACAAAACCAATCACAGATAGTCATTAAGATAAAATGAAAAACAGGTCTTTCATTTTTCATTCCACATCTTAGTGCATTTGAACATTTTCTTTTCCATAATGAGTTATTGAGTCTCAAGTGAAATGTTTAAAGGCCCAGCGACTGAGTCTCAGCTCGGAGGCTCCCCTCCTGCATCAGCATTTATTCATTTTCCATTTCAATCTAGCCCTCGTTTAGCTTTTATTAACTTTGAAACGGCTGCAGCAAATGAAATGTAATTTTGCCACAGCTATCAAACAAGCTGATCCTTTCAACACTGAGAACCAGCAGCTGATCCGAGTAGCTGATTAACGCAATTCTGATCGCAGCCTTTTCATGAACATTAAAAACAAGATTTTATTTTAAATCCAATTCCCCACCGTCTTCGAAGCAAACTTTGGAGAAACCAACTCGGTTGTAAAACCAACAAAAGTAACACTTGAATGATCTAAGCCACGGGGGCAAAACAGGGATAGGAAAGAAGGGAAAATGCACACAGCAACCTCAGGGAGGTAGGAAGAGGGGTCTGGTCACCCGTTCCTGGTGTGTGTGCAGAGTTGGGGCGTGGGGTCCTCGCCACCAACCAGTTCAACGCAGTTCTGACACTTTCTGCCTGAGGAAGCATCAGACCCCACAGGCTGAGGGCTCAGTCCTCCGAGACTCCCCCTTCCGCCACCACAATTCAGACGCCAATCCGAAGTTCCAGTTGTTACCCGTGCCTCTGAGGAGCCGGCTAAAGATAGGTGACCCCGACGACCCTCCAACCCCACCCCCAGAGCAGCTCACAGAACTCAGAGGACCATGTTACTTCCTAGAACACCAATAGATGCCAAAAGGACATAACTCACCGGTTTCTGAGAAAAGACGCGTAGGCAAGGCTACGGGAAGGGGCGCGAGCGTCTGCACCCTGTCCCAGCGGCCAAGCGTTCACCAACCCAGAAGCTCTCCGACCCCTGACCTCTCGGGCTTTAAGGAGGCTTCCTCACACAGGTGTGATTGATTAAATCATCGGCCATTGGGAATTGAGTCAACCTGCAGCCTCTCCCCTCCCCGGAGGTCCAGGGGTGCAGTTAGAAGTTCCAACCCTCTCCTCCCCCGGCTAGTTCCCCTGGCAACCAGCCCCCATCCACAGGTGAAGTAGGGGCAATGCAGAAGCAAACTCATTAACATAACAACACACCTGAATAGCTCCAGCACAGGAAATTCTAAGGGTGTCGGTTAGGAAGGAGCTCTGCACCAGAAACAGGGATGAAGACCAAATAGGTAGTTCTTTTTATCAACCACAGTATCGCGGGTATTTACTCTGGACCGCCCCCTTCCAGACCCCATAAGGCCAAATTCAGGCGAATGCTATTTATTTAAAGAAAAAAAAAATTTGATAAAGCTTACTTGCTTGTTAAAAAAAATCCCTTCGTTGTTTATTGAGACGCAATGATTTCCTCCTTTACATGAAAGTTTTCTGGTTTATGATTGGGGGTAAAGATTGAAAGTCACCTGAAGGGCACAAACTAGAAAGAAATCTCTCCATTGATTTCTTCTATGAAGTTGCCTTGTATTGTAAACCTCAGAGTGATATAGAAACACGTTTTTATATATTAATAAGACAATATCCTATGAGTAAGAATTTTGTGCATTTAGTGGGAGGAAATAAAATTATTTTTAAGGCAGAACCAAAAAAAAATTTTTTTGCCTCTTTCCTTTTTTTTGAAGTATAGTTGATTTACAATGTTGTGTTCATTTCTGCTGTATGGCAAAGTGACACGGTTACACACATCTATATTCTTTTTCATATTCTTTTCCATTATGGTTTATCACAGGATACTGAATGTAGTTCCCTGTGCTCTACAGTACGACCTTGTTGTTTATCCATCCTATATATACCAGTTTGCATCTGCTAATCCCAAACTCCCGCTCCGTTCCTCTCCCACCCCCTCTTGCCAACCACAGGTCTGTTCTCTCTGCCTGTGAGTCTGTTCCTGCTTCATACGTGGGTTCATTCAGGAAAAAAATTTTAAACATATAATTCTTTCTCTGTCCCTTGGGCCACTACCCATCCCTTTAGTGTATCGTGCATATGCGCTGTGCATTAGTGAGATTCCCTTAGAGGAAACAGTAATGCCTGCTCACCAAACACAAACAAAACAAAACAAAACAAAAATAGCACTTCCTCTTGGCTCCAGCAAAGTAGCCCCTTAGGGGGTAACACTCCTTTATCAGTCCTGCAAGGGGTCACAATAACCCGCTATTCGCCTTGTTGGACCCTGTAAACTGTCATTATGTTACTTTGATGTATGACCCTTGGTCTCAAAAACTTATATAGCTGTGCTTGACGTCTAACAGGTGGAACAGTCCTCAGAGCTTTCTCAAGATGGTCTCCTGAGCTAGAATCCTCAGGTTGGCTTAAATAAGATTTCCCATTTCTTTCTTAGATTGACTATTAATTTTTTCATCCACATGTGAATGACAATTTTAGTCAAATTTTGTCACAGTAAATGAGTCCTCAGCTTCCCTATATACAGTCTCTAGGACCAACGTGTGAATATCATTTAACATGTTTGTATGGGGTCCTGTATCTCTTCTTACTGATTTTATTATCGTTTTTCATCATACATTGTATATAAAAACTGTCACCTGCCATCTCAGTAAACAAAGGATGTTGTAGCCATCAAGCCCTCCGATGCCGCAGCTGCCCCCAACTGTGCCCCCTGAGGGGATTCAACAGAAAAAAGCAGGACACTGCCCTTAGATTGCTAAGGTGCATATCAAAGGAATGCTTTCAGTGAGTCCAGACTCCTGCATCTTCCCATACATAGAAAGGTGTTAAATTCATTAACTTGAGATGTCTGGGTCGTGTGTGTGTGTGTGTGTGTGTGTGTGTGTGTGTGTGTGTGTGTGTGTGTGATTAGTTGTAATCTTTCCATGTTCGACTACATGTTTTTGGTTTTATGGTTTTTGTTTTGTTTTGTTTTTTAGCAAGAACTCTTCTATATCCAGGCTCCTCCCTTACCTCTTTGGAACAGACCTTCAGAGCTCTCTGAGATGCTGGCTACCTGTCCGAGTGCCATAGTGTCCTCTGTTAAGGTCCCTGAATGAAATGTAATTCTCAGCATCTAGGTCATGCATTTTCTTCAGTCGACAGTATAATATATATATATATATATATATATATATATATATATATATATATATATATATATATATATACACACACACACACATACATATATACATACAGGCAGACCTAAGTTTATCGTGCTTTGCTTTACTGCACTTCATAGATATTCCTGTTTTTTGGGTTTTTTTTGGTTGCGCTGGGCCTTCCTTGCTGTGCGCAGGCTTTCTCTAGTTGCAGCGAGCAGGGGCTTCTCTTGTTGCAGAGCACAGGCCCTAGGTGCGTGGGCTTCAGTAGTTGCAGCATGCGGGCCCTAGAGCGTGTGGGCTTCAGTAGTTGTGGCTTGTGGGCTCAGTAGTTGTGGCGCAGGGGCTTAGTTGCTCCGTGGCATGTGGGATCCTCCCGGACCAGGAATCGAACCCGTGTCCCCTGCACCGGCAGGTGGATTCATTAACCACTGCACCACCAGGGAAGCCCAGTCTTGCCTTTTTGAAAAAGACGCCCAATATTACTTTCTTCTGCACACTGATTTAAAAATTGCTCATTCCAAGTAATAACATCAATAATATGGAGGAAATGTATTCACAATACATTTTTGTGAAATATTTTAATCACAAGAGAGACTGTCCAATTTGTTATGTAAATGACTGTCATTGTGGTCCACTTCATTTTTTTACACTGTTTCCCTAGTTGATTTATCATCATTGCAAATTATTTAGCTAATTTTTTGTAACCCACATACATTCATATAAATGTGGGATGTTTCCTTTTTTTAATTTATTTATTTAATTTATTTCTTTTCAGCTGCATTGGGTCTTTGTTGCTGCATGTGGGCTTTCTCTAGCTGCGGCGAGCAGGGGCTACTCTTTTTTGCGGTGTGCGGGCTTCTCATTGCAGTGGCTTCGTTTGTTGCGGAGCACGGGCTCTAGGCGCGTGGGCTTCAGTAGTTGTGGCATGCGGGCTTCAGTAGTTGTGGCTCACGGGCTCTAGAGCGCAGGCTCAGTAGTTGTGGCCCACAGGCTTAAGCTGCTCTGCGGCATGTAGGATCTTCCCCGACCAGGGCTCGAACCCGTGTTCCCTGCATTGGCAGGAGGATTCTTAACCACTGCGCCACCAGGGAAGTCCCGGGATGTTTCTTAATTAAGTAAATATTTAAAATGTTAAATACTAAAGCCTGAAACTTCTTACTGACTTTGTAAAAGTTGAATTAACTGTTGACTGTCATGAAATTTTTATGGTTGTTTTTCAGAAAATATAGCCTACGGCACTTTACACCAGGTGGTAGATTGTTTTCCTTTCTAGGTTTTTTTCTGTAATGTTTCTAACAAAATATTATGTGCTCTGTGGTTTGCTTTTTACTCTCAAAACAGCTATACTATATATTTTTCTTTTTCTCTCTCTTCATTCCCCTGGTCAGGGAAGGTTAGTCTCCGTTCAGTCTGGCATTTAATTTTCGTCCTTAAACTTCATTACCCCAGAGCTGATTAGGTGAGTTCATATAGAAGTTTAAAGTGTGAGCTTGTATGAGTTTAGAGTCCAGGAAAGTAAGCTGATGTCAAAGTGTGGAATATCACAGTGGAAAATATTTTGCATTTCTATAACGTGTTTATTTTCCCTAATTTAATCTTTATCATATTTTTGTATTACAGAAGCAATATATGTTCAATGCAGAAAAATAAAATAGTTATTATTTTTCTTCTCATATGTTTTATGTGCACAATCTATGTGAATTACAAATACTGTAATGTATAATGAATATATACTCCAACTTTTACACACTTTGTACTCCTACAGTACATATTTCTGTCAGTAAATACTCACACTGTTTTTCATTAGTATAATCTGACATGAATATTCCACAAATGATTAAATTGACACTTCATTTTAAGATATCTTATGTTGTTCCCTGTTTTGACTATTATACTTACACTGAGATGATGTGCTTGCTATCCGAAGTGGTGGACACTCTGAGTGCTTTCCTTGAAAGAATTCTTGAAAACTATACTAAAAGAATAAGACAAAAAGGAATACATGGACACATTTAATTATGCTCAAATTAAGAACATTCTTTTTTTGTTCCTCTTTTTTTTTAAAGAACATTCTTAAACAAAAGATATCATGAAAGAAAGGAAAATACAGCCATACACTGGGAGATGATATTTTAAAATAGAATTTTTAAATGATGGAATAGGGCTTCCCTGGTGGCGCAGTGGTTGGGAGTCCGCCTGCCAATGCAGGGGATGCGGGTTCATGCCCCAGTCCGGGAGGATCCCACGTGCCGCGGAGCGGCTGGGCCCGTGAGCCATGGGCGCTGAGCCTGCGCGTCCGGAGCCTGTGCTCCGCAACGGGAGAGGCCACAGCAGTGAGAGGCCCACGTACCGCAAAAAAAAAAAAAAAAAAAAAAAAAAGATGGAATAAATATTTGACTTCTGTAATACAAAAATATGATAAAGATTAAATTAGGGAGAATAAACACATTATAGAAATAAAAAATATTGTCCAGCATGTTATTAGAGCAGGGATACCAGGACACTTTGACATCAACTTACTTTAATGGACTCAACTAATTTACAATCTCAACTGCTACAGGTACAAAGGTTTAGAAAATTACAATATTTAAGAAAGGCGTGATAATATTTATAGTATTAATTTTTCTCATGCTGACTTTTGTAACTTTAAGTAGTATACTTAAAATATTAATGGTCGATTCAATTATTTTATACCTCACCCATTTACTCTTCAAAATGTAAAAAATAAACATTAAGGACATTCGGGTTTGTTCACCGCTGGTGGGAATAACTAAATAATTTTAGAGTTGTTTTAGGTGCCTCTCATTTCATTGTATTCTATAAATACATGACTGTCTCTTTTACATTATATATATATGAATTCTAAAAGTAAGCGTCCAGAGTCCCCACATGGTGTTTAGAGAGACGAAACGTCAACCTTGATGGGGCAATGGTTAGATTCCTGAGGTACAACTATAATTCTGATGAAGGTACATGCTTGAGCGAAAGTCTATCATAAACAGAGGTGGGCAGTAAATGTTCTTAAATCACTACATCTGTATTGATTTTAAACTGTCCTTCATGGACAGTATATAAAATTCTAAGCTAAAGATATGTCTTCTGAAATTGTGAAGGAATCACGTGTCTGTCTTCTTTCAATATCTCAGTAGTTCTCCTTATACAGAATGCTTTTCCCACTCCTGTCTGTAGATATTTAGACGTTCCTCAACTTCTGAACTCTTCAATATCTTTAGTATTTAATAAAGGTCTTCTTCCCCACCTCCCTCTTCTTTCTCCATCGCTGCCTCGCTATTTTTTTCCTCCCTCCCCTTCTCCCTCTAAAAATTCAATCTTAAAATTTAACATTTCTTTTTTCTGGACATAGAAATACTTTCTCCTCCTAATCTTTCATTAATATTTTCTGCACTTGTTTTCTCTATTAAGACAGGTATTTGACTTCCTGAATCTGCCTTCTTTCTCTTATCATCTTCCCCAATTTTTTATTTATTTATTTTTAAAATATTTATTTATTTATTTATTGGCTGTGTTGGGTCTTCATTGCTGCACGTGGGCTTTCTCTAGTTGCAGAGACCAGGGGTTACTCTTCATTGCCATGTGCGGGCTCTAGGTGCGTGGGCTTCAGTAGTTGTGGCACGTGGGCTCAGTAGTTGTGGCTTGTGGGCTCTAGAGCGCAGGCTCAGTAGTTGTGGCACACAGGCTTAGTTGCTCCGCAGCATGTGGGATCTTCCCGGACCAGGGCTCGAACCCGTGTCCCCTGCATTGGCAAGCAGACTCCCAACCACTGCGCCACCAGGGAAGCCCTCCCCACCTTTTTAAAATCACTTTTCTCAGGGAACCCTCCTGGCATTGTTGGTGGGAATGTAAATTGGTGCAGCCACTATGGAATACATTATGCAAGCTCCTCAAAAAACTAAAAATAGAGTTACTATGTGATCCAGCAATCCCATTCCTGGGCATATATCCAGACAAAACTATAATTCACATAGTCATAAATCTGGAAAAGACAAAAACTCTAATTTGAAAAGATACATGCACCCCTATGTTCACAGTAGAGCTACTTACAATAGCCAAGACACGGAAGCAACCTAAGTGTCCATCAACAGATGAATGGATAAAGAAGATGTGGTACCTATACACAATGGAATATTACTCACCCATAAAAAGGAATGAAATAATGTCATTTGCAGCAACATGGATAGATCTAGAGATGATCATACTAAGTGAAGTAAGCCAGACAAAGACAAAGATCTTATGTTGTTGCTTATATGTGGAATCTAAAAAAGAACAAAAAATACAAATGAACTTATTTACAAAACAGAAATAGATTCACATAGGAAACTGACTTGTGGTTGCCAAGGTGGAGATGTATTGGAAGTTTGGTATTAACAGATACAAACTATTATATATAGAATGGATAAACAACAAAATCCTACTGTATAGCACAGGGAACTCTATTCAATACCATGGGATAAAGCATAATGGAAAAGAATATGAAAAAGAATATATATATATATATATATATATATATATAAAGATATGTAAAACTGAATCACTTTGCTGTACAGCAGAAATAAACACAACACTGGAAATCAACTATACTTCAATAAACGTTAAAAATGAATAAATAAATAATAAAATAAATAAATAATAAAATAAAATCACTTTTTTTCATCTACATATAGACAAATGTACTTTATTTTATAAAGAGGTCCAGGGACTTCCCTGGTGGTGCAGTGGTTAAGAATCCACCTGCCAATGCAGAGGACACGGGTTTCAGCCCTGGTCCGGGAAGATCCCACATGCTGCAGAGCAACTAAGCCCTTGCGCCACAACTACTGAGCCCGCATGCCACAACTACTGAGCACACGTGCCACAACTACTGAAGCCCGTGTGCCTAGAGCCTGTGCTCCGCAACAAGAGAAGCCACCGCAATAAGAAGCCCACACACCACAACGAAGAGTAGTCCCCGTTCGCCGCAACTAAAGAAAGCCCGCGCACAGCAACAAACACCCAATGCAGCCAAAAATAAAAATAAATAAATTTAAAAAGAGGTCCAGTTTATTCTACTGTTAATTTCCCATTTATATTAAATAAATAATTCTTAATCATATTTTCAAATTTCTACAATTATTTCTCATTTTTGAGAAACACAGGGTTTTTTTGGCCTCCGCACAGCTTGCAGAATCTTAGTTACCCAACCAGGGATTGAATCCAGGCCCTTGGCAGTTAAAGCGCAGAGTCCTAACCACTGGGCCGCCAGGGTCCCTGTTTATTGTTTTTTGATTCTTTGGATTTCACAGAAAGGTGTTGTTGATTTAAGATTGAATCATTGCTTGAAATTCTCTTAACATAAAATAAATTTTAAATTTCTTGCTTATTAGTGGAAATATCTCTGTTATCTTTTAAAACAGTTATTCTTTTTTTCTTCCATTTTAGCCCCCTCTGTCCTGTTCTTTCTTCGTTAACGACTGGCAGTCCTTGGCTTTTCCCTTTCATTTGTGCATTAAAGATGAAATGAGTGGGATAACTTGCAAGGAAAGGGGTGATGAGAAAATATGGCAAGTATCAGATGACTTACAGGGGTAAACGTGGGCAAAAACATACGCGGTATGTGAAGAAATAATGTAAACAGCAGAAACATGTTCAAGATACGATTACTTAACGTCTGTAATCACTGTTTTTGTTTTTGTTTTGTTTTTGCAAGATTCTTGAGACATATGCACTAATCCTCAAAGGCTCAGCTAGACTGTATGTGTTCAGTGTTAACATGGTCCCAAGACAATTTACCAAGAGAAAACTATAAACTGACAGGTCATCAGAGTTTGATAGGAAATTAAATGCCCTTAGGGATGGACACAACCATTTAGTACAGGATGATGGCCGCCCTTGCGGCTGACCCCAGCAGCTCACCTTTCCCCATGTACATTTGCTCCCACTGATACCCCTGCCTGGAATATCCCTCTTGTGCTGCAGGAAGACCCCCTTCTGGATGTGTCGCGCCTGCCTGGTGAAGCCCTGCCCAACTCTGAACTCTCAGCTCAGACATCACTATGAAGTGAATCCTTTTCCATTTCCTTTGAGTTCCGCCCCATAGCATCTTATTCCCGGGATAGAAATGGCAGCTCTGTGGTCAAGGTGCAGTCACAGAGAGTTTTCCCTAGATTCTGAGTCCCATGATGTATCCATCCCTTTATCTTCAGAGGTAGTGCCCCTTGGGAATAACAATTGTTATACCTTGAATATAACAATTGCTTCTTACTTTTTTTTTAAACATCTTTATTGGAGTATAATATACTGAATCACTGCTGTACACCTGGAACTAACACAACATTAAATCAACTATACTTCAATTTTAAAAACTGATTAATTAAAAAAATTATAATATGCAACCAGAACTTTATTCTGCTAACTGCCAAACGTGGCATATTTAGAAATATTGCAGGGAGGGTTATGTCTGCCGATTCCCAGATACTACGTTTCTATTTGCACCTCAGGATGTTAGCGTACCCATTTGCCCATCATATGTGCTCAAACCACAGCTTGAAATGAATAAATCCGATAATCACTGAAGTCAGTAAAACATTTGAAAAGATACGTTTTCATTCATTTCTGGGCATCAGAAAACCAAACACGAAGTAACCAGTGCAATATGAATTCACTTGGAAAACGTCAAAACTGATTAAACTCTTAGACTGCTGTCTTGCACAATTTTCCATTTTCTGGAGGTTGGAAATTGATTCACAACTTTCTTAAAAGGTTATAGATGGCTCAGGTGGTCTGTTTGCTATCATCACTTTACTGTGGACGCAGAATCACTAATATTGTTAATTGCCCTATACGCATCGGATATTTACCAAGGAATGTGCACGTTTTTGTTAAGTATTCTTATTGTTTTATTCAGACCTCATCAGCTTCCCATTTCACTCACAATCTTCTTGAACGCTTATTAAGTTTTTGCAACAGCTGTGTATTTCAACTGAATACACGGGGGAAACTTGACGATGTATGTTATAAACGGCCATCGTCCATAAATGTGTTTACTGTCAACAACCTTCCAGAAATGCTCTTTGCCTTGAATAAAGAAATGCTTTTATACTTTTGTTTTAGCGTTCAGATCCTTCTCTCTCCCTTCTGATTTTCTTATTTCGTTCCTCTTTTTTGGTGCTCACACACTGTTTACAGAATCCAACATTGACACTACTGGCCGCATCTACAGCAGTCTTCTGCGATGTGGATAATTATGGCCACAATGTAATACGTTATATGATACAAGCGGATCACATGAGATAGTTCTCTCGTTGGTTAAGGATATTCTATTGCCAGGCACATAGCCTTCCCAGAGAGAGACCCATACAGGAAGAAAAAGTGGTATCAGGACCCGAAACAGAATTCAGGTGGCAAATCTTCATCATCTATTGGTCTCTGCTTGTGTTTGAGGATTAAGGAGCAATGAATACAAAGAAGAGGTATTCCTGTCTATGACAACGTTTCAGCGTTTTAAATTCAATGTATATTTTTGTGTATTCCTTTCACTATGTAATCTCCCTGAACAAACCATTGTAGGAAAACAGTACGGGCTATAAAATAAGGAGCAGATTATCACAGCCATCCGTGCTTTATAAGACTTTAAGGCAAATATATCTCTGTGACAGTCTATCTTTAAATCCCTTGAGCTTCAGAGCTCTGAATACATATGAACAATAGACAATGTATAGTACAGAATTTAATTATCAATTTTCATGTCCCTGGAAACTCTTTAGAACGCTGCACTTTTGTTCATGTTCTCTCTAACCATATAAATGCATAATATAACTATTTCCACTGCCTAAAATATTCATTTTAATAGAGAAACTGAAATCGGATTTTGAGGTCCTGCAGATAGATTTTTTTATTCTTCTTCCAATTTTTAATTAAAAAAGTATTATACACCCAAGATATGGCCCCCAAGTTGGCTGCTCCAAAAACATAGATTTCAATAAGTGAAAAAACACCCCTTTCACTTTATTTGAACTCATCCTTTATTTTTACACGTTTTCCTACACAAATACTAGTTTAAACCATATTGTTTTGCAAATCCTTGCTCATTTCCCTGTATGAGGTGACGTTTCAATATACCATGGGTACCCCATGGAGAAGCGGCCCAGATAAAAGAAATAAAGTGATACAGTTAATAGGATTCCAAAAATGACTCTCCCCGAAAATCAGGGACAAGGAAATTCAATTGGTTAATTCAGTTCAGATCACATGTAAACCCCAGGGCCACGGATGTCCAGTTCTCAGCAATTAATGAAATCCAGCTTTATCTGGTGAAATAAAATGCCTAAGCAGAATTATTTATTGAATATATATTAAAAGGCTACAAGTAAACAATATAGTCATCATCACTTTAAAGCCTTCATTAAACTCTTTAGTTCATCACTAAGAGAAGGTTATTCTACAATCACCTTTTTTTTTTTTTGCGGTACGCGGGCCTCTCACTGCTGTGGCCTCTCCCGTTGCGGAGCACAGGCTCCGGACGCACAGGCTCAGCGGCCATGGCCCACGGGACCAGCCGCTCCGCGGCACGTGGGATCTTCCCGGACCGGGGCACGAACCCGCGTCCCCTGCATCAGCAGGCGGACTCCCAACCACTGCGCCACCAGGGAAGCCCATAATCACTTTTTCATAAAATATATTGGTCTTTGAGATCAAAGAGCAGGCAGTGGTACCCACTAAAATTTCATTGGTTTAAACACACTTGGAATTATTTTGAAGATATGGTGATATTATATTATATGATTATTATTTTAAATATATTCTAACATTGATACCATATTTTCCTATTTGAATATTTCAACTTTAAGATTGTTCAATATATATTACATCCATGCACCGTAATAACACTCTTACATGTGAAATTAGAGAATATACTGTTTCCAACATTTTGGATCCAAGATATAAGAAGGTAAGAAATATCTCACCATAATAAATATCTATGGGAAAAAATTAGGTCATCTAAAGTGTTTTATGCATATCATTCATTTAAAGGTGTATGTGATTTCCATTTACTCAATTCAATAAAAGAGAGTGTGAAAATCATGAATATTAATTATTTTCTAGCTATCACTAGGACTCCATGTAAAACAGCATTGAAATGTGTTTCATCTGAACTTATAAGGCTCTAGACAATTACACTAAGAAAAATGAGAGATAAACCATTAGACAAATCCAAATAGGATGGTAAATTATACTGACAAAATAACCTAGAACAGATCCCAATTGGTCCACTTCTAGTTTCACTTTATTTTTATTTCATTTCTCGTAACAATTTTTGTCAAACTCCAGTTATACTATAAATAAATACGCATTTTCTGGTGAGCTCAGGAAATGGATTTCTAATTGGATTCCTCAAGGACCATCAACTACTCTGTATGCCATATATATCCAAGAATATAATATATATATATATTCTCCCAAGTTCACTGTGTTCTTCAACTCAGTGATGCTCAGTGGTGTCTATCCTTGATAGATTACATATTCCCTGATACTATATGTTAATGGTAACTTGAGAAATCCCTTTACTACATGAATCCCCAAGACTAATCTTAGGATGTAGGGAAGGTTTTTCTAACTCCCTTTGGACTATGGCAAGAAGCAAATGTGTATCTTTTTGGAAAGGGCATATTCTTCTTAGGCTTCGAATGGTCAACATTTCTGGAATCTATGCCCTAACGATTTCTGATAGGCATTACTTAAATATGTGGATATACCTATGTACCAGAAAAGACCTCCCATGCACAGCATAATCGGAGTTAAAATGTCCCACCTCTTTTTAAAATGTCCCACTTCCTTTTTTATAGGAACATTATGTGAAAGTCTGTGAATGCAAAGTGAGTTTCCCGTTTCCAGAGAAATTTCAGAAAGACTCCATGAAGGCTTTATGTATCATAGGAAGAATGAGTGAGACAGGTAGTTTGCAAGGAAGCAAACCCATGTTTACATTCCAGCAAAACGAAACCAAACCAAAAGAACCTTAAGAAAGGAGCAAGGTGTAGGTTTCAATGTCGAAAGGACTAAGAAGCTTGCAAAGCAGCTTCAGCTGCAGTGGCAGTTACCACCTGTGGTGATTTTTGCCCCCAAGGGGACACTGGGGATGTTGCAGGTGACCTCAGCTGCCATCTGGTGGGCGGACACTGGGATACCGCTTATCCCCCTGCAATGCACAGGGCAGCTCTCCACAAAAAAAGAATTACCCAGCCCCAAACGTCAATAGTGTTGAGGTGTACAGTATCCTCAGCTCGTCATAGAGAGGCACGTACCGAAGACAAGTAGCAGAAAATCCCTGGCTGCCATACTGTAAAGGAAATTTGAAATTGTAAATCACGGCCGCCATCACCTTGATCAATCCCGTGGCTGGCTTATAGGTCACCGGCTTGGACTTTGCCGGCAGACTAGTATCATGGCAGCACCTCTCCCTAAATATGTATGAACTGTAGCAGATTAGTCACGCTGGGTTTCAGGGTATCATTCTGTAAAATGAGAAAGCTATTACTACTAACAGTTTACTAGGGTGTAATGGTGATTTAAGTTATAGTAAATTCTAATAGGCAAAGTGAAGAGAGGCAAAAATACTTTCCTCATAAATCCGTGTCTTTCATAGAAAATGCATCCAATAATTTTGTGCCAAAATTTTTTAAAAGTTAGTTATACACACACATACATACATGCATAATAAGCAAATACAACTTGTTTAAATGTTGATATAGACAGATCGATAGAGAGATAAATACATAGATACATAGCTAGCTGATAGATATATAGATAATAGATGGATAAATAGATGGATAGACAGATGGATGGATAGATGCATAGACGATACATAATAGACAGATAGAATGATAGGTTGATGGACAGACAGATGAACGGATGATAGACAGATGATAGAAGGATGGATGGATAGATTAATAGATATGGATAGATGAAAGATTTATAGATGGTACATGGATATAACAGATTAATGATAGGTGGATGGATAGACAGACAAATAGATGGATAGGTAAGAAGAGATGATAGATATAGATACAATTTTGGTTCACAATGCCCTACTCCATAACTTTTATAAATCAATATTCAATTATTAAAGAAAAGGAAGTAATTTAATGTTTCTTCCTCCAGACTCTTATTTTTATATACTATTTTCTTTACATTTCAGTTGTTTGTATTTATATATTCATCTATTTAAATTGAAGAAGAGTTAATTTACAATATGATACTAGTTTCAGGTGTACAACATAGTGACTCACTAGTTTTATAGATCATACTCCATTTCAACTTTTATAAAATATTGGCTATATCCCCTGTGCTGTTATTTTTATACACTTTGACAGACTATTGATGGAAGCTTCCTGTAAGTGCCCAACGATTAAACTCAATTGCTCTCTGCAACCCAAAATGTGTTCTAGTGAATTCTGAGTGTCTCAGCCTCCGAGAAGTCATTTCTGAATGTCACTTCATGTGACACAAGGGAAAATAAGTACATTTTAAACATCATGTGTCAGAGAGGGAGAGAAACAATTAAGAAGGAATCTTGGTGATGTGCTTTTGGGCACTCTGACCTGATTTCTAATTGTAAACTTAGAAATCTTACAGCGCTTCTCCCCGGAGGTTTTTAAGAAAGTTGCAGAGCTGTGCGATTTCATCTGATTCTGGCTCCCCCACCCCCACCCCGACCCCGTCGAGTATTTCCGGCATCCACTGCTTTAAGCGGTTTGTTTGAAAAACACCCCCCTTGATAATATGCAGAGAGAGACTGAATGAGATGCTTGTATTCTGAATGTTTTCAAGGAAAACATATTAGTACATTCATCTTTTCATAATGGGTGGAGATGTGGGTGTATATAATCCTCAAAGACATTTTACTTGTGAAAGGCAGGTGTGTCTTGAATAAACGCCCTCCACTCTGAAATTTCTCAAGAGTGCAGGAAAGAGCAACAGCGAATACCCTGTGAGCTGTCACGGCAACACACCTGATCAGAATCTGCTTTTCACAAGATCCCCACGGGGTCTCTAGACATCATTCAGAAGCACGGCTCTGAAAACATGCTGCACCCATTTTCTGTGTTAGACTTCGGCCACGTGGTCAGAACAAATACTCAGGTGTACTAGTTGTTAAAATACTGAAGCACACCTGGGTTGGAGGACGACTAGCCTCACCCCGGGCGCTGTCCCTAGATTTCCAGCTGTCTCTTACTGCTGTGGGCTGAATATCACAGTCCTTCCCTCAGGGATGAACTGTCTGTTCAGTAATTAAAAGAACTAATCAGGTGCCCAAGTCGGGATCTCCAGAAATGGCCAAAATACTAGGTAAGGTCCACAAGCATTCAAAACAGGGAGAGAAAAAGTGCCGAGTTGAGAATTTGCTCAGGCTAAGGAAACTGCGTACCTGGACTGGGTAAAGACAAGGCACGTTTGGAACTTAGATGCACCGTATGGACTACTATAAGATATAAATGCAAAATTTGGAAACTAGAGCAGCAGCAGGATAAGCGAACAGCAGACAGTGAACCTCTCACAGCCCCGGAATGACGGGGAAGGTGTGGTTGACACGCAGGCTTCCTTCTTCCACCGATAAGAGGACCATGGCTGTGATCTCCCTCGGAGACTTTCTAAAGGCGATCCTCTGTCTTGGTCACCTCCCCCCACGTGCCTGCAAACGTGGGGACCTGTGAGGACGTCTCCCTGGCTATTGGGATTTCAACTCCTGGTACGCAGGTGATGCATGGTTACATGAAGAAATGAATCCTCCTGTTAACCCGACTCCAGCAATGTCTACCTGAACTATTCATTTTGCTTGTTCACCTGTGTTTGTTTTTTGGTTTATCCAAAGCAATAAACCGAAGATAAGAGTGGATAAAAGTCTGTCCAGGTTGTGCAAGATGGTACGTTATACATTTGAGGAGACAGTGTGCAGGGGAATTTTATTTCCTCTGTCTCACGTGGTAAAAATGAAACTCCAGGTCTAAAGGATACAGATACACAGAGATATATTATATATAAATATACATAAAATTATGTTATATATATGCTTATTTTTATACATAGTATATGTAATATATAGTATATTATAACTATTATTAATATATATTATATATTTTATAAGGTACAATGTTATATAATATTTAGTAATATATGTTATACATAATAAATTTAATTATAGATATGATAATCTGGACAGATTTTTTAATCCAGACATTATATATATAAATCTAGGCAGATTTTTATATATAATATGTACTACATATAATATTATATATAATAATAAATAACATAATATATAATGTTATATATAATAAATATATAATATAATATATACATAATTATAATACTATATAATAGTATTGTTTAATTATATATATATAAAATATGTAATAGTACTATATAATTATAATTCTATCAAGCTTTTTTTTTTCCAACCACTACAGTATGAAACTAGAAATCAATTACAGAAGGAAAAATGGGAAAAGGACAAACACGTGGAAACTAAACAATATGCTACTGAAAAAAATGTGTGAGTGAAGAAATCAGAGGAAATCAGGAAATACCGCGAGACAAATAAAAATGGAAACACAACTTCCCAAAATCTATGAGGTGCAGCAAGAGCACTTCTAAGAGGGAAGTTTAAATGACACAGGTCTTCCTCAGGAAACAAGAAAAAAAACACCTAACCTAACACCTAAAGAATTAGAAAAAGAGCAACAAAGTGCAAGGTCAGCAGAAGGAAGGAAATGATAAAGATTAGAAAGGAAATGGAGACAAAAAAAAAATTGAAAAGATCAATGAAACCAAGACCTGGGTTTTTTGAAAAGATCAACAAAACTGATCAACTTTTAGCCAGGCTCACTAAGAAGAAAAGAAAGGGGACCCAAATAAACAACCTAAGAAATAAAAGCGGAGAAATAACAATCAATACCACAGAGATGCAACAATTCATAAGAAAATACTGTAAACAGTTATATGCCAACAAATTGGACAACTTAGAAGAAATGAACAAATTTCTAGAAAAATACAATGCAATCTTCCAAGACCACATCAGGAAGAAACAGACAATCTGAACAGGCTGATCACCAGTAGTGAAATCGAATTTGTCAAAAGCAAAAAGAAAATAAAACAAAACAAAAAACGAAGAAAAAACTCCCAGGAAACAAAAGTCCAGGGGTGGGTGACTTCACAGGGGAATTCTGCCAAAAATGCAGAGAAGAGCTAATACCTATCATTCTCAAACTTCTCCAAAAAAATGGAAGAGGATAGAACACTCTCAAATTCATTCTACAAGGCCAACATTATCCTGATACCAAAACCAGACAGAGACACTACAAAAGAAAGAAAATTACAGGTCAATAATTTTGATGCATATAGATGCAAAAAATCCTCAACAAAATATTAGCAAACCAAATCCAGTAATATATAAAAAGGATCATAAAATTACAAACTTCCACACTCCCATCTCTTCCCAACTTCTTCCCTACTCTGCTTCCTAGCACTTCAATGTACATAACGTATATTTTATTTATTTGAAGTATGGCCATGGCTTCCACAGGGACTCGTACTGTGGCAGAAATATAATCTGTTTTGTTCACTGGTCACCAGGGGCTGGCCCACAGATGGAGCTCAGTAAAATACACATAAAATGTACCATTACTTACATTTCTTTAGTATATGGACAATGCTACGAAACTACCACCTGTGTCTAGTTCAAGAATATTTTCATCCCCTCCAAAGAAGACGTTGTACTCTTTAATAGTAGCTGTCCACTCCGTCCTCCCTCCAGCCCCTGGCAACCACAAATCTACCTTCTGGTGGATTTTCTGACTGTGGACATTTTATAATTATTTATAAATTATTTCAAATGAATTTTCGATAGACATGAAGCAAACATAAATTATTAAATTTATTATAAATATAACATGATTATATGCTTCTAAATTTAATTTTTATTTCCATTTATCTTTAAATCTTTTTAAAGTCTTCTAAAATCGTTGCATGCGTTTTTTTTTTTACTTAACCTGATATCTTCATTGGAGGTACATCTATTATTTGGATAACTGTAGGTAAACAATTATTTGGCACTTTAAACTTCAAAATACGTTTCGATTTGATGTATATATATATATTTCCTGTATAGATATATATGCCATATATATATCCACTTTATATATGTATATGCCTTTTCTGTGTATATAATATATTAATTATATATTATATTAATGTTATATATAATATCAAATTATATTAATAGTATTTATCATATAAAATGATTATAACATATAATGATAGTGTAATAAATATAATAGTTAATGTTTGATAAATGCAATATTTAATATTTAATATAATAATATATAATGTAAGTCCTAAAACTAGATCTGCATTCTTGATGATGGTGAGGAACATTTATTTTTATCAATAGTAAGCTTGCTAAAATGCATCAAATATGATATCTTAGGGGAGGTGATAAGAAGAGTTAGCTCATATCAAACCCAAGTCCCAACAAAGCCATGCTAGCTTACGCTTTAGCCAGGAAGACGGCTGAAGAGACCTGCCAAATCAGAACCCGTTAATGGTGTGCTTTGCCTGGGCCTGGATTCAGTCCCTGCCCCAGGCGATGACTCGCTGAGAACAAGACTTGCACACATTTGGAGAGATGGCTTCATGAGATGGAGAGCGGTCATGCAGACATGTTTGAGGGCAACTCTGGGAAGCTAAAGGGCAGCTTGGGTGGCTGGTGGGAATAGCGGTAATTCTCCTGTCAGAGGGCATGAGTGTAGGGGTGGGCGGGACAGGATGAGTCGGCCTTGGTTCTGCTTCTGGAAGACGTTCCTGCCAACACCAGCGAGGCAAGCTCACCTGCCCTGCCCTACCCTCACGACCTCATCTAAGGCTAATCCCCCTCCAAACACTATCCCATTAGGGGTTGGAGCTTCAACACATGAAATCTGGGGGGCGCACACCCATTTAGTCCATAACAGGGCTGTATTACAAGCCATCTCAAAATAGAGTGGCTTTCCAAAGAAGTTACTTATTCCCACTCATTTTCTGCGGTTCTGCTGCCCTAGACCTCGGCCGGATTCCAAGATGCAGGTCATTTCCAAGACGGCGCCATGCACCTCCGTCGCTATGTGAAACAGTGGTACGTTCGTGAAACCCATGTGGTACGCTATGTGAAACCCATGGTACGTTCTTTCCTAACAACGGCAGAATGGAAAGAGAGAGAGTCCCATGGCACAAACGCATTTCAAGGAAACATCCTGGTGTCCCATTTACTAACATTCCACTGGCCGAAGCAAGTTGCACGGCCAAATTCAATATCAGAAAATGTGTGTCAACACCAGAAAAAGAGTAAATATTTGCTGGATAACATTTCTAAACTGTCATAATTCCTTAGAATCCAGCAAAAGTGAAGCTCCTAGATGTATCTGGGTTTTTCTTTCACAGAAGAAGGAGATATATATTAAACAGTATGCTATGTAGTAAATGGTAAGTTATTTTATATGATAAATACTGTTCATACACATTGAACATTATATTAAATATATTAATATACTTTGTAAATAACTATATTATATATAATATACACACAAAAGGCACATATATAAAGTGTATATGTATATGTAAAAGGCATATATAACTATACAGAAAAAATATATACAAACATGCACATACATATATATGTATATATACATACATATACTTATGTATAATACACACTTTATATGCATGTTGCAAAATAAATATCTCAATATATGTTTCATAAATTCTTTCTTAAAATATAAGGCTTTAGATAAGTCTTTATCATCAAAAGCATTTTTTAAACACCATTTCTGGTGATTAAAAAATAAGCACATGGGACTTCCCTGGTGGCGCAGTAATTAAGAATCCGCCTGCCAATGCAGGGGACACGGGTTCGAGCCCTGGTCCGGGAAGATCCCACATGCCGCGGAGCAATTAAGCCCGTGCGCCGCAACTACTGAGCCTGCGCTCTAGAGCCCGCGAGCCACAGCTACTGAAGCCCGCGTGCCTAGAGCTCGTGCTCTGCAACAAGAGAAGCCACCACAATGAGAAGCCCGTGCACCGCAACGAAGAGTAGCCCCCGCTCGCCGCAACTAGAGAAAGCCCACATGCAGCCACGAAGACCCAGCACAGCCAAAAATAAATAAATAAAATTTATTAAAAAAAAAAAAAAAAGAGCACACGACTGTAGAAGCAGCTTCTTCAGCAGTTGAGGCTAACTTTGACACTTGGGATTCTGGCGCATTTTGTAGGATTTCCGCTTATGTACCTCATGTAAAGACAGCAGAGGGGGGAAGGGAAAGCCTTGTGAAGCCAAGGTTTGCATGCACTGTGAATTTTTCAATATTACGTAGACAAATGATGAGGGAAAACGGTGTCTAGACTCAGATGCTCCATTCCATACTTTGCCAGACAGGAAATTTGAAATCAGGAACAGAGAAGTCATCTTTAAAAGGAGTCCCGTGCAAACAAATTGAGCTAAATCACAAATGGAGTAGGGATAACTGCCTTTTTATGAGAAACCAGGGCTAACGACGGTTAATACCTTTTAAGAGTGAATCCTCCAGGACATTTCCTGAATAAAATGTTGGTTTCAGATGACATCTAGGAGCATTAAATCATAGCCCTGTTTTAAAAGCTAAGCCTGTGGTGGCTTCAGAGTATCGGCGTGTTTACTCCTATAAAACAGGCAACGACAAAAGCAAAACCTTTTCTAAAGGTTATAAAATCATTTCATTTGGAAGTGCAGTAGGAGATGCAGGGCGTTCAGATACCTCCTTAAATAGAAACAGCGCTTAACACGCTTGCCTTTGGCTCTCTGCGGGGAACACCCAGAAGACATTAACCCAGCTAGCAATCCGAAACTGTATTCCTATTTGCCTTATATAAATATTGCCAAAAAGCCATTATACGTAACCATGCAAATTACTGACACTGGATGGAAGGAGTTCTTGAATGTATGAACTTTTCCACCAGTTCAGCAACTCTCTCCAAAAGCCCATGGAAAAAAATGTGATATGTTATTTTTAATTCTGAATGCAGGATGTGTGTCTTAAATATGTTCAGTTATCATAACAATCCCTAACAATAGAGGTTGTTTGCAGGGCGTACATGTGAACTGAGAGACAGGGAGATGAAATGGTCGCAGTATCATTCAGAATATCATACTCAGTGGCGTCCTTTCTGAATTGCAAAGCACATGCATCTGTGGACGCTTAAGATGCCTCAGAAATCATTATACATTACATCCCTTAATGATCCATGTTTGAACGGAAAAGTCCCTGTGGTTCAAAAATGTTCAGGATTCAAACAGGGTAGAGAGAAAACTGCAACAGTAAAATGTTAGAAATTTAGCAAAATGTTTAGAAGTTTTGCCAATTCATCACTATGAGAAAATGAATATTTGATAAGTCTGTTTTGCAGGACCGTTAAACATGGGTGCGTTTCATTATTCAGTTGTAAGAAAAGCACACAGGAAATATTCTGTTAATAGATAACTATTATCTATAGCATAGGTTAGTTGTAGTTGTATCAGTTTTCAGCTATAACAAAGGTAAAAAAATCGGACATCCCAACAAGGCACATTACGCAGAAGTCGAATGATTATAACTGAAGGATTTCTGAGAACACCGAATGTCTGACAGAGCTAATGGAAGCATTTCTGTAGTCACAAAGCAACACTGAAATAGATATGCTTTATAGGTTACCCAACTGGACTAGGTCTTAAAAAAGTAATTGGAGGAAACCAATGTAATGATGATCACCTAAATCTATATCTCTGAACTCGGCCTCCAAAAAAATGTAGAGTCTAAAAAGAATAGCCCAAATAAAAACCCCAAATAAAATTCACCAAAACCCATGCCTGCCACTTAACCACGTGAGAGAAGGGTATAAACTTCAAACAACCTGGAAGAAGAAAAATGCAAAAAAAAAAACCCCAAACAAACCCAGAAAAGAATATCCCAAAGATCTATTTCTTAAGCTCCCATAATATCTCCAAAAATATAGTTTGCAGAGAACTAGGGGTTCTAGACACAATGCAAGGAAACGAGAACAGAAGTAAGAAGCAAAGATTGACCTAATGTCCTCCTAAACATAAAAAAATCCACACCAACTGTGAAAACATCCATAAAGGGTCTCAAATATCACACTTCTGCTTACAGGGGTGGAGGTGGAAGATTTACATGGTTTAAGTCTTGAAAAAGCATCAATTCTTGGGAAGAAGTCAGCTGAAAAAAGGAGTAAAGGGCTATCTTTTGAGCACGGGGGTAAAGGGAAATCAAAGAAAGAAAGGGACTTTTAGAACCTGGCCAAAAAAAAAAAAAAAAAATACTGAAGAACACACAATCCTACCCTCAATTGTTTCTCCCCCCTCCAATTAAAAACCATAATTTGAAGGAACTCAACTTCCCTAGATTCACAGAAAAGGGTCCAATTGAACTAGCAACCTTAGAAACCAATCTGTATCATTCAGGAAATTCCCAGCAAAAAGCAGCCTTTTCTATATGTCTGTTAGCTAATCAAAACACCTCCCCCCCCAAAATATTGGGATCAGAATAAAACTTCTACGTAACAGTCCAAATTACCTTCAATACCCACACTTCTGCTACCAAACAGGATGGAGTTCCTAGGACTGGGTGTACTCTCCTGTGCCCAAGCAGGACCCTCCGGGACCTTCCTGGGAAAGACCCCCCTCCCCACGCCCTCCACCTGCCTCTTGTCTGTAGAAAACTGTAGCCTTCGCGGCCTTCCCCGAGTTTCACAGAATGCATTTAATCTGAGAAGTGAGAAAACGCAGAGAGAAAGGGAAACAGTCAAGCAAGACAAAATAGTAATAGTTTAACCATTAAACAAAGTCAAGGACCCTTAGTTCCTCCTCAAGGGCTGCAGATGATATTCTGAACCACGTCCTTTGAGCTGCTTTGCAGACACTGAAACCCCACCAGGTGAAAGAAGTTAACTAAGTACGTGCTGACCACAGCACGTAGACCCCAGACCAGCTGGAACCAGAAGGTTGATGATGTTGGGAGGAGAGATGTGAATGATACAAAAAAGAGACAAATGATCAGACCCAGAAAGGAAATATGTAATATCTGAAATGAAAGATGAAAAAAAAATACTGGATGGGATTAAAAGCCAATGAAACACTGCAGAAGAAACGACTTGTGAACCTGTGATACACATGAGTGAACATTTTAAACATAACAAATAGTATCAGTGGGTTATGGGACAGTATCCAGGGCCTAAGTATACCCATGTTTGGAGTCTGAAAGGAAGGGGACAGTGAAAAGGAGAAAGAAAACATATACATTTGAAGAAATAAAGTCTATTTTTAAAAACTTGGCTAAAAATGATAAACTAGAGATACAAGAAACTCAGTGATTCTGAAGCAGAAGAAACATGAAAAGCACACCAAGGAACACTAATCGATTCGCTCAAGACCTGTGATAAAAATAAACTCTTAGTAGGAGCCAGAGAAATGTATAATATACAAGGAACAAAGATAGGAATAACGATAGTTTTCTGTCATCGCAAAGACAGAACACACTGGAGTAACGGCTTTTGAAGAGCTGAGGGAAACAAGTGTTTTGGCTACTAATGTAGGCTTTTCTCAGCGTGTAGGTATAGACTTGCTTCTACGTGTGTGCATGCACACACACGTGCACAGCAACGTATCAGGGGAAGCAAGTCTTTACTTTCGTTTTGTATCTGTGAGAGTATCCTGAGAAACCTACATATCCCACACTGGGAAACGGGTTTGTTATGATAACGTTTTACACACAGAGAAATTTAAGTAACATTTTGGTGGGTATGAAGGAACATTTCAGTGGATATGTAGGGTATAAACTTGTACACAAGGTATTCCATGCAGTATTAGCGGAACGGGATCTCTTAGCAATTGCTCCAAAACAAACTCCCCCAAATTTAGTGACTTCATTCGACAACCATGGACATCTGTATGCGTTCTGCTCATCCTGGCCAGACTGAGTGGATCTGGGTCAGATTCCCTCTTGCGTGTGAGGCTGGCTGGTAGGCTGTCCGGCGGCTGGCGGGTCTAGCGTGGCCTCAGCCGGGAGAGCTGAGCTCTGATCCAGGACGCGAGGCCGGGCGGCAGTGGCATCCAGGGGACGTGCGAAAGCACAGAAGGGCCTGTCCAAGTCAGCGCTAACGTCACGTGTCTGCAGATACCCTATTGCCCAATGCCAATCACGGACTCAGCTCCCCTTCAAAAGATGGAGAAACACTTGGAGGAGAAGAAATGGAAAACCATCAGAAACTCTCAGGGCTATTTATGCAATCGCTGTACCCTATCAGCCGGAGAGGATACACAGAGAGCCTGGAATGAAGTCCTTCCCGTAAGATGTTAGCAGTAGTTGTCTCTGGTGGTCTGCTTCTAAGCGAACTTTTCTCCTTTCTTCTCAGCTGAATTTGGATAACATATTTCCTTTAGCAATTAGGAATATATATTGAGCGAGCGTACTGCTGGGGAATCCACGGAGGTTTTTGCTTCTGAGTTAGGGGTGCCCTACATGATACCCCATACCAACCATAAACTCAAAGCCCTGATGGCTGAACCTGGATCAAACGGTCCAGATGCTTTAGAAAAGGGACGGAGATAAATTTAGAAGAGATCAAATCAGGACGTCAGACACTTAAAAAGGAAGCAGATACATTTAGAGGTGATCAAAGCAGTGTGTCCTTGCCCACGTTAAAGGCTGTTGGAAGAGCCGGCCTGTGCTGCTGAGCACAAAACAGGAATCTGTTTCTCCAGGGGAATTTTCAGGATATTTTCAACAAGATGAGGCTTGTTTAGGGTAGAAGCCACAATGAGCTTCACGGCAGGAAGTACAGTGGCTGCCAAAGAAATTCCACCACTTTTAGATGCCAGAAAACAGAAGTAGCAAAGGAATTAGATTAATACAATGTCATCCACGGCAAAAATCTAATTTTCAAATAAATCTCTAAATGTACGGTGTCCTCTTGTATTAAAAACACAGCACCTGCTTTGAGAACAGTTAACTCTGTATTCATTTCGAGTTGCATTCTTTTAATCTATGTTCGATAAGAAAAATTTATTATTATAATGTTGCAATTCACTGATGAAACGGTATACGGTATTTTATTACGTGGTGCAGGTTCTGTCCTTAGAAATTTGGGGTTTTTCTGGAAAAAATATATGGATTATATGAAACTTAGGATATGGATAATGATGTGCCCTTTAAAAGCACGAGCTTTGTAACTATATTTAAAATTATATAGGATTTTCTTTATGAGTTTCGGAGAAGTAGAGAACAGTGGCTCCTAGCCTACAGAAATATGCGTTTATTTAGGGACTGTGGGGTGGAAGATACCCCAGCAAATAAGGGGAAGTGTGACTTTGTTAAAATCCCACAGTTTGCTTTCCTTTTAAAAAGGTGCACGTGCACTTTTGAGTATTTTCGGGGAGGTGCATACACCTTACATTTTATGTTCTATTTTCGTCTATACAGGATCTTAGAAAATTCCATGAATAGAACTGGTGAATTGATATCAGTTTAAAATCTATCTTTATTTCTAGTGTGGTGGCCTTGAGAAAGAGTTGACATGAAATTTCCATTCTCATCCATTTCCTGCACGCCACTCAACACCCACGTGTCTTTAGGAAAAACTTGACACGCCATAAAAAAAAAAGAGAGGTTATCATTTATGGCAGTGGGATACAACTTATTTCATGTCCAAAGTTAACAGAATTTAGAGACAAATTCTTAACTTGTAATAACAAAATGTAGGGAGATTTGGAAATGGTGAAACAGGACCATTTCAATAAGGTGCTAAAAACATGTTATTCTGCAAACCGTTCATACACCAGACATTACTAGGAGTTGGGGAGAAGGGGAGAGACCAAGGGCATTTCAAAGAGTGAAGATTAGCGTCATGAGCTTCTTAGCTGTTCCAGGTTTTGGTAAGCAAGGTAACTTCTGTAGGCCAGGGGTCAGCCACCTCTCTTCTGTAGAGGTGAATATTTTCAGCTTTTCAGGCCACTTTCAGCTCTTCTGTCATGCCTGTCAGCTCTGCCAGTGTAGCATGGAAGCAGCCTTAGACAATCTGTGAACAAATGTCTGTGTTTCGATAAAACTTTATTTACAAATATAAGTGGTGGACCAAGTGGAGCCGTAGGGTGCCAATTTCTGCTACTCTAAGCCTCATTATTAAACATGGAAATCTTTCCCCAAAGGAATTCGGCAAGGATAGGCCACGAATGCTTTTCAATTGAAATGCACTCAGAAAAGTTATTCATTATGAATCCAGCTCAGACGATGGCAAGAACCCCAGAGAAGCCTCTGTTCTTCTGATTTGGAACAACCAGTAAACTGAACATTTCTTCAGAAGACAAGGGCTGGAATACAGGCCGCTTTTTCTGACTTTTTCCCCCTAAAGGCAGAAGACTAGCTGTCTCCCTGGAGCTACGGGAAACTATGAAAACTACAAAACTTCATTTGGAACAAATATTTATTCTCCGTGCCGACATCTAGTCCTGAAAAGAGGATGCTCAGAATAGCGTGTGGATCAAGCCCAGCAGAGACAGTCCCCCAAACAGAGAGTCTGGGGAATATTTTTAAACGGGGCAGTCAACAGAAAATATCAATAGCATTTGGAGGTCTGAATTCTGGAGCTTTGGATGTGGGTGTCTGAATGTGGGCAAAGGTTGTGTACAATTGTTTGGGGCTGGTTTGCATCAGAGGGCTTTGGAATGAGTCTTTTTAAAAATTTTTTTAATATTCTTTCATTTTTATTTATTTTTTTTTTTGGAATGAGTCTTGGTGAGTAAAGAGTTGATGTGATAAACAAGACAGTTCACCCCTTTGAACGATCAATTAAACTGAGAAGAAGCCTGTTTACCCAGAAGAGTCATCTGATTTTTGAGGAAATAGATTATTCCAAGGTTCCTGAATGTAACTATGAAGTTATTTACTGGTCTACAACCTTCCATGCACAAGCACTGCCTGGAGGAAATCAAGGTCAGGCTGATGTAGTCTTGGTACTGAATCTCTGGGGAGGTGTCATCACAGTTTCAACCACAGGCTGTAATAATGGCCACAACTATCTAGATCAGGGGCCAGACAACTACGGCCCACTTGTTGCCAACTGCTTTTATAAATAAAGTTTTATTGAGACACAGCCATACCCATTCGTTTGTGTATTTTCTGTGGTTGGTTTCATGCGACAAAAGCCGAGGTGAGTGGTTGAGACAGATACCATATGGCTCACAGAACTGATAATGTTGACTTTCTGCCCCATTACGGAAAAAGTCTGGAAATCCGAAAATGAGTCAATATTTCCCACAGATACGTGCGTGAGTCCACCATCAGGTAAAACATTTTTCATTAAAAAAATATATATATATCCGCTAGCTATCTTAATACGTGTTGACTATCACCTATTTTCTTATACTGTTTCTACAACCTCAGGACTGTGGTTTCTCCCCACACCAAACAGTCTCAGATTCTATAGGCAGCAAATAAGATCCCCTTCCTTCACAAGGTACCTTCTGTGATGCCTATTAAACAAACTAGGTCCATTTTAAGTGAAATCATACTGTATATTTGTACTTAAAAATGATTCGTGCTTCTCGTCCTACCACGGAAAGAAATATTACTCAAAACTGGAACATCTGCATATAACAGGACATGCCATAGTTGGGATTTATTTTAAATTAAAACAAGGAGTAAAAGTAACTTGCATGTGCATATATATTCATGGTTTTAAAATTTCCTTTAAATATATATGTATATTTATAGTGTGCCCATTTATACATATGCGCCTATGTATTATATATAATATATATGTGTGTATATTCCTTTTCTGATGAAAATAAGCAGAACAGATTATATTGTCTTCATTTACTAGTTAAAGAAATTACACTTTCTGGGCTTGTTTTGGTAACAGTCAAATTTCGAAAATGGCTGGAACACAGCTTTTTTTTTTTTTCTTTTCCATGATGGTTTATCACGGGATACTGAATACAGTTCCCCGTGCTCTGCAGGGGGACCTTGTTGCTGATCCATTCTATACATGATAATTTGCATCTGCTAATCCAAATTTGGGATCTGCTAATCCCAACCTCCTAATCCATCCCTCCCTCTCCCACCGCCCCCTCCCCCGTGGCAACCACAAGTCTGTTCTGTCTGGGAACACAGCATTTTTAAAGAAAAGTAACTTGAAAATAAAGGTACATGAGGTAAGATAGAACCAAAGTGAGAATGAACACGAGGGCAAAATAATTTCAAAATGTGAGTTAATTCACGGTCACACTTTGACATTTCTTAGCCAACTGTTGGTTTATACATTTTCTTGAATACTGTCTATTTTTTAGCTGGAAATTACGTACATTTCAAACAAGATGGTTAGTCATTCTAAGAACTTATAAAGAAATCCTTTCCTCCTACAGACATTCTTTCCCCTTTAACAGAAACATCTTCCTCTCATTCCTCTCCAAAATATACTCAAAGAATTGGTGCTATAATTCTGAAAAGGTTAACCATGTGCTCCATACCAAGTAAATGAACTACAGCACGAATATAGAAACTATCCTTCTGATGTAAATTCAGAGGAGAGTGGATTTTATGCATGCTTTCCATGAGTGTCCATCCAATTTAAAGTCGAAGAAAGTGAAAAAAATTATCCTCCGGATCAAGAGGGAGAACCCCTGCGCCTTTTAAGTGCTATAATTTCTGAGTATCATTTCCATGAATATCAAATGAAAGGCAATGTGAAGAGTGTTATGCAAATTTTTTAAAAAGAATTTGCTACGTGCGTGTGTATTGTGAGTGGGAGCTGTTCTGAGAAACACACACAATCATCACGTACCACTGAGGCCCCTTCAAGTGCCACGTAAAGATACACATTATTCACGTGTGTGGCATCCTAGTTATTCTTTCCTAATGCGTCACAGGAAAAAAAAAGTATATGTAGCGTTGTGTTTGGGCAAAACCTTCTTTTGTGCCAAGTACATTTTTGGTGGCGGGGAGGACGCGGGTCAGAGACCAAGTCACTTGTTTATGGATTAAAATATACATTTTATGAAAATACGACATTTTTAAAGAACACGCAAAATCAATTTCAGAAAACGAGACCTGATTTTTAAATAACGGATTGTAAAAGAATACTACATGATTCTATATAATAAGACTCATTTCAGAAGGTTAAATTCTTTTGTTTTATATACTACTCATTCACAGTGAGTTATGAATAAAATACCCAGCTCAGGGGTCAGAGGGACAAATAGAGATGCAAAGTGATGAAAAAGCTGGTTATCTGTTTAAAATGACACTGGAGTTGAATTAAATATTCTGGAGGATTTTTACTTTCATCTGTCTATTTGTCCTTCACATCACCTGCTTCCTTTCCCTTCTCTGTCTTTTCTCACTCCCCGCTCCTTCTCTTTCTAATTTCCTTTTTTTTTTTTTGGCCACACCGTGCAGCATGTGGGATCTTAGTTCCCCAACTGGGGATCGAACCTGTGACCCCTGCCCTGGAAGTGCCGAGTCCTTAGCCACTGGATCGCCAGGGAAGTTCCCTAATTTCCTTCTTTTCTTAAAATAAAAGAGTAGGAGGTCTAGTTAATCAAATGTGTCTGTTCAAGACTCCTGAGCAAACATGAAAGTTCAAGGAGTCCGTTTATCCCATCCTTCTTGCTGCCTCTAGAAGGTCATTTCCAAAACTTCTATGAAACCGCCCATTACAATACTTGGTATTTTTTTCCTCACCACCTTCTAGCTTGGGAGGTCTCTGAGTGTAAAGAACAGGCTGCTTATATCTTCAATACCACCTACATAGTGTGGCAAACAGGAGGTGCTCAGCCATGCTTGATAAGTCAACAAAGGAACTGAGACATGAATGAATAAATCCTGTTTGAGCAGGGCACGCAGACAGTGGTCATGGATCATGTAAACATGTGGTGTCCTTTGCATTTGGGATGGGGTGTAGGTTAATTTCTCTGGGCTGCAGATTCTGGGTTGCCGGTGCTTATTACAAGTGGTCTTTGGGGTCAACACCTGTGGGAAGGAATCGAAAGATACAGGGAAACATATAAAAGAGACGGATGTGGATGGATGAATGGATACATGGGGGGATGGATAGGTCACAGACACATGGATATGTGGACATACATATCTGTAGTATTTTGTATCACATGAAATATAAGTTGCTGACATAGGCAATATCTAACCATTTGTTAAGTTACAAATATGGTCATTTCATATAAGTAATATATAGACATGTATCTATATATACTATATATACACATATATAATACATAATATAATTATACACACATATGCATGTATGTACACTCATTAATATTTTTACGTTTTATTTATATGTAGACAGAGATGTGCAGAGAGGTAGAAGTCATGTCCAGAATGAAGGGAACCACTCAAATACATGAAAAATGTTTTAGCAACAAAAAGGTAATGCATTAAACCACATATTAAATATCTAGAACTCTGTCTATAAACTGATATTCTGTATCAGAATACATTATTACTTCTTTTCTATCTCATATGTAATTTAGAGTGTTTCATAAAATAGAGGGTGGAGAGTTAAATTTGAATTTCCAAGAAACACCAAACTCCCTCTTCATTTACGTGCATTCCAACTAGTGTCTGAGATACAGGTATACAAAAATATATTTGGTGATAAGTGGAGATACAAACTTAACAGGACGTGATGGAGTTTTATTGGCATAATCCAGCGCCTTCTGCAGAAGAGGGGCAGGGTCCTGCAGAAGCTTAGAAAGTAGGTCCACGTCCAAAAAGTAAGACATCTTCCAAGGGCTCTACGAGTGGAGAGACATTTATGATGATAGCCAAAGAAATTTATGACACAGCAGTAAGTTTCTGAAGTCTTCATACCCTGGACGTGGGTCACCTTAGGGCAGGGGTTCTAAGAAACATGTTTAAGAAATGCTAGATGATGCCCCTATTTTTGTCTGCCAGCTGGGTTCACTTCTGTTCAGGAGACAATAGGCTGCATGTAAGAAACACTGTGATAGCAAACATGCTTCATCTTTCAAATACTCAGAAATGGAACACAGGCAAACTGAAGGGTCCACCTTAACCTTCCTGTCTCTTCCCATGCGCTCATTTATCTGCAGCAAGGTGGACGATGCAAATGGAACACAGCCTCTGATATTAATTATGACGGGATTTTCTCATATGCTCAGTAAATAGGGCAATGATTATTCCAGGCGTAAGCATGATTAATTAGAGCGGCAGAGAAAAACGCTTCGGTTTATCACAAGGTTCTGGGAAAACCTGCTGCCGTGTGACACCAATACTCCAGAGGCAAAAGGAAATACAGAGAAGAGAAATTGGAGGTGCTGAAGGAAAAGGAATGTTACTTAGAAAAACACTGCGTGAATGGCTGGCCTCTTGGGGAGAGTTTCCTCACTGGTTTGTACGTTGTCCCCATACTTTTATAAATAATACAAAAAGTGTGAACCTCTTCTACAGTAATTTTGCATTTAGCTTTGTTACAATTGTGGGAAATGTATGAAGCATAATAAAAACCTTAATGGAACTCTTTGTATATATTTATGTCATTATCTGACGTTAGCTTACCTTGAATATTTTAAAATAAATAAATGTCTATTTATCTATCTACCTCTACCCACTCATCCACCCATCCACCTACCCATCTACCCATCTGCCTATCATCTGCAAACTCACATTAAACACTACTCCCCAAACAAAACACCCTCTTGTAGAACAAAACACTAAATTTAACAAATGTTTGATTTTAAATAGAATGTGGTCATTTTCCAGAGACAGAAAGCAAAATAAAAGTTTTACTTTTGTGTACAGCTTTTACTGTTTTGACATACTTTACTAGTATTAGAAGTAAAATGTCAATACATTTGAACCTCTAAAAAGCATTCATTTGTTTTTCTTTCTTTCTAACTAGAATTACATTCGAATGTGTAAAACGGGTATTTAAGGTGTAAACTGAACGAGTGTTTTGACCATACAATACTGATTTCATTGTAGACTCCAATTTTGAAATCATATTGTGATTTGACAAAGAAGCTTTCAATAATTTTTAAATAATTTTAATCAGATGAAACATTATTTTTATATCCCAACATAGGAAATTGTTGGATTATACATATCCATTGTGTTTGAAATCTGGGTGTGTAAAGAGACTTTTCAGCATTATTCCATCTATACGTACAGTTAATAAAAAACGAGTGGGCTTCCCTGGTGGTGCAGTGGTTAAGAATCCGCCTGCCAATGCAGCAGACACAGGTTCGAGCCCTGGTCCGGGAAGATCCCACATGCCACAGAGCAACTAAGCTCATGAGCCACAACTACTAAGCCTGCGCTCTAGAGCCCGCGAGCCACAACTACTGAGCCCACGAGCCACAACTACTGAAGCCCGTGCACCTAGAGCCCGTGCTCCACAGCAAGAGAAGCCACCACAATGAGAGTGCACCGCAATGAAGACTAGCCCCCGCTCGCCGCAACTAGAGAAAGCCCGCGCGCAGCAACAAAGACCCAATGCAGCCCCATAAACAAACTAATTAATTAATGAATTTTAAAAAAGTAAAAAATAAAAAGTTGGGGAAGATGATAAGAGAAAGAAGGCAGATTCAGGAGGTCAAATATCTGTCTTACTAGAGAAAACAAGTGCAGAAAATATTAATGAAAGATTAGGAGGGGAAAAACTTTCTATGTCCAGAAGAAAAAAATGTTAAATTTTAAGATTGAATTTTTAGAGGGAGAAGGGGAGGGAGGAAAAAAATAGCGAGACAGTGATGGAGAAAGAAGAGGGAGGTGGGGAAGAAGACCTTTATTAAATACTAAAGATATTGAAGACTTCAGAAGTTGAGGAACGGGCTTCCCTGGTGGCGCAGTGGTTGAGAGTCCGGCTGCCGATGCAGGGGACACGGGTTCGTGCCCCGGTCCGGGAAGATCCCGCGTGCTGCGGAGCGGCTGGGCCCGTGAGCCATGGCCGCTGAGCCTGCGCGTCCGGAGCCTGTGCTCCGCAACGGGAGAGGCCACAGCAGTGAGAGGCCCGCGTACCGCAGAAAAAAAAAAAAAAAAAAAAAAGTTGAGGAACATCTAAATATCTACAGACAAGAGTGGGAAAAGCGTTCTGTATAAGGAGAACTGCTGAGATATTGAAAGCAGAAGACAGACACGTGATCCCTTCACAATTTCAGAAGACATATCTTTAGCTTAGAATTTTATATACTGTCCATGAAGGACAGTTTAAAATCAATACAGATGTAGTGATTTAAGAACATTTACTGCCCACCTCTGTTTATGATAGACTTTCGCTCAAGCATGTACCTTCATCAGAATTATAGTTTGTACCTCAGGAATCTAACCATTGCCCCATCAAGGTTGACGTTTCGTCTCTCTAAACACAATGTGGGGACTCCGGACGTTTATTTTTAGAAGTCCCAGAAATGGGACTTCTCAAACACCTCTCCTTCCGAGAGAAAACGGGTCGGGGTCTCCGTCTATAATGTTTGCAAACTTCAAACGGAACAGGAATTGACAGCAGATGAGGAGAGATAAAGTTTAGGTGCTATTCTGTCGCAGTCACGAGGACTTCGGTGTTGTTACCTAACAAATGATTACAGGCTGTGCTGCTATCGGAAAAATCCATTTGCTTATTTCTTGTGACTAAGAAATCTAAAAATGGAATAATTTTCTACTGTTTCTGAACAAGGTATAAAAGTTCTCAGTTTTCCATCTTAGTTCCCGTAGTGGTTTCTTTTCTTATTTTTCCAAATTGTACTCACTTTCCTCTACAAATGACAGAGTTGATGCTAGTTGGGTTGCTTAAATCCATCGTGGATAAAGAGCCAACAAGCCACGCAAATAGTAGTTTTTACTCTGAAATATGTCTCTGTAATTATTGCTGTAGGTACCTTTAGTTACGAATGAAAAGAAACAGTAATTACTTGATCGATGGAGATTTCCTTGTGTATAACACCTTGTAAATGTGGATTCCCAGGGAGAGAAGGCAAGAAGACTGGCTGATAAGCATGTATGTACCATCTTAAACCTCCAACTTAGGATGAAATATGACAATTCTTTGCTTGTCTTGAGGGATACATTGTTTGGCTAAGAGTTAAGCTAGCCCCTCAGTGCATCTATTGTCAAGAAGAAACGACAGATAACTCGTTTGAATCATCCAGGTATCTGAATAAATACTGAGAAACAAATTCTCTTTTCCTGAGTGTCCGACTTCTGCAGAGATCATTATTACGGTTTTATATACTATAGCAGAAGCTAATTTCTGAACAAAATTGTTCAAGCGTGGGTCATTTGTTAACAAAAAGCATTAATCAGTTATGCCTTTAATAAGATTCCTTTACATGCTAACTCTTATTCTTTTTTTAAATTTTAATTATTTTATTTATTTTTGGTTGTGTTGGGTCTTCATTGCTGCGCGCGGGCTTTCTCTAGCTGCAGCGAGCGGGGGCTACCCTTGGTTGCGGTTCGCGGGCTTCTCATTGCCACGGCTTCCCTTGTTGTGGAGCATGGGCTCTAGGCACGCGGGCTTCAGCAGTTGTGGCACGCGGGCTCAGTTGTTGTGGTGCATGGGCTTAGTTGCTCCGTGGCATGTGGGATCTTCCCGGACCAGGGCTTGAACCTGTGTCCCCTGCATTGGCAGGTGGATTCTTAACTACTGCACCACCAGGGAAGCCCTAACTCTTTTATAATGTAAGTAATTTTGTATATTTCTGATTAGTTGTCTTAGTAACTGACATAGTAACTGTTTTCAGTAACTGACGTTACATTGTACCTTGAAAATTCAAACCTATGTATGTCATGTGAGGAGTCTGCTTCACAGATGTTAAGGATACTAATGACAAAATAACATATCAGTAGATCACATATTACTTGCCTTATGTGAAAAATAAAAATTGCCGGGACTTCCCTGGCAGTCCAGTGGTTAAAACTTCGCCTTCCAATGCAGGAGGTGCAGGTTCGATCACTGGTCGGGGAGCTAAGAGCCCACGTGCCTCATGGCCAAAAAAGCAAAACATAAAACAGAAGCAATATTGTAACAAATTCAATAAAGACTTTAAAAAATGGTCCACATCCAAAAAAAATAAAGATAAAAATTGCCTCTCAAATTGTGAAGAGGTAAAAATGTGAACCTGATTACTGTTCTCTCTGCAGAAAATCCAGCAATGGTTTCTGATTTCTGTGATGATCAAGCTCCTTTTGGTCCTACACGAGCTGGTTCTTCTTTTATGTCATCTTCTTCCATTCTCTCTGCATCTCCCAGCCAAGCCACACTCATTGTATTTGTGTTTCTAGAACCAGCCTTATTCAGCGACTCCACGGAGCCCTTGCACAGGTTCCGTGCTCTTTCCAACACTTCTCTCACCTTCAAAAGGTTGCCTTCTCTTCCTGACTCAAGCCTCAACATAAATTACTTCCCAAAGCCTTCGCGTGTCTATCCTATTTAAATTAGACCTCACGCATCCCTCTCTAAGCAAACCCTCTCTGTGCTTGGCAAAATTTATGACTTTGTCAAGTTACATGTTTAAGCTTTTCTTTATTTTCTTGTGCATTTTATGGTTAAAATCCACACGAATGCCACCCATAAGGGCACACGCCTCGCTTATCTTTTTTTTAATATATTTTATTGAAGTATAGTTGATTTACAATGTTGTGTTAATTTCTGGCACACAGCAAAGTGATTCAGTTAAATATATATTTATGTATATATATTCTTTTCTATGATGATTTATCACAGGATATTGAATGTGGTTCCCTGTGCTCTACAGTAGGGCCTTGTTATTTATCTATTTTATATATAGTAGTTTATATCTGTTAATCCCAAGTTCCTAATTTGTCCCTCCCCTCCCCCTTGGCAACCACAAGTCTGTTCTCTGTCTGTGAGTCTGTTTCTCTTTTGCAGGTAAGTTCACCTGTGTTATATTTTAGATTCCACATATAAGGGACATCACATGGTATCTGTCTTTCTCTTTCTGACTTACTTCACTTATATGATCATCTCTAGCTCCATCCACGTTGCTGCAAATGGCATTATTTCATTCTTTTTATGGCTGAGTAATATTCCATTGTATATATGTGCCACATCTTCTTTATCCCTTTACCTGTCGAAGGACATATAGGTTGCTTCCATGTCCTGGCTATTGTGAATAGCGCTCCTGTGAACATTAGGGTACGTGTATCTTTTCGAATTATGGTTTTCTTCTGATATATGCCCAGGAGTGGGATAAGCCTTGCCTATCTTGACCCTGTTGCAAATGCAGCCCCAGAATAGATGTTGAATGATGGATGCTTCACACACACACACACAAACACACACACGTTTTTTACACAACTGTACATATACACATTATATATGGATATGCACGCACGTAAATATGACTGTCTATATATATATATATATATATATACACACACACACACACAGTCATACATACAAACATTGCTACTTTTTCCAAGTGTTCATAATCTATTACTATACTTGTTTTATTTGGTGCTCAAATCTTCCCAGATGGGAGCTCCTTTATTACAGCTTCTATGTCCTTCTGAGTAGTTCTTCTACTATTTTTGAGCACTTTCTTACTTTTTGGCCGTTGGAGATATTCCAGGTTCATCTTAACATCTCCCAGCCATGCAATCAGCCGTACCTGTAAGATCTGGTTCCTTGAGTGAGGACTGATAGTATTAGAAAGTAACGTCTGGGGCTTCCCTGGTGGCGCAGTGGTTGAGAGTCCGGCTGCCGATGCAGGGGACACGGGTTCGTGCCCCGGTCCGGGAAGATCCCACGTGCTGCGGAGCGGCTGGGCCCGTGAGCCATGGCCGCTGGGCCTGTGCGTCCGGAGTCTGTGCTCCGCAATGGGAGAGGCCACAGCAGTGAGAGGCCCGCATACCGCAAAAAATAAATATATAAATAAATAAAAGAAAGTAACGTCTGGGCACAAGGTTGGCTCATTGCTACTGGGGGTCCTGCTCCTTGGCTCTCTGAGTGAACAGACATAGGCAATGTATGTATGTAGGTATTAATCTCCACGTGCCCACGGTTACACACACCCACGCAAGCACATATGCACATTTACTTGCATACGCGTACTTCAGAAATCATTATTTCACAATGATATCTTCAATTTCAAGCCATTCCCATATGGATCTTATGTTCCTACCCTTGAACTTCTCCTTCCACTATGAGGACCCTAGCTCCCAACACTTAACTCTTCCGCCTGTATTATCTTAATAATGAACAGTGGACCATCCATCACCACTCTATGTGAGCATGTATACTCACACCTATTACAATTTTGATAAGAGGCCATTTGTATAATTGACATGTACATTTTCCTCGGAATTTTCTGCTGAAAAAAATGGGTTTGGATACTGGGCATATACCCTGAGAAAACCATAATTCAAAAAGAGTCATGTATCACAATGTTCATTGCAGCTCTATTTACAATAGCCAGGACATGGAAGCAACCTAAGTGTCCATCGACAGATGAATGGATAAAGAAGATGTGGCACATGTATACAATGGAATATTACTCAGCCATAAAAAGAAACGAAACTGAGTTATTTGTAGTGAGGTGGATGGACCTAGAGTCTGTCATACAGAGTGAAGTAAGTCAGAAAGAGAAAAACAAGTACTGTATGCAAACGCATATATATATGGAATCTAAAAAAACGGTACTGATGAACCTAGGGGCAGGGCAAGAATAAAGATGCAGATGTAGAGAACGGACTTGAGAACACAGTGGGTGAAGGCAAGGCTGGGATGAAGTGAGAGAGTGGCATGGACATAGATACACTACCAAATGTAAAAGAGATAGCTAGTGGGAAGCAGCCGCATAGCACAGGGAGATCAGCTCAGTGCTCTGTGACCACCTAGGGGGTGGGATAGGGAGGGTGGGAGGGAGACGCAAGAGGGAGGGGATATGGGGACATATGTATACGTATAGTTGATTCATTTTGTTATAGAGCAGAAACTAACACACCATTGTAAAGCAATTATACTCCAATAAAGGTGTGGAAAAAATGAAATAACATAAAACGTGTGTGGATTTGTCCACTATTTTATGTAAACAGGGATGGATGTCACTTATCCCTAGGATAAGATGGATTTCAGAGAAAATCAGCGGTGAGAGCGTACTGAACGACTAGTAAGAACAAGGTTTACAAATGCTTTATGAAAACACTATGGTCAGCTGCCTGTACGATGCCGGAACACACAGGCCATTCACCTACTCAGTATGTGGCAGGACGAACCACGTAGGCATGTGTATTATAGAAAGCAGAAGACGTGCTCTATAGTGTCTAATAACCTTTGCCACATGATAATCAATGGTCCCTCTTTTAAGTTATATAATATTTCATTAAAATACAGCACAGCACGTTAACTCCGATGTATTTCTTTTTTTTACTGAAAGCTTTATTACTGTTTTCTTAGGAATACATTTGTAACTTTTAACCACCTTTCTTCCCCTTAAAGTCATTCAAAATATAAAAGTGAGACACCGTGTGAAACAAGAGTGATTGAAAGGGTTCTCCAAACTCTTTGCCACCCTTGAGAATAGTAAAAAGGCAGAAAGGGCATGATTTGTGGCATAGACTTATTTCCCAGGATGCTCACCACCGAGCTGGACAATCTGATCACGAGATGAATGGACAGGCTAGGCTGAGGACCCGGCCTCATGTTTGTCAACCACAGAAAATAAGATGTCACCACTCTCCATATTTCCTACCGACGTTCTTTATGTTCTGCTCGCATACCATGTTCCCCGAGGAACAATTCCTTCTTAGGAAACAGTTGGTCATGGAAGACGTGAAGCTGTTAAAATGAATGTTGTCATCACTCCCACTGTGCCCATCTGCAGTCTATCTCAATTCAGAGTAACCTATGTTGGCTGGAAATACCTGGTTTGTTTTCCACCCATAAAAGAAACACGAATGAGATAGGGAACGATCCAAGGTCCTACATATATGGTCTATGGAGCCTTCATTAAAACGGGCTCCGTCAGCACTGGTGCCTTGAATCACTCTCTCTGTGCTGATGAGTCACCTGGAGTGTTATGTCACATCCCAGAACACTGCATCAGGCCCAAGAGGTGCCCTTCTCTGAGAGAGGGTCAGGGGAGTGAAAGATGAAGAAGCAGAAGACCCCATCATCAGCCAGAGCAAGGCCTCAGGAAGAACAGGGTTTTGTTTTTTGCAGTACACGGGCCTCTCACTGCTGCGGCCTCTCCTGTTGCGGAGCACAGGCTTCGGACGCGCAGGCTCAGCGGCCATGGCTCACGGGCCCAGCCGCTCCGCGGCACGTGGGATCTTCCCGGACCGGGGCACGAACCCGCGTCCCCTGCATCGGCAGGCAGACTCCCAATCACTGCGCCACCAGGGAAGCCCTGTTTCTGTTTTTTTTTAACAACTTATATTTTTATTTTATTCTACTTTAAATCTCACTAAACTTCTAAGATTTTTCCATCTGCCATGGTCACCAAGATTCTTTAAAATCGTTCTTTTTAAAAAATTATTTTTAAAAGTATTTATTGATGTATAGTTGATTTACAGTGTGTTGGAGAGAAAAACAATGATGTTATAAAAATGAAATGAACATTGACAACAACAGAGCAGAAAAACTTAAAGGAGTCAGATCCGGAGGTTAGATTTCTGTATTCTAAGCTACATGAAATAAAGAACTCAAATTCAAAATATATTCGATCAAAACATGAGAGCAGGGCCAGGACAGAAAACAAGCTGAATTTATGCATAACTCAATCATGGGATAAGGGATTTCAGATGCGCCACTTTTTATCAGGGATAGAGTGACCTACAAGGTAACAATGCTTGAAAGACCCTGGGGCAAGTCACAGAGATGGAAACATTTTGTATCCTGAGCTATCACCATTCAACTGTAAATGTCAGAGAAGGATATTTCCAAACATAGGAGACCCTGGAAAACATAAAGGAGCCTTTCTTAAAAGAAAAAGGGAACCCAAATCCATCCAGACAAGTGGATGAATATGAAATCCCAATTCAGCATATTGTGAACGGTATAAAGCACCGAGGCAGGTGTTTGTCATGCATAATTTATTTGCTATACAAATGCAAAGTAGGGCAGTCATCCCATTAATCCAGAGGAGAAGTGGATGGAGAGAGAGTGTCAGGTAGAAGTGGAAATATGTCTCGATATCCCTCTTCACAGAGGACGTCAGTGGACATTGAAAAGATGACGTGTGGTGATAGAGATTTATGGACATTATTCAAGGGTTTGTCCGAATCACTAGAAAAACTAGAAACAGTAAGATGGTGAAAATGAGGAAGAAATGATTAAGGCAGGACAATAATTATTTCTGTAACATCCAGATCTATGTGAATAGGAATCAATGCCAGGTTTATGTGGATAAAAAAGAAGTGATTTTGAATACATTTAAAGTTAATAGTAATCAACTTTTTTGGGGGGGCCCGCACAGCGCGGCTTGCGGGAACTTAGTTCTGCCACCAGGGATCAAACCCGGGCCCTCGGCAGTGAAAGTGGAGTCCTAACCACCGGACCACCAGGGAATTCCCAATATTAATCAACTTTAAAGTTTAACCATAGATGACGTATGTAAATTCCATGTTAGGGAAGTAAAAATAAACCACACACACACACACACACACACACACACACACACACACACACACACACACACTAAAGGGGGAAGATCCTCTAATTGTCATATAAACACAACATCAAATATTAAAAGTGAAAACCAGTCTTCTTTTGCTGGGTGACTGTCCATTTTGCATAACGAGTTTCCTCCCCTCTGTAAGTCTCCCTTAAGATTAACTGCACTTTTAAAAGCTGAATTTCAGTACAAATAAGAGTGGAGGTAAAGGTTTCCCGGCAGATAAAGGGTTTCAGTGCTACTCAGAAGAAGGAGAGAGTGCTGACTGATACAGGAGAGAAGAAAAAGACACAACTTAAGCTTGAAGTGCCGTTTTGGGGAGGTCTGGTGTACAGCACAAGTGGAACCCCAGAACACGGTAAAGACACACAATGATCATTTTTCAAAGATAATCATTATAAAGGTTTGTGTTTATAGCCTTCTTTATAGAGTGAATTTTGTGACTTCTCAAAAATTCATACGTTGAAGCTCTAGCCCTCAGTGGGACGGTATTTGGAGATGGGGCCTTGGCAGGGGAGAAGCGGGTAGGGTGGTGATTAGGGTTAGGTGCGGTCATGAGGGTGGGATTAGTGTCCTTATAAGAAGAGGCCCCAGGGAGCAAGCTTTCTCCGTCCTTCACGTGAGGACACAGTGAGAAGGTGGCCGTCTGTCAACCAGAAGAGAGTCCTCACCAGAACCCAGCCCTGCCAGCACCTTGATCTGGGACGTCCAACCGCCGGAACTGTGAGAAATAAATGTTTTTGTTTAAGGCACCCAGTCTATTGTATTTTTTTATGGCAGCCCAAGCTGACTAAGACAATCTCTATTCAAAATAACTGACCTATTGTCAAAGAGGAAGTCAGTATTTTTCGGTTTGTTTTTTTTACATTTATTTTATTGAAGTATAGTTGACTTACAATGTTGTGTTAATTTCTGTACAGCAAAGTGATTCTTTTTCATATTCTTTTCCATTATGGTTTATCAAAGGACATTCAATATAGTTCCCTGTGCTCTACAGTAGGACCTTGTTGTTTATCCATCCTATATGTAATCGTTTGCATCTGTTAACTCCAAACTCCCAATCCATCCCTCCCCCTCCCCCCTCCCCCTTGGCAACCACAAGTCTGTTCTCTGTGTCTGCAAGTCTGTTTCTGTTTCTTAGATAAGTCAGTATTTTAAAGACAAAGAGTAAATAGCTGGAAAACACTAAGTATTTTCTACAGAAGACTGGTATTTTTGTCTTAGGAAAAGCGGTCAGAGAAGGAAAACCCCCCACTATTTTAGAAATGCACATCTCCATGTATTCTCAAATGAAGTAGAAGGTATAGAGAGGGACAGCATCTAAACTTTGTTGCTGCCAAAGATGTAGAAATACTGTTGACTGCAGAGACAAAAAACTCAGTTGTAGCAACATAATTGATTTTGCTGTTTAAACAGCGATAATGATACAGATGTACAAATATTCTCACTGATCTTACTTTTGGAATCACCCAAATCACTGAAAACAGGATAACTGATGCAGATCTAATATAAGGTCTGTGGCTTGAGAATATAAAAGCATGAATACCGTTGATGGAAATTAAAATGCAGAAATGATAACAAAAAAGCAGGGAAGGTGTTAGAAGAGAGACTGCAGAGGACAGCAGAAAGGAGCTAAATTTTATAATATGTACGTTAATTGACGCATGATATATAAGAAATGTGAAACCTAGACGAAATCATTTTCAGGTAAAACAAAAATCACGCAAATAATAACAGATGATACATAAAGTATTATCATCCAATTATCGAGGATGGTGTCAATGAGATCCTTAAAAAGTCCCAAGTGTAAATGTTTTGTCCTGTAAATTTTATATAATGTACCAGACGCTTCCAGGGCTACACCAGCTGCTTCAGACCATGTATCAAGAAAGAAAAGGTTTCAGAAATAGAGTCACAGATGTAGAAAACAAACTTATGGTTACCTGGGGGTAAGGCAGGGGGGAGGGATAAATTGGGAGATTGGGATTGACATATACACACTACTATATATACAATAGATAACTAATAAGGACCTACTGTAGAGCACAGGGAACTCTACTCAATACTCTGTAATGGCCTGTATGGGAAAAGAATCTAAAAAAGAGTGGATGTATGTGTAACTGATTCACTGTGCTGTACAGCAGAAACTAACACTACATTGTAAATCAACTACATTCTCATAAAAATTAAAAAAAAATAATAATAAAAAAAGAAAGAACTTTTAAAGCTTTATTTTATGGTTTTGGCATCATTGAATACCAACACCTATAGATTAAAATCATTTATGATTAATGAGGCAAGATTTCTACAACAGCAAATAGATCCCAGGAGGAATACACATAATATATTTCATGACCTAATGGGGCTAATTCCAATAATGCCAAGATGCTTTCACATTAGAAGCTGGTGTGTGTGTGTGTGTGTGTGTGTGTGTGTGTGTGTGTGTGTGTGTTTGTGTGTGTGTGTGCGCCGCATTAGTGAGTAGGGGTATAAATTATGATTTTTCCCTAGGTAGCAAAATTACACGGCAGTGGAATAAAATGGGGTTTGAATATATAGGCAAAATGGTGATGTGAGTGGTGGAGTGAGTTGCTTAAGAGATGAGCGAATGCAGTCAGGACCTAGCAGAAGAGGAGAAATTTATAGAGTTTCCAGAGGCTGGTGGTGTGGTGAGGCCAGGAGTGGGCGTGACCGTGGATGGGGGATTCGGGATTCAGTGGCTTCAGGCAGGTCTCCTGGGCCTGGGCTGCTGATGCTTCTGGAGAAGATGGGGGTCACTGAGCAGAGTCACGGAGGCTGGACCACCCGTCCACAGGCTGCCGCTTCCAGTGCCAGCTTTCGGGCTACATCTCACGTCTCCCTGGGGAGGTGCCCGCAGAAAGGCCGTGCTTTCTGAATAAACGTGCTCCGCGAATCACAGCCGCTGTGTCTCCTTACGTCTCAGGCTATCAGGACCCTCACTGACTTTAGTCTGGGTATTCTCAGAGAGCGTGAAGCTGCTCATTATTTGTCTCCTCTTTTTTTTTCTCTTTCCCCATGAATCAACTATTTCTCTCTACTATCGCTTGTCCCGCACGGGCAGCAGCAGGAAACAAAACAGAGAAAAACCTGTAACGTTTTCTCCGTGGAGTAGACTAAAACCCTGAATCGCATTTCACGAAAATACTAGAGTGCATAAACTCATCAATATAAATAACCTGGAATAATGTTTTCAGAAAAGAACTTAAGTCCCATGGAGGGCTTTCGGTAGATGAAAGTATACAATGGAGAGATCCAGGGGGATGACAGCACATTGTCCACAGATCACGCTGGACTGAAGGAGATAGAAGAGGAAGTTGATTTTCTCAAATCAAAACAAAATAATGTTACACCCTGCCATTTTCAGAAAGTTATTGCTATGGAGATCCTGGGCTTTTCACACTGCATATCTGCAGGCAGTGGGGAAGAAAATAGAATACCTGGGGGAGAAAAGACTATATACAAGGATCTTTCTTTAAAAATCAAATATTAGGCATGTATCTTTCAAAAATCAGCATTAAATTCCCGTATCATATGATGTACTCATGAAAAACATGCAATTTCGCGTTTTTTAGTTTCTTCACAGAATCGCGCAACTACCACCATCCATTTTGGAACATTTTCATTTTCCATAAAGAAATCTTGTACCCATTAACTCACCCCTCATTCCTCTTCGCCTCCCAGCCCCTGGAAACCCTGCATCTACCTTCTCTCTACAGGTTTGCCTATCCTGCAGATTTTTTCACGAATGGACGCACACACCACGTGGTCTTTTGTGACCGGCTCCTTTCACTTGGCGTGTTTTCCAGATTCATCCAGACTGCAGCCTGTGTCACTATTTTATTCCTTTTTATGATCAGACAATATGTTATGATTATAGGGACAGACCAGATTTTGTTTATCTAGTCATCCATCCATGGACATTTGGATGGTTTCCATTTTTGTGGCTATTGAAATAAGGCACGGCTCTGAATGTCCATGGACAAGTTCTAATGCGGAGATACGTTCTCATATATAACTTGGAGTGGCATTGCGGCATTAACCATGCATCATCAAAGATAAGCATTCAACTTTATTTCAAAGAAAATGCAAGGGCTTCCCTGGTGGCGCAGTGGTTGAGAGTCTGCCTGCCGATGCAGGGGACGTGGGTTCGTGCCCCACTCCGGGAAGATCCCATATGCCGCGGAGGCGGCTGGGCCCGTGAGCCATGGCCGCTGAGCCAGCGCATCCGGAACCTGTGCTCTGCAACGGGAGAGGCCACAACAGTGAGAGGCCTGCGTACCGCAAAAAAAAAAAAAAAAAAAAATGCAAGACCTTACCTTATGGGTTTGTGTACGAGTCTCTCTATAACACAGCCTAGTTTACATCAGGTCCACGCAGGACACGCTGCCCTACGTCACGTGATTTTATCACCACCACCACCCCCCCCGACATGCTACTTATTCAAGACCCCTGGACTCTTGTCTTTCCATTTCTAGATATGACTTGTGTTTCTAAACCTCCATTCTTTCTTGATGTGTTTCTATGAACTGAACGCCTGTTGTGAAAAGCCTAGGCAGGACTTTTCCTCAGCTCCTGGCCAAAGCGATTTCTTTATTCTCAACACTCTCTTCTCTCACATTTTTTTTTTTTTTTTTTGCGGTACGCGGACCTCTGACTGTTGTGGCCTCTCCCGTTGCGGAGCACAGGCTCCGGACGCACAGGCTCAGCGGCCATGGCTCACGGGCCCAGCCCCTCCGCGGCATGTGGGATCTTCCCGGACCGGGGCACGAACCCGTGTCCCCTGCATCGGCAGGCGGACTCTCAACCACTGCGCCACCAGGGAAGCCCTCTTCTCTCACTTTTAATTTTCTTTTAACTACTCACGGAAATCTCAGAATGCACAAGGGAGAAAAAAATCAGACTCCTAGAGACGAGGGCCTCAAATTGCCCCCCTTTCAAGGATCTAAAGTTTCCTTATTCCCTTCCTTTACCACAGCTGAAATTACCATGTTTTCTTTCAATTAACTTTAGAATTCACAGATTGAAAAGCATGGGAGCCTTCAAATGCCCTTTATGCACTCCCTCTTGCAGTTAATGAAAATCTTACAACGGGAATAATTTAAAAGGGAATTAACTTTTATAGTCTTCCGTTACTCACTGGAATGTACAGCTGGTGGTAGGAGAAAAACAAGACTGGAATGTAGCCATGGCAGGAGAAAGATCTGAACTATTTAAATCGTCCTAGGATTTATCTCCTTTCTTGGAGCCTGTATCCTACCCTCATCTCCAAAACCCTTGCCTGTGAGTACGATGCCAGTCAGGGTATGGGGGTCTGTGGGTGGTTTGCTGGGATATCCAGGCAGTTCTTACCTCTTAAGACTATCTTATGACAGAGAGCGAGAAATAAATGTCAAGGGTTTAAGGCATCCAGTCTGTGGTTACTTTGTTATGGCAGCCCTAGCAAATGGCCTAAAGAATGCGGTCGCATTAATAAACACAGAATGATTATGGGACGTAACCACAGGTTATTTCCAAGACCAGACGTCTACGTGGTACATTTCTGCCTTTGCCAATGTTACAGTGCTTGGGATGTTGGGTGGATAACACCCAGATGGAGAACTACAAGGCCACTGATGTTTAGGTAAAGATGATGGCTTCTGGGAAAGAGCCAGGCAGCTAATACAGAAGGACCCCATTGGATTGGTCAAACACCAACACAAACTGTGTGTTTATGCCTGCCGTGAGGCTCCTATTGGCACCTGGTAGTCATAATAAATTAAGACTTGGGCTCTGAGAAGAGTGAGCTTAAAGGAACCTTTATAATTCCATTGCATTAGAATTGAGACTACCCACACTGCCTAATTATCCGTGCTCGCGCTAGTGTCTGAAGATGTGCGCCTCTTACAAATCCATCCCATCACCAAACACTCATTTACTGCATACATTCTGACGGCATCTGTGCCACCAATACTGCCACAGGAATTTGTTGTCCTCACAAAACACACAGAAGGGGAAAGAGAATGTTTATCTGCAGCACACACAAAGTGTAATACAGCTTCCATGAATGCCAGTAGGCATGATTTCTCCTACCATTTCGTCCTGGCTAAACTGTACAGGAAATACAGTGTTTGTTTTTGCAGGTCGAGTGACCTCATAACGCTGAGGGCCCATTTCAACAAGCCAGCGAGAAAATTAAACTCCATCCGGTCCGCGCTTTTCATGGCTATGCCACGTGTGTGGAGGTTGTTTCTTTGTGGTTCACTGTCTCATGCATACGGTTCTTCAGTTCTTACCAGATAACGTGCATTCATGTTGAGCACAGAGTGAACATTTGCCGAGGGAGCATCGTCTAGCTCTCTCAGATTGAGGAACGGCACAGCACAGGTACCTGCGTCACTCATACAACCTGCAGACCATGCCTCTGATTTCTCCTCCAGCCTCTGCAAAACCCTTGTACACGTGAATAACCTGCCTCCCTCTCAGGGGAAGGGTCCCTCAGAATTATCACACTCACCATGACACACACCGTAATTTCCCAGAGTCAAATGCTTATGGTAGAAACACACAAATTGGAAAGAAAGAATTAATTTGTTGACAATTGTCTTTCTTCCTGGTCTGCTACAAAAATTTCCTGAGCCTGGAAAACTGTAGCACCTAAAACGTCTTTAAACGAGAGAATGAAAACCTAAATATTTAATGTTGTACTCCCCCTACAGAAAGAAGTGGATTATTAGAGAAGGATAAAGGGCTAAAGGGTGTGCAGGGAGAGGAGAAATGGAAAGTCCACTGAGGTGAGGGATCACTTGAGATCTGAAGAATGATGGATAGATGTTGTTACTCAAAGGCGGAGGAGAAGGAGGATTTCTAGCAGAGGGTAAGCAGTCCACTTTCAAAGAGAAATTTGAAAATGTGCACATGAAATTCAACAGAGTGGATGTAATTGGGAGGGTGGACAGAGAAGAAAGAGAAGGGGTTATGGAAATAGAAGACAAGAAGCAATAGAAGAAAATACAACAGGAGAGGTGGGGCTTCCATTGGTTAAAGATGGTGACAGCAAGCCATGAACTTGAGAAGTATAATTAGTTCAACTAAAGGCTAAAAGTTTCTAAGCAAAAGAATATTTTATTTGTAGTATTTGTATTTTATCTATCTTTCCATCCACCCAACCAGCTCCCATCCATCCATCATATCTATTCTATTATCTATCTATCTACCTATCTATTCTACCTTTCTTTCTTTCTTTCTTTCTTTTCTTTCCTTTCTTTCTTTCTTTCTTTCTTTCTTTTCTTTCTTTCTTTCTTTCTTTCTTTCTTTCTTTCTTTCTTTCTTTCTTTCCTTTCTTCCTTTCTTCCTTCCTTTCATTCTTCCTACCTACCTGTCAATCATCTGTCTACATCTATCTATGCTTCTATAACTTATCTATGTATCGAGATCATTAGCTCAATGAATGAATGCATGGATAGATGGATGGGTGGATGGATAGATGGAAAGACAGATCATAGAGATAATCAAACAAATTTAATATTGATTATGTGCACAAAATAAGGGAGTTGACAAGCAAAGGAGGTACCATGCAATTGCAACCCTGAGCCATTGATCAAATTGTCAACTGAACGCAACCCACCCTTCTTCAACAAGTGGGGAGTGATGGAGCTTTCCAAATGGGAAAATAACAGTCTAGTCCCCTGGTGGTCGTGGTGATGGTGAAGGATTATCAACTCACACTTAACACCCATTTCAACGCACTTCGATGTGTCCCTCTGTGTTGCTGAACCCAGAAAAACGTACGTTCTCTATTTCCTTTGCAGATAAAGATTATATATGCAATTCAGATCCTTTTCTTCCTTTGTTAACTTTTTCGATGACATGGCACGCATTCATTAAAACGGCTTAAAAATAAATGAACAGCTTTCTGAAGGAGGCGAAACACAGCACTTTCTCCACTTGCCCTGGAGGTAACCTCTATCCTGAATTTCATAACGATCACTTCCTTGTTCTTTTCTAAACTTTTATGCCTAAGAGTGAAAATTTTGGATTTCCTATAAATGGGCATGTGGCCTGTGTATTGTTTTGTTGCTGGCTTATTTCACTCAGTATTACAGAGATCCATTCAGAGATTCCAAGTGTAAGAGGGGAGAACAAATCTGACTCCATATTAGTGCTGTTTCTTTTACTTTAACCTTTGTATTCTATTGCTTTTGTTAACAAGTTAAGAATGTTGCCTATAGCCTGAAATATAAGGATAACGTATTCTCAAGGTTTAAAGGTATAACACGTTCCCATTCAGATAGAGATAAAAAGCTGCACAACAGAGAATAAATACCATTTGTCTTGTTGGAGGCTGGCAGGACCGTCGTGACCTGACCCATGTGGACAGCTGCAAGAACAGAGGATTCTGGCACCAAGAAGAATGCAGCAACCAACCACACCCCCGCCCCTTTTAGTATAAAAGAAGCCTGCATTCTGACTTGGGAAAGATGGGTCTTTAGGACACGCGTCCACCATCTTCTCCGTCTGCTGCCTTTCCGAACAAAGTCGCTATTCCTTGACCCAACAACGGGTCTCCCGATGTTCTGGCCTGTCGTGCAGTGAGCAGCACGAGCTTGGGCTTGGTAACACCAGTACCTCAGAGCTCCCTCCCTCCTCTGCTGTCTAATATTTTATGTGATGAACACACCACAATGGGCAGATCCACGCTACTGTTGGCAGATGGGGTGGGTCGATTCTACTTAAAGCTCTTTTAAACAATGCAGCTGTGAACATTGTTCCTTATAGTATCTGGTTCACAAAGAACACAGCTATGGATAGGATTTCTGGTCATACGATTTAGGCTCAGCTGGTTGAACGCAGGATTCAGAAGGCAGATGTTACACTGCTTCTGTGGTTTCTCACTGGAAGATTCAAACACAGACTGTTTGTTCTATGTTTTCTGCACCTCAGCATCCCAGAGTACGGTTCTTAGCTCTGAGGGCTGTGGGCAGTGATCTCAAATGTTTGTTTTGGGGCTTCCCTGGTGGCGCAGTGGTTCAGAGTCCGCCTGCCGATGCAGGGGATGCAGGTTCATGCCCCGGTCCAGGAAGATCTCACATGCTGCGGAGCGGCTGGGCCCGTGAGCCATGGCCGCTGAGCCTGCGCATCCGGAGCCTGTGCTCCGCAACGGGACAGGCCACGGCAGTGAGAGGCCCGCGTACCGCCAAAAAAAAAAAAATTTGTTTTGGTTGCTTCAGATCTAGCTGGACAGAGAAGCCAGGACATAAGATTTGCAGTCATGGGCTGAGGGACTCCAAGGCTTGGATGAGGAGATGTCATTGCACTCAGATGACCCTAAATTCCCTGAACTCCCAAACCCAACGGAATTGCAGTTGATTCTCCACACTGCCTGTTCTTTCCATGTGATGAGCTAATCCTTCTTACTGGTAAACACTGCAGGACCACAATGAAGGCAGGTGCTTTGCCGGACAAATCCCATTCTCATCACACTGTACCCCTGAAAGAACGGCAGCCCCGAGACACATGATTAAACTCAGATCACAGCTTGCCCCAGGAGGACAGATGCACAAACACCCATCCAGGAAGAAACAACATACAGGCCAAAGAAATAGGATGAATTTATAACTATACAAACCATGGTCTTCAATTTCAGGAATAACAAACCACGTATCTCAATACTCTGCATGTGTGAATCCACGGAAGACAGAACCGATAGTTCTGACAAAGCAAACAATGAAGTACTCTTTGTAAAGATGATATAGAGGATGTCAAGTATTTCCCTATTTAAGAGGGTGTGGAGAAAAGGGAGCCTCCTACACTGCTGGTGGGAATGGAAATTGGTGCAGCCACTACGGAGAACAGGATGGAGGGTCCTCAAAAAACTAACAACAGAGTTACTATGTGATCCAGCAATCCCACTGCTGAGCCTATATCTGAAGAAAACTATAATTTGAAAAGATACATGCACCCCCTATGTTCACAGCAGCACTATTTACAATAGCTAAGACATGGAAGCAACCTAAGTGTCCATCAACAGGTAAATGGATAACAAAGATGAGGTACATATATTCAATGGACTCTTACTCAGCCATGAAAAGAATAAAGTAATGCCATTTGCAGCAACGTGGATGGACCTAGAGATGATCGTACTAAGTGAAGTCAGACAGAAAAAGACGAATATCATAGGATATCACTTATATGTGGAGCTAAAATGTGACACACATGAACTTAATTACAAGACAGAAATAGACTCACAGGCATGGAAAACTGAATCATGGTTACCAAAGGGGAAAGTGGGGAGAGGGATCATGTAGGATTAGGGGATTAACAGACACATACTACTATATATAAAAGAGATAAGCAACAAGGATACACTGTATAGCACAGCGAATTATAACCATTATCTTGTAATAACTTATAATGGAGTACAATCTGCAAAAAAAAAAGGAATCACTATGCTTTGCTCCTGAAACTAACACAGTATTTAAAAATCAGTTATATTTTCATAAAGCAAAAACAAACCAACAAAAAACCCTTCCCCTATTTAACCCAAGTTAGATCTCATCTACGATGTAGGATGTTTGGGGCATGTTTAAAATGCTTTTTACTTTTAATTAATTTAAAGGCAAAATTAGAAACAGATACACACATATACATTCACTCAGACTTATGCAATTCCACAAATATATAACACAAGGAAATTCATATGAAAAATGTCAGTGTTCTGTTCCAATATCACTGTGATGTGGCCCCAGTGATGGGTTTTAAACGTTTGGAGGCAGTGGGCAATCTCAAACCAAGATGTTGTTTGTCTAGCCTGAAGGAGAATTTTGGCTGTAAAGTGCTGAGCTCCGGAACACAAAGATAATGATTTCTAGACACACAAGCCACGCAGCCACTTCTTATAAAAATGGTCACAACAAGGCGGGGGACCGACGGGGGGTGAGTCTGCAAGTCCTGTTGTGATGCCTCCCCGTCTGGAGCTAGGATGGGGGTGAGAAAACCACTGCCACCCTGTCCTTTGTGACAAGGCACATAGATGTTTGGGGAAAGTGAGCGCTTTAGAATTTGTCACACCAATGTGTCAAGTGATGTCTGCACCCCAAGGCAATGGGGGTTCAGCGGGTGTAATTACAAACTCCACGATATCGCACTTCAGGTAAAAGCCATCTGCCAGCCCTTCCAGTGTGGGCCATGCTGTGGCTTAGAACTCAACTGGATGGAAATTAAAACGGATTCCCATGCTGCATGAAGAAACTGAGTTTTGCTGACCGCACATCTTTCCCCAGCGATTTAGGGTTCATCCCCCTGCCTTGTGTTACACCTGACTCTGAGTTGGAGGTACGATTAGACCTATTTAAAAACTCAGAGCTGAGAACTATTTGACAGGCTGCAACGTTTTTTCATTTTTGTTTTTAAATTGTTGTCGTTTTGCTGAAGAGTGGATTTCCAGAACTTATTCATCTTGCATAACTGAAGTGTTCCCCAATCCCCTCCCCTCCCCTCCTGGCAACCGCCATTCTACTCTCTGCTTCTTTGAGTCTAGTTATTTTAGACGCCACATATAAGTGATATAACACAGTATTTGCCTTTCTGTGTCTGGCTTATATCGCTTAGCCTAATATCCTTTATGTCCATCCATGTTGTTGAAAATTGCAAAATTTCCTTTGTTCAAGGCTGAATAAAATCCCAGTGTGTGTGTGTATTACATCTCGTCTTCTTCTTTACCCATTTGTCTGTTGATGGGCACTTGGGTTCTTTCTATATCTTGGCTACTGAATAATCGTGCAATGAACATAGGTGTGCAGATACCTCTCTGAGAGAATGATTTCAGTTCCTTGGAATCAATACCCAGAAGTGGGACTGTTCTCTATGTCTGTGAGTCTATTTCTGTTTTGTAAATAAGTTCATTTGTGTCATTTTTTTTAGATTCCACATATAAGTGATATCATATGATGTTTGTCTCTCTCTGTCTGACTTACTTCACTCAGTATGGTCATCTCTAGGTCCATCCATGTTGCTGCAAATGGCATTATTTCATTCTTTTTATGGCTAAGTAATATTCCATTGTGTACATATACCAAATCTTTATCCATTCATCTGTCGATGGGCACTCAGTTTGCTTCCATGTCTTGCCTGTTGTAAATAGTGCTGCTATGAACAAAGGGGTGCATGTATCTTTTTGAATTAGAGTTTTCTCCAGATATATGCCCAGAAGTGGGATGGCAGGATCATATGGTAGCTCTGTTTTTAGTTTTTTAAGGAATCTCCGTAATGTCTTCCATACCGGCTGCACCGATTTCCATTCCCACCAACAGTGTAGGAGGGTTCCCTTTTCTGCACACCCTCTCCAGCATTTGTCACCTCTTGTGTTTTTAATAACAGCCATCCTAACCAGGGTGAGGTCAAATCTCATTGAGATTTTGATCTGCATTTCCTTGATGATTAGTAACGTTGAGCATCTTTCCACGTACCAGTTTGCTATCTAGATGTCTTCTTTGGAGAGACGTCCTTTACGCATATTAAAATCAGTTTTTTTTTTCAGGTTTGTTTTTGCTATTGATTTATATGAGTTTGTTATATATTTAAGATATTAACCCCTTATGAGATATATGGCTTTTGAATATTTTCTCCAATTCCATAGGTTGCCTTTTCATTTTGTGGACTGCTTCCTTTCCCTGCTGAAGCTTTTTAGTTTATCATAATCCCACTTGTTTATTTTTGCTTCTGTTACATCAGAGTTCCTCTGAGGTATTTGATCATGTCTTAGACTTCTCTGGTGACATGTCCAGTTTGGCCAGTTCCAAATGCAACCCCCATGAGGGTCCAGCAATTTCTCAGGGCACATGAGAAAGTCCTCAGGAGGATACCATTTGCCCTATCACTAAATTTCTTATTTTTTTTTAAATTATGGAATCACATACTAGTGTCAACTTATGATGTATTGCTTTTCACATGAAAGCAAGCTGCTAGTGACCAACGAGCAGGGTTTGCAAGTACATGTGCGAGCTTGTTTTCTAAAAGTTGCAATGGCATGTGAGGATGCTCTTGAAGGTTGACCTCTAGGACCAACTCCATTCTTCGGATGGCATTAGGCACGCAGCCTGTTTTCTTGATGCAGAAAGATGGGGCAACAAAGTAGCATTTAATGAGAAACTGCTATATTCCAGGCACTTTGTCTTCTGAATGTACTTTTAGTCTTTCCAACAATCCCATCAAATATGTTTGTGATATCTCCGTTATACAAACGTGCAGGAAAAATCTAAAACAGTTGAACACTTCACGTGGATGCAGCTCACGCTCACATGAAAAAGTTCTAAACTCCGTATTTTGAAATCAAAAGTGAATTCTATGCAGGCATCAAATCCTAAACCTGGTCTTTGGTAAGATTAAGGAAAAAATCTAATTATAAATTCAAGCACACCCATATTGAAGGGGGTCTTCTTGATTCTCCACCCCAATTTCCATTAAAAAACATATAGGTTAGGACTTCCCTGGTGGTGCAGTAGTTAAGAATCCACCTGCCAATGCAGGGGACACAGGTTCAAGCCCTGGTCCGGGAAGATCCCATGTGCCGCGGAGCAACTAAGCCCATGCGTCACAACTACTGAGCCCGTGCACCACAACGACTGAAGCCTGTGTGCCTAAAGCCCGTGCTCTGCAACGAGAAGCCACTGCAATGAGAAGCCCGCACACTGCCAACGAAGAGTAGCCCCCGCTCGCCGCAACCAGAGAGAGCCTGCCTGCAGCAATGAACACCCAACCATAAATAAATTAAATAAACAAACAAATAAATAAAATATATAGCTTAGACATAAACCACCTCAAATGATGCATTCCTATGATAACTGTTCATATGTAATCTAGAAATATCTTTACGTGCAGTTCATTCCTTAATTTATACTCTACCCCACCCTGATGAATTAATCCAAAGGATGTATCTAACAGCATAGATACTCCAAGTTAGAAGACTGATTTTTCTTTTACATGCAATATTGTTCAGACACTTGTTGGTTATGAGTGTCTCTAACTGATTTTCAAATAACATTTCTTCATCATCAAAATCTGAAATATAATCACAGGGATCAATTATTCCCAACTCACTAAAAACAGCGTCCCCTACAAGCTTCCTTCTTCTATAACTTAATGCTACTACAGATGGATGCTTGCCCCTTCCTTGGTTTTTGGATAACTTTTTATAATTTGGATATTTTATATAAACTATAAATTTTTATGACTTTGGATAATTTATAATTTTACATAACTTTTATATATTTTATAATTTTAAAATTCAGTTTTTATTATATTGCATTATTTTTGTGTTTCATGCATGGAAATGCTGACAGCGGCCTGGAGTCATAAACCCTGTTTACATTAATGTCCCTCATAGTCTTGTAAAATGACAGGGTTTTATAATGGTGGCATGTAGGTTTCTAATAATCTGGTTTAATTTTTAAGAAAGATAGTAAACCATCTCTTTTCTGATGTTGCCTTCATTCTTTTTTTAGGAGACAGGCATAACAGAATCCGGAAATACCCTATAATCCTGATAAAATTTTTATAACACAAATCGCAAGTTCCCAGCTACTGAAACGGGGACTTTACTAGTCCCAGAATCCTCAGAATATATCTGAGCATTCATTATCTAGTTTAAGCACATGGAATTGTCATTTTTGACCTATAGGAATGACAATTTTATGATTTAACCCATTATAGTCTTAGTAAATATGAATAATACAACTGATAGAGGCAAATGTATTTCTAATCTTCGTTTTATTAAACCAAACCATACCTCCTAATTGCAACAAACATCTGTTTCAAAACATTTTTCCAGAATGAGCTTTACAGATGCTCCTGACTTATCCAATCCAACAGTTAACACATTAGGAGTATGCCTACAGCGTACTTCTTTTCCCTACCCCTTCTGAAGGACACAGCATGAAGAACAGTGCTCTGAATGCTGCCTTTGTAAGCATTTGTATAAGCACCTTTGCAAGCATTTTATTCCACCTGTAAGTATAACATTCAGCTGCTAACTTGCAAGTGAAGTATTTAAACCCTGAGCAGGTAGAGCAAACACAGCTACATGTGTTCTTTGTAACTTGCTATTATGAATAAAAATAACGTTTTCGTTTTTGGGGAACTAATAGTCCTGAGCCATCCTGTGAAATGGCACACCAATTATCTCAACAAAACGTGGAGTATTTAATTTATGTCATGCTCTCTGATTACTGAAGTTTACCCATGTATTTAAATGTTTATGCAAAGTACACTTGTGTACGTTTGTTTCACCAGTAGGGAAACGAGGTTGTACCTTTACTAGGGATCCTGAAATACTTTAAGTTTGGGATCTTTAATCACACTCTGTCACTAAGAGACTCAACAACAAGCATGATGGAAACATATTTTGACCCAAAGGCAATTTAATTATATGCTACTTGGAAAGAGACGATGTCTGCATCCACGGAAACCAAAAATTGCCTTGTTACTACGTTGTCTTGCAAAGTTGGACAGATAGGTAGAAACCGGACATTCATGGTTCACCTTTCAATGTGGGTCTCTTGTCATTCTAGTCGGGTGAATCTAAACCACAAGCAGCAGGAAAGCAGGGTAAGATTTATGGCTCTGGGAATGGAATTTGGGGATGGTAATAATCGCATTTCAGAATGCTAAGCTGCGGTTCCCTTACGACATCCTTTCCAAGGCAAAATATTTGATTCTTTGACAGGACTGGGCAGGTTTCTCTTCAGAGGAGCCTTCAGAAGAGGAAGAAAAATAGGTTTGTCCTTTCGGTTTCAAGAGATAAATGAAGCAGTGGCCCACGAGTCAGATGAACAAGCTTGAGGGTTTTGTTTCCAACAAATAACTTTGGAGTTTTTCTCTTGCTTTATTAAATTACGTCCCAAAGATAGACAGCCTTGTCCATATGTAATCAGGACATTTGTTTGCTTTATCCCTACTCTTTGGGGGCATGTAGAGTCATTGTCCTGGACGAACCCTGGGGATTTTGGTTCTTCGATCGGATCCTCAAAGTGCTGAGAGAGGGTCATTTCTTAAAGGGCCCTTGGAATGAAATGTTGCTACACCTTTCTTATTTCTTAGGAGCAAACCACGTGCCTAATATAAAACCAGAACCTTCTACGCGTGTTCACATTGGGTACTTGTCATTTTTGCTGCAGAAGCTGGAGGTTGGGTTGGGTTATTATTTTATGTTTTGGTTCATTTACCAAATGAAATTCATTTATTTTTTTTTTCTGACCCTGGCTTCTGATTGCAGTTCTACTTAGATGATACCCAATAGCGTCAGATAATGTTAATCTGTGAATGATTTATTTACAGCCGTGTGTCAAAATGGGCATAAAGGATATTACGGCTCTGATACACTCTTTTCTAGAAATTGTAGCTTCTCATTTGGATTGAAGTCCTGGACTTCTAATATTTTTATATATATATAAAATATATGAACCCTAAAAATGTATATATTAAATATATATACTAAGTCATATATATGATATATGTATATACTAGAATATATATATGAGAACATAAATATATAGAGTAGAACATATATATATACTAGAACATATATATGGTATATATAGAAATTGTAGATTCTTATTTGGATTGAAGTCCTGGAATTCTTATATTAAAAAATATATATAATACATACAAATACTACAAATATATATACTAGACTATATATATGAACATATATCAATATGTATGCATATATATTTATTATATATAATAAAAGTACATACACAAATATGAACATATGTTCACATATGTGTATATATTTATATATACTTGTATGTGTGTGTATAAAATTATATGCATAAATTATATAGAAACAAAATAATACTTGTGTGTGTGTGTGTGTGTCTGTCCATATACAGAACCATGTGTAGCGATGACAAGGCGATCCTTTTAGATACCACTGGGGTGTAAGTAATAACTATTAATCTTTGGGAAAATGACTCTTTAAAGATCCATAATCTAGACTGAGCTCGTCTGCTACCGCAAGTGTGGTTAAAGACTGTGTTTTTTATCTCCAAATCTCTGATAGCAATAAGCTAAAACAATTCTTCACCGGGGACACATAGATGCAAAGCGATTTAGATTAATGCACGATCGCCAGGGGCAGTTTCGAAATCAATGTGCACTTAAAGTTACACGTCACAACTTCTTTATATGTTGTAACTTTATAACCCAGTAGGGAGAGTGTCAAATGAGAGCAAGAGAAAAGGATTTCCAGATGGGCAACACAATGGCATCTCCGTGCAGTTTTGCTACGTCTGCCAGGAGAGCAGGCTTTATCAAACTACAATGTCTTTATCAAACATATTTTCCTCCACTTGCCTATTTCTAATACGTGGAATCCTATTATGTTTATACAAGCTCAACAGAGGTAGTCCAAAAATTCATCCTTAAAACCAACATTGTATGCATTTCTTACACCTTTACTCCAGGTTTTACAGATTCCTGTTGATTCAATGGAATATTTCAGTGATGGGACAGCCTCCTTTTCACTCTGACGGTTACACAGGTCATGAGATATTTTCCCTAAATGCATGTCTCATATATCCACTGACTCTAGGTATCTAGCCTAAGCAATCTTGGCCAGACAGGTCTATCATTACCACATCATTCTATGCTAAAGAAACATTCCACTAACAGATGGCATTAATGCATTTAGCATGAAGTCTATCTGTAGCCTGCCAACAAGAAAAGACTTTTTTCAACTCTTTGCTAATCACCTGCTTAAGACATTCATCACCTTGTCCTTCCCCTCAAGCCTGTTGATACGATTAAGTCTTTGAAGTAGGAATTTGTTAGACAAATATATTCCAGCTTTGACCGCAAAAGCATGATCCATAAAAGAAAAAGAAATGCCATTGAGAAAATAAAAAATAGTAAGCCGCGGTTTGAAAGAAGGTATTTGCAAAACACGTATCTGAAAAAGGCCTCCGATCTTTAATGCATAAGAACTCTCAACCTTCAATAAAAAGACAACAAATCACCCAGTTAATAGTACTAACTGGATAAAAGACTTCAACATATCACCAGAGAAGATATATGTATAGGAGGCAAGTAAGCACATGAAAAGATGCTCAAAATCATTAGTGACTGAGGAATGCAAAATACAATCAGCTGGGTTACCACTACACACAGAATGTTTCAAAAGAACAACAACAAAAACAAAAACTCCAGAAACATCAACCTGACATTGCCAAGAACTGACGTGGATGCAGAAAAACTGTAACTCTCATTCATGGCTGACGGGGTACAAAATGGTCCAGACATTTTGGAATCTAGCTTGTCAGTTTCTGACAAAGTTTAGCCTGTCCTTATTCAAATCATCAACCCCACTCCTGGGTGTTTACCCTAAAGAAATAAAAACTTATGGGAGAACGTGTCAGTACAAAGGAGCACAGAGAAAAATTTCGAGGTGACAAAACTGTTCCATATCATGATTGTGGGAACGATTACCATAAAAGAGTTAAATGAATAGTAAAAGGAATGAATGTAACTGCATAGAAAGTAGGTAGACCTATAAAAAATGTATAAAACATACACTGATAAACATAACTTAAATAACAAGAACAAAAAATACATACTTCTACTTACGAACTAATTCTAATTTATCCCCAAATGCCTTTTTGCTGAAATATAATTATTTAAGTAGTGATGTTCCTTACTTCCAAATAATCCCTTAAGATTGTTTCAGCAAAACATTTTTTGTAATAAATAAGGCTCTCTTTAAAACCTAGATTAAGATTATATTTATAACAACAAATATAAATGCGCTTTTTTTTTAAACCAAAAAAACGCCCAAAAAACTGGCTTCATGAAGAGATTCTAAGAACCTGGAAGGAACTAGGGTGAAATATAGGGCTGGGTGAAATTTTTCTAAGGATAAGTCTTTATTAAGTTTTGACTTTCACACCATATGAACATTTTACTGTATATGTAAATAAAATTAAATCAAAGAGTTAAAAAAAATGACTACTACCAACAATTAAATAAGGGATTTAACTTTATATCAAATAACTAAAACAATGACAACAAGCTATGTTGATAACAACACAAATTTCAACTTAAAAAGATAAAGAGATATTATTAGGAGCTAAGCCTTTCAGTGTAAGAGAAAAGAGGTTCAAATAAAAAATAACAGAAAACTCTAATTCTAAAGGATACACGCATACCCCAATGTTCATCGCAGCACTATTTACAATAGCAAAGATATGGAAACAACTTAAATATCCTTTGATAGATGAATGGATAAAGAAGATGTGGTACAGGGGCTTCCCTGGTGGCACAGTATTTAAGAATACACCTGCTGATGCAGGGGACACGGGTTTGCGCCCTGGTCTGGGAAGATCCCACATACCACAGAGCAGCTAAGCCCGTGTGCCACAACTACTGAGCCTGCGCTCTAGAGCTCATAAGCCACAACTACTGAGCCCACGTGCTACAACTACTGAAGCCCGCATGCCTACAGCCCGTACTCTGCAATAAGAGAAGCCACCACAATGAGAAGCCCGCGCACCGCAACAAAGAGTAGCCCCTGCTCGCCGCAACTAGAGAAAGCCCACATGCAGCAACGAAAACCCAATGCATCCAAAAATAAATAAATACAATACATTTATTTTTAAAAATGTGGTACATACATACAATGGAATTACTACTCAGCCATAAAAAGAATGAAATAATGCCATTTGGAACAATGTGGGTGGACCTAGAGATTATCATATTAAGTGAAGTAAGTCAGAGAGAGAAAGACAAATATCATATGATATCACTTGTATGTAGAATCTAAAATACAGGACAAATGAACTTATTTGCAAAACAAAAACATACCCACAGACTTAGAAAACAAATTTATGGTTACCAAAGGGGAGTGCGGGAGAGGGGTAAATTAGGAGTTTGAGATTAACATAAACACACTACATAAAATAGATAAGCAACAAGGATTTACTGTAGAGCACAGGGTAACATATTTAATACCTTGTAATAACCTATAATGAAAAATAATCTAAAAAATATAGATATAACTGAATCTCTTTGATGTACACTTGAAACTAACACAATATTGTAAATGAACTCTACTTCAATTAAAAAAAATACAAAATAATAAAATCTGTTAAGTACTATAATGCTAAATTTCAAGTAAAAATGTTAATATAAACTCATCATTTCTAAAAACGTCTAGACCTTAACTCAGTTCACTAGAAAGACTTAGAAGCAATGACACCACAGAAGAAATTAAACAATTAATACTGAACTCTTGCTTTCTGGTCACTGGTGTTATTAAAAGGAATTTAGGGCTCCCAGGGAAGACGGCTGATTTATGGCGTGGAGGAAGGACAGGTGAGCCCAATATTCTGTTTGGTGCCTGGAAGCAAACAAGGAAGGGCTGAGGGAGTAATTCAGAACACGTGGGAAAGCACCAGGATAATCCAGTTTTCTCCCTTCTCTTTGATTCAAGTGTCAACTGCTACCGTCATAGTTCCACAGGCAGATATTAATAAGGTTACGGTGAATCTGTTACCAAACTCAGATGTGGCTGCTTACAGCTCAAAAATCAATACCTGAGAGGCGAGTGTTGGTAGAAAGGAAAACCAACACTTTAATGGTGCTTCTAATCAGAAAGACGGCAGTCTGGAGAGAAGGCGGACGCAGTGTTCCCAAAATCCAGCTCCAAAGATTCTACTCGGCCGTGCAATATTTTAAAAAGAAAAAGGGAAGTAATTTCAGTTAATCAGTGAGATGGGGGGGTCAGAGTCATCACCATCCCACACTGTGTGCAGGCTTTGCTGACTTGTGATTTTTCTTTAGATGCTATATTGTTCACACAGTCTGTTCACGAGATTACTGAAGGGGAGGCTAGGGAAGAGATCTGGTCATCTGTTAATTACTTATTTTTCATTTCTAGTTCTTTGATCTATGGAAAGAACCAAGAGTTTAGGCAAGGTATGGTGTGACTAAAAGATGTGAGACGTGTGCTAGGGCCAGAGATGAGTAGGGCATGCAGGTGCCTGATTTAAAAGTTAGGGGAGGACTTCCCTGCTGGCACAGTGGTTAAGAATCCGCCTGCCAATGCAGGGGACACGGGTTGGAGCCCCGGTCCAGGAAGATCCCACGTGCTGCGGAGCAACTAAGCCCGTGCACCACAACTACTGAGCCTGTGCTCTAGAGCCCGCAAGCCACAACTACTGAGTCCACAAGCCACAACTACTGAGTCCGCGTGCCACAACTACTGAAGCCCGCATGCCTAGAGCCCATGCTCCGCAGCAAGAGAAGCCACCACGATGAGAAGCCCACGCGCCGCAACTAGAGAAAGCCCGTGTGCAGCAACGAAGACCCAACACAGCCATAAATAAATAAATTAATTAATTTAAAAAAGTTAATTAGGGGACTTCCCTAGCAGTCTGGGTCCAGTGGTTAAGACTCTGAGCTTCCAGCACTGCCACTGCAGGGGGTGTGGTTTGATCGCTGGTTGGGGAACTAAGATCCTACATGCCATGTGGTAGTTACAATGTAGTTTTGCTAAAGTAACAAGAAAAGGGGCCTCCAGCAGAGAACTTTTTCCCCTGCAAAGAGCTGTTTCCTGACGAAAGCTGCTGACAAAACATGTTATTTTCAGATCTGTGTATACATAGTAAATACAGGGTTGGCATCTCCACATGTGTTACTGTAACTGGTAATCAACTCCATGCTCTTAGATACCCTGTATCAGTGCGATTATACCATAGAGACACGTCTAGTGTAAATTATTACAATTAACATTATATTGAAGGAGGGAAGTATAAAACAAGAAAGGCACGCTTGTCTAGGTGGTTTGAATCTTGGGTGGATTTAAATGATTTTTGTATATAATAAGCAGTCTCTCCTTTGCCTTGCTGAATGGATTCTCAAACCAAGTAACCAATTTTCTGCATAGAGCAAACAAAAGCAATTAAAGCAAAAATAAATGTGATGAAAAGAAACAATTACTCACTCTGTGGGTTTCACGGAGAGCACACAGTCAGGTGTGAGAGAGGTGATATTCAGACTATGGTTTCTTTTGTTTTAGTCAGTTCATTTGCATTTTGAAAGTGAATTTACTGGTTGAAAAGGAGCGCAGAAACGAAACAAATTACCTCGCACCCAAAACTGTAGTAATGTTTTTAAAGTATAGTACAAAAAGTTACACTGTTCTGGTGGGCAACTCTATTTCTTTTTGTATTCATGATAATTGCATAATTTAGATATAACTGTAAGTGGTCATTTATTTTCTAATACTTTCTTCTTCAAATTAAATGCATTCACTTATGTAAGTCAAGCTCAGTGATGTCTGAACACTTTGAAAAACATGACAAAGAAAATGAAATTGTACCTTGACCCCAAATTCAAATATCCTTTCCTGATTACTACATGAAAGAAAAGAATGTAGCAATATGGTATTATCTGTGTTCTATAACATTCTTAATTCTTTGGTAGATAATTTCACAAAAATATCTCCATTTTCCAATCATTTCTTTTCCATGTGGGAAAATGAGGATTCTGATTTTATTTTTTTAAAACCATGTATCATATAATTTTCTGAACTGTATCTTTATCTCCAGCCAAAACCTTTGTCTCTGGTTAAGAATGACAGAGAATCTCACCCATTTCAGTGGCTGTGTGGAGTCTTCTGAGGCTAGTAAATCTGTCATCTCTAAATGCCATTTTACAATTTTGGGAAATAACATTACAAATTATCTTCAAAAATGGGAAAGGACACCCAGATATGTTTAAGGAATTCTTACTTTCTTTTCTCCGAAAATCACACTGTAAAACTCTTACATACTTTAGATAATATTTAATCTTTTTCTTTTGGGAATCTATCAAAATTATAAATGTAATGGCAATATGTGCTTTTATACAAAGTAATCTACGCTTCTTTTTTGTTATTTTCTAGTCCAAAGTACGGAATATGAAATTCGAAAACATAAAATGGGGAGAAAGAACACAAAAGGGAATCACATAATCACATATATTTTGTCTTATTTCTTTTAACATTTATTGTATTTGTGTATTTTTTTAAACTGATGGCAAGATATGCAGGTGTGCACATTTGCATAGTTTCTTTTGTTCAATATAATATTGGGATTTTTTTTCTCATGTCATATTTGTCTTTGAAGGATTATTTTGTACCTGCAGAGATTCCATAATGAGAGTAAATTTAATGGTCCACCTCATACCTGAAAACCATGATATTTAGCTTTCCGTATTTAAACTTCCCTTATGAGGGACTTCCCGGGTGGCGCAGTGGTTAAGAATCCGCCTGCCAATGCAGCGGACACGGGTTCGAGCCCTGGTCCATGAAGATCCCACATGCCACGGAGCAACTAAGCCCTTACGCCACAACTACTGAGTCTGTGCTCTAGAGCCCGTGAGCCACAACTACTGAGCCCACGTGCCACAACTACCGAAGCCCACAGGCCTAGAGCCCAATGCTCTGCAACAAGAGAAGCCACCACAATGAGAAGCCCGCGCACTGCAACGAAGACCCAACACAGTCAAAAATAAATAAATGAAATTAAAAAAATATATATAAACTTTCCTTATGGGACTCTTTGCAGTCACAACTTTATCATTTTGGTATTTTACTGCAATACAGTCCATTAAATGGAATTATTGTGACAAAGTATAAAGTTTTAGGATCATTCGTTCATAATGCCAATGCTTTTTTTTTTCTGAAAAAGTCACAGTAATAATATTGCCAACATCATTGCATACAAATGTCTTGTTGGCCTGCCGTTTAATCATGGATTGCCTTTTTAAATAAAAATAATTTTATCAGAAAAACTTGGGTCTCATTACTTAAAGGACACATCTTACTCGTGTGAGGAATAAACAACATTTTTTTTTTCATTAATGGCCCTGTGCAGAACTGCTCCGAGCTGTTCCTTGGTGAGGTTTTCTGTTTTTATTTTAGCTTAAGTTGTGTTGAGAACATCAGCCCTTTTGCAGCTGATTCAAATGCACGTGGCAGCCGACATGTCCGTAGTGTGTATTTTTCCCCTGAGGATTTTCACCGACCTTATGTGCCCTGCTGCTGCTTCTCCATTCTGTCTGCTGGACACCAGCTCAGCTCTGTCCAGCCCAAAGGCCATCTGTACAGCAGGGAGAAAAAAAGTCAACTGGCCTCCATGCCTCACAGAGTCCTTGCCCAGGTCTGCCTGACGACCACGCAAGCTCTTTATAATTCTTGCCGTGATGCCCATCTGTGAGTCAAGGATTCCTGTCCCATGATGAGAAAGTGCTGAAGGTTTGGTTTCTCCATCACACAGGCAGCAAAGGTGTGCCGGGTGGCAGGGATAAATCCAACCAGGTCATCCATCAGTTTCCCTTTCTGCTGAGTCACCTGATAAATGGCATGTAGCCTACGTGATCAGTTACTTTAAACCTTTGGGGGTCAACTCCTGATTGAAACTATTTTCCCCCCATCTGAAAATTACGTGCTTCCCTTGCGATAACCAGGGCAAGCCTTATTTTCTATTTTTAAAACTTAGGTTTTGTTTCAAAATCTGGGTTTTGCTGGCTCACCAGCATCTTTAGTCTCTGTTCATACTTCATGGACCGTCATGCATGCTTAAAATACATCTGTGCGGAAGGACTATGTATACTCTCTCCTCAGGAAATACGGAACATAAATTTCTAGATGCCTGGAATAATCAACCACAGAGATTGTGTTACCAACTTGTTATTGGACAAAAAATTGGAAACTGAAAATCTTACTCCGAGATTTACTTTTAGCTTTGCTTTAGATTCTGGTTAGGACTCTGTGGTCTCACTGCCAGGGCCTGGGTTCGATCCCTGGTCAGGGAACTAAGATCCCACAAGCTAAGCAGCAAGGCCCAAAAAAGAAAAGTACTTTTAGCTTTGCTTCAATGTATACGGTATTTAACCTTTTATTTATTTTTCGTTTTTAAGTGATGCTGTCCTTGAAGGAAAAGAAAGGAAAGTGAAAGAATGGAAGGACAAGGAAACAGAACAAAGAAAACTTCTTGGTGAAAATGGAGCAGATCCCCAAATCACAAACACATCTTTGCAGGGTGAAGCACCTGGGAGCCATTCTCAGCTCTCACGGCTCACAGATCTTATGAAGGAAAAGCAACTTTCTTCAATGGGCCCTAACAAAACAACAAGACCTCTTCACACCCGGGCTCAGTGCGAGGGGCCGCTGCTCCAAGCATCTCCCAGTATCACCTCCCGGGAAGAGAGTGAGGAGGGTTATGTTTCTCTCCCGTTTACTTTTACAGGACCAGGCGCTGAGCAGGGATGGCCCAGCCCATGGGCACAGCCTTAGGAAGCCGAGAACCTGAACTGCGGTAGCTGGGCTGCAGGACCCGTGCGTCAAACCCCGACTGCATCCAGCTCATTCAAGGTAATGTGGCAAAAACATACACACAGACGCACGCAAACGTGTTCTCAGATCCAGAGAGTAACGGTTGGATCTTGAAGCTCTATTTATGCGCAGGAGTTATTTTAGGAAACAATATTCCTGTTTCATTTTAAACATAGTCATTGGATTTTCAGTGGGAAATAGAAGCATATCGAAATGCACGTGTGTATATAAATATATAAATGTATAATGTGTACATAAAAAAGCATAGGCATATGTGTATAGATATATACATACAAATTTATATAAATATAAATGTGTATATATAAAACATAGGCACATGTGTATAGATATTTATATGTAAATATGTGTAAGTATATAAAAATCTATACAGGGACTTCCCTGGAAGTCCAGCGGTTAGGACTCTGCGCTCTCACTTCCGAGGGCCCAGGTTCGAACCCTGGTCAGGGAACTGCAAGGTAACTGCAACTGCAAAGCTGCACGGTACAGCCCAAAAAAGAAAAAAAATGCTTCTATTATCCATGGAAAATACAATAATTATGTTTAAAATAATACAGAACACAACATTGTAAAGCAACTGTACTCCAATAAAAAAATTTTGAAAAAGAACTGTGAGATAATAAATTCCTGCTGTCACAAACCCCCCCAAAAATATAGAAATATTTTCCCTAAAGTAGCATATACGTATGTATATCCACACATAATACGTACATATATAAATAAGCATATGCATCAGTGCATGCACTTATATATGCACACATGCATACGTATTTATATGAATCTATATAGACGAGCATCTGTTTACATAGGCACATTTTGATATGCGTGTATATATGTACAGAGTATTCTGATACTTCAGCTCCATAGCTGCAGGCATCCTCCACGAACGGTTTAATTAGCAGATGCACACACTGGCCCCGGCTTCCCAGCAAGCCCTCTGGGTGGGTGACGTGTGGACAGACAGCCGTCTGTGGATGAAGGACGAGATCACCATCCTTAGCGGTTTGTAGCTAAGCACAAGCCCCCAAAGGCAGGGAGAGCCACGCTGTATTTCAGGGAGTTTTGAAACAGGGGCCAGGAGAAGGCGTGCACAGCTGCGTCCAAGGGACCCAGGGATGCTTCCCAGGGACAGTGACATGGAAGCAGAGGCGAAAGGACAGGGAGACCATGGCCGGGGCCACCGCCGGGGGGCGACACAGAGCGCGGCGGCACGACAGCTCTGTGGCCAAGATGGAGACCACCAGACACTATGTTTTTCGCGTCTCTGAAATTTCCTTGGGGACCTTTCCCAGGGACTTTACTTATGTTTTCATCACATACACGTTCTCCTTTTCTTTCCTGACATCCTCATCAGCTGTGTCATCGTCGTTTTCATGTCCTTGTCTATTAATTCCATGTCTCCGGCATTTCTTGGTTGGTTTGCTTGTGAAGTGCTCTGCCCCAGGAGTCCCACCTGCGGACCCCCCCCCAGACACCCCCTCTGTCTCCAGGTGTCACGAGGAGACAGGGCGGGCTTCGTAACTGCCCCCGGGGCAGTTCACCGGGGTCCTTGTAGGGACCGTCTCCTCTTTCCCCCGTCTCCCAGGGACCAAATATCGGAGAACAGCTGTCTTTTATCTCCATCTGTTTGTTCTACTTTTATGGCAAGAGACACTTTCCCTTGTAGTTGCCACCAGACGAGAAGGCTTCAAATCAAGTTCTCCAGAGGAGAGAACGGATCTCAAGCTCCGGCCGAGTCGTGATTTGGGCGCGACCAGGTGAAATTAACCGCCAGAGAGCAGAAAAATGGAAGAGTCTAGAAGTTCACACAAGGCTGGGAAGACGCTGCATTCCTATCCACCCAGAAAATCAGTATCGTATACTAAACACACACATCTGCAGACCAGGACGAGTTATAAGAGATGATAAATGCATTTTCCTGGTCAGTGGCATAAGTTAATGCACTGCTTTCATCATTGAGAAAAACCCAGCTATGAAAAGAAAAAGTGTAGTGCCTTGACATCTCTGGGGAGGGGGGCCAGGGTTCCTTATCCTACGAGAACCAAAGGGTCATTGTGCAGAGTGGCTCCGTCTGGGGACCACAATTTGAGTGCCACTGCTAAACGTCACCTAGAGGTACACGCATAAGGAAGACTTGTGTAAGGAAATGGGTGGTGAGGATACATGCTGCTTTCAGGAGAGTGGACGAGCCAGGAATGGTGAGTATTAGCTAGAGCTGCCATAACAAGCCCCCATGCAGTGGGAAGCTTAAACAACAGACATGTTATTTCCCCCAGTCCTGGAGGCTGGAATCCTGAGATCCAGGTGTGGGCAGGGCTGGTCCCTCCTGAGGCCTCTCTCCTGGCCGTGTAGACGGCCGTCTCCTCCCTGTGTCCTCACAGGGTCGTCCCTCTAAGCGTGTCTGTGTGTCCTGATCTCCTAGTCCTATAAGGACACCAGTCCTATGGGATCAGGACCCACCCTAGTGACTTCATTTTACCTTAATCTTCTCTTTAAAAGACCCCACCTCCGGGGCTTCCCTGGTGGCGCAGTGGTTGAGAGCCCGCCTGCCGATGCAGGGGACACGGGTTCGTGCCCCGGTCTGGGAAGATCCCACGTGCCGCGGAGCGGCTGGCCCCGTGAGCCATGGCCGCTGAGCCTGCGCGTCCGGAGCCTGTGCTCCGCAAGGGGAGAGGCCACAGCAGTGAGAGGCCCGCGTACCACAAAAAATAAGAAAAAAAAAAAAGACCCCATCTCCAAATATAGACACATTGGGACTTAGGGCTTCCACATATGAACTTTGGAGGAACATAATTTAGTCCGTAACAGAGAAGAATAGATGGATGGGGAGTTTTAGATTTTTTTAAAAAAGCACATATTCCTCTGCAAAGCTCTAGTCATTACGATGCACACAGAATGTCAAGTAACTAAAATATCCCATCCAAAGAACACTGTGTAATATGTACAGATTATAAATCCATCAACGTTCCTAGCAGCTGATGGTATGAACGACGGACCCATCTGCTTGCTTAAATAAAGTTGCAAGTTATTCTGACGGAATTAAGTAAAAACGCTGCTTCGTAGTTTCTGAAACATCTACTTTTATCTTGCCGTAATTCACTGAATAAAAAAGTACTTATGGGTACATGTTTGAGGAGCAGAGTATCCAAGCCGTATCCGCTGGATTTGCTGATACATGATCAAATGTATCAACCGATACAGAATCACGCACAGCCCTTAGAGTTAGATTCTGATGTGTCTCTTGCTTTGACATCTTTCAGCCTTCCTGTTACACAAGATCACCAAGGCAGAAGTTTACGGTAAGGATCAGTTCGAATGGTCACTGGGGTCTTTCCTGGTCGGCTTTTGTGCTGCATTGTCAATGGGTCTGCAGCTGGCTCTGTACTGTTTGCAGAGCTGCTTTTGTTTCTCTGGTCCTGGGCATGTCCACAGCTGATGCTGCAACCTGGAGATGCTCTTCTCTCTGCACTCCTCACGCCTCTTTAACACGTCGGTTGGTGTTTGTATTTTTCAAGCATGCGTCCCTTGATGAAAGCTTGCGATCAGCCCTTTGACGTAACCTAGGGTGTATGAGGGTCGGACAGCAGGTCCTGCGTGCTGACTAGAGCAGGTACACTGGGATGCTTTCCATGAGTTCAGGAGAAGAGCACTTAGTGGCCTCACGTGGAAGAAAACTGCAGGCTCCTCTCTGGGTAAATTCAGAGAGATGTCTGCAGGTGATAAAGCCAGTTGGAGAGGGAGTAGGTAGATGCTGCCTAAGTAGCTGCTCTAGGGGCTCTTGACAAGGACACAAGCTAAGCAATAAGGGTGCTGCAGAAGGCGCCCCCTCAGCCCTCCCTTCATCTCAGAACGCACCCAGCGATGGGCAGACGGCTGTGTTCCCGGCACGCCTTACAATTCTACCAAGACACCAGGCAACATAGGAATCATTCACAGGATGCCTCCTACGTATTTATTCCAACGTTTTCCAGTTTAAAGAGGTAGTATTTTTTAATGCATAAGTCAAAAACGTGGCCCTGAAACTTTGTCAAGGTGATGTGTATATTTGAGTGCATTTAGTAACAAAAGAAGACATTCAACCTTCACGCTGTTGCTGCTGCTGGAGGCGTGGGTTTCTGAAGCTGTGAGGTGCCCCGTGTGATTGAGTCGGTGTGATATAGCCTACGCACTGAGGGCAAAAAGACGACACATACATGGGTAAATAGATGGGTAGACAGACACATGGATAGGTAGGTAGATGAATGAGTGGAGAGGTGGATGGATGGAGAGAAAGATGATAGATAATAGATAGATGATAGACAGATACATTAGGCACATAGATAGATAGAGATAGATACGCAGATAGATGGATAGATAGGTAGATAGATATGATAGGTAGATAGATGACTGATAGCTAGCTAGCTAGCTAGCTAGCTAGACAGATAGAATAGGTAGGTAGGTAGATAATAGATGATAGATAGATATGATAGGTAGATAAATGATAGATAGGTTGATAGATAGAAACATGGAGAGGTACATAGATGAATGAGTGCATAGTTGGAAGGATGGATGGAGAGAAAGGTGATTGATAATAGATAGATGATAGACAGACAGAATAGGTAGATAGATAGATAATGATAGGTAGATAGATACAATAGGTAGATGGATGATTGATAGCTACCTAGCTAGCTAGACAGATGGAATACATATAGAGAGATGATAGATAGCTAGATGATAGCTACATACATGCATACATACATACATACATATTTGGCTGCATAAGAAACCACTGACTTTGATCTTATTTCCCAAAGCAAAGTTAGAAATAAGCATTTCATGGAACTATTAGAGACACATATTAATTGCTCCCTCTGGGAGGATGATGGGTGACCCTGTAGAGTGGCAATGGGAACATCTCAATGCACAGAGTGCCTGTGAATGAAAGATCTCTTTACTGCACGATCAGGACCCTTTTCTGTGAGTCGGAACCTGCATTAATTATCTGACACGTTTGTGTGCCGGCTCTCTGTGGCTTTTATCCCATCCTCTCTAAAACGGGGGGCTGGCGCTCAGCGTGTCCTGAAGTCCATTCCTGCCTTGAAATATGCATACCCTGACCCCACGTGCATTTACGTGTGTGCTCATCTACTGGGGGACAGAGGCATGAAAAGGTCAAGCTTGGTCTTCAATGCTTCTGGACATACACGTTCTCAAATTTAAGGGAGTTGGCCCAGTGTTAGAACACAAGCAGTAATCTCCTCCTTATCTTCAAGGAGATGTGAACAGTGCAACTCTTATAAACACAATATCCTAGTTGCAGTAACAGTTTAAAAATGGACATCCACCTTCATGAAAAAGGGTTTGGGTTTCTTAAATCCGTGACTTTCAGAAGGGAATTGTGAAGCCCAAACTCTGTATCCTAGAATGTTCCCCTTTTTGAGACAGCGTGATGCAATTTCTTCTATGTTGGTGATATTACTTTGTCTTTGCCTGTATGCTTATTTGCACTAATCATTGCCATAAAGTGATAAACTACAATGTATACAAAAATACATCTCAGACTATGAAGAGATAATGGATCTTTATGAGAACAACGCTAAGTGTTTATAACTCCATCAGTGAAAACGAGAAGGCACACGGTTGAATTCTCATTGGGACAAGTCTTACAAGATTTTATAACAGCATGACATCTTGTGATGGTCTGTTTTATGTGTCAATGTGGTTAGAGATTGGTGCCCAATTGTTTGGTCAACCACCCATCTACAGGTTCCTGTGAAGATTCTTTTTTAAATGGGGTTGGTAGACTTGAGCAGAGCAGATTATCCTTCATAATGTGGATGGGTTTCATGCCCTCAGTTGAAGGCCTGAAGAGCAAAGACTGAGGTTTTCCAAAGAAAACGCAAGTCTACCTTAGCTGGACTGCTATCCTGCAGGCTCACCTGCAGCCTTGCTTACAGGTGTTGTAGTTGAGCGCTCCCACGATCCCACAAACCGATTCCTTAAAGTAAATATATATTTCCTATTGGCTCTGTTTCTCTGGAGAATCTTGAATAATACAAATATCTTGGCTAATACACATTTATACGATACAAGTACTCATGAATAACCATGAATGACAGTAGACTGAATCTTGGCTAACATGACCTGGTATCTCAGATAACATGGTCTTCTTTATTTGCAAGTTTATTTCCTAATCCATTTCTGATTCTCTGAAACTCAACAGCCAGGAGTTTCATGCTTACAACATGCATATTGTATGACATGCGTCTCTAAAAAACATGCATATCGTCACTGGCCAACTCCTCCACTATCTTTTTCTTTTTTTTTTTTTTTTGCAGTACGCGGGCCTCTCACCGTTGTGGCCTCTCCCGTTGCGGAGCACAGGCTCCGGACGCGCAGGCTCAGCGGCCATGGCTCACGGGCCCAGCCGCTATGCGGCATGTGGGATCCTCCCGGACTGGGGCACGAACCCACGCCCCCTGCATCGGCAGGCGGACTCTCAACCACTGCGCCACCAGGGAAGCCCTCCTCCACTATCTTAACCTGCAACACGTAAAAAGCACAAACACATTTGGTAAGATTTCTATTGGGAAAGGATGAGCCTCGGGGCACCAAACTAAGATATCTGGAGAAGTATTGTTTTCAGGGAAGCCTCTTTGGCTGATTAAAAAACTGACCACAGACAAGGCCACAGATGTTTTAGTCAGAGTTCTCCATGAAAGCAGGACCAGTAGGACATGTGGATATAAATATAGATGATATAACAGATGTCAGTGTCGATGTAGGTGTAGGTGTAGGAATAGGTATGACATAAAATATAGATTTATTACAAAAAATTGGCTCAGGTGATCACGGAGGCTGCAAATCCTCATGGAGAACAGAGGCTGCAGTGGGCAAACTGGAGACCCAGGAGGGCTAATGGTATAAGTTCCAGTCTGAAGGCTCAAGAGGCAAGAAGAGTGGATGTTTCAGTTGGATGGTGCGAGCAGGAAAAGGCTGATGTCCCAGCTCAACCAGTCAGGCAAGAGGAGTTCCCTATTACTCAACGTTTTTGGTCATTCAGGTCTTCAACTGATTAGATGAGGCCCACCCACACTGGGGGAGGGCACTCTGCTTCACTCATTCTACCAATCCAAATGCTACTCTCATTCAGACACTCGCTTACAGACACACCCAGACTCCTCTTTGGTCAAATATCCAGGCACTCTGTCACCCAGCCAAGTTGACACATAAAATTAAACAGCACCATGGGCCCTAGAAATGTTTGTCTTCATGAGACTTTTTCTCCATGAAGGAAACAAAACAATGCCAAGGGGGAGGAGATTGGGGAAGGGATGGAGAGGGAGTCTGGGGTTAGCAGATGCAAACTATTATACAGAGAATGGATAAACAACAAGGTCCTACTCTATAGCAAAGGGAGCTATATTCAATATCCTATGCAAAACCATAATGGAAAAGAATAGTAAAAAAAAAGAAAAACAAACGAAGAAGCCCACTCAAGGATTATTTTTTTAAAGTCTTTGGCAGAATGTCTCTCTCTTTGACGTGGCTATTTTGTATCTGATTACATCCCAGATACTGTGAAGCTGCCTGTTAATGTGTAGATTTCTGTCCTATAGAAAACAAACCTTAAAGTTTATAGGTTTTGTATCTAAACTAGTAATTGTTTTCTAACCTACTTCTTTTTTTTTCTTCTTTTAGCTGCACGACACGGCTTCGGCAGTGAAAGTGCAGAGTCCTAACCACTGGACTGCCAAGGAATTCCCTCTAACCTTCTTTTTTAAAATGCTTTTCCTGATGGACCATACAAACACATGTCCCTCAAATGCTCTTGGAACTGGATTTACCATTGAAGATATTCTTCCATTATTTTAGGAAACCAGGAAACATATTCACATGTGTTCTTTGTTTGCACGCGGCAGGGTTTTAGCATCGTAAAGATTAGATTTTGCCATCGGAAAGCGAAAAAAAAAATTCAAAGTTTCCAAGAACCAAAGATATCAAGGGGAGGGCACTAAAATGGACTTGACACACAAGTGATCAGATATTGACTTTTCAGGGAAGAATGTGGAGGGGCCATTAGAGATTTCATAACACGGAAGGGTCAGCATGTAATGCTTCAGGAAAGGTAGCTGTGGTGCAAGGCATGGGGCTGACTTAAATACTGGAAGATGAAGCAGGGAACAGGTAGAAAGCGAGTGTGGTGATCTGGGTGTAATTAGGCAAGTGAGGAGAGGAGACATGGGGTGACTCCATGAAGGAAGATGTGAGACAAGCTGAGAGCTTTTTGATGTGGTTGGTGTATTCGTCTCCCAGGGCTGCGGTAATAAATTACCCCAAACTGGGCAGCTTACAACAACTGAAATGTCTTCTGTCACAGTTCTGGAGACCAGAAGTCTGAAGTCAAGGTGAGGGCAGGATTGATTCCCTCTGTGTGTGTCTGTGTCCAGTGTCCCCTTCTTGTAAGGACACCAGCCATTGGATTAGGGCTCCTACCATGCAGGATGACCTCCTTTTAACACGGGTACCTCTGCAATGATCCTATTTCCTGACAAAGCCACGTTCATAGGTTGTGTGTGGAAATGAATTTGGGGGGATGCTCTTCGATCAGGAACAGTTGGCAAATTGTCAGTAAACAGGAGGAAATAAGGCGCGTGATGCCCTGACCTGTGCAAACGACTAATTCTGTGCGTTTGTCTGTATCCTGGTTCTTGCCTAAGCTGTTTCCCCTCATACTCTGCTGTAATGTTGAAACGGTGCAGGACCCTATGGTCCTTCCCACCATGTCCCCAGCCTGCCTTTCGTCTGTGGAACAAGTTTAGCTGAAGAATAAGTTTAATCAGAGAAGTGAGAAAACGCAGAAGCGAAGGAAAACAGTCAAAGGAGACCAAAGAATAATAGTTTAGTCATTAAGCAAAGTCAAGGACCTTTTAGTTCCTCCTCAAGGGCTGTAGATCATATCCTGAGCCACATCCTGTGAGCTTCTTATAGATATTGAAACCCGCCAAGACCGCCATAATCGGCCTCAGAGAAATGGGAACAAACCAACCCTGGACCTGAAGACTAACTGTACTTCAAACAGTCAAGATGCCGTGGACGAGACCACCGATGACCAATTTCAAGATGACGGTCAGAGCCGACAGCGCTGTGTCTGCCTGGAACCCACTCTGTCCGTCTATAAAAGCTCTTGCCCCCCGATTGTCAGTGGATGGCGGGGGTCGGCCTTTGGACAGGAGTCCCCCCAACCCGGCTGCCGGCATCCAAACGAAAGCAGACTTTCCTGTCCACCAGCCTGGCCTCTTCATTGGCTTCTGAGCAGCGAGCAGCCGGACCCCGCTTTCGGTTACGGCGGAAGCGTTCTCGAGAAGAGTGACTGACCGAGGGCAGGGCTCTGGCGGCGGGTGTGCTCACGGTGAGGGATCTGCACCCGTCACACCGCGCTTACAGCCGGGAGCGTCCTTCCTGCCAGCTCCCCTGGGCTGGGGTTATTAAAAACTTACAGTAAATTCTTGCCCACACCTCCCTCCTCTTTTGGGGTGAAGTTTTCAACATTCTCAGGAAACGCCAGCTCGGTTCAGTGGGGACTCTACAGGTGTCCCTGCCCGGCTAGGCAGACTTTTAAAATGAGATACCTCTAAACAGTCTTAAATTCCAGAAAATTGGACCGTCTGGGCCTCCCCACTCGAGCTTACCAACTGGCAAAGGTTGCTCCTTGCAGCCTACCGTGCGTGGCGAGAAACCATCGGCTGTATAAAACTGCAAGATACAGGTCCGTCAGACAAAACACACACAGTGGAAAGTCGAGAATGCCTCAGAATAGGAATCCAGTCTGTCTACTTCATGATAGTTACCACCGTTTACAGTACAGAAAAAAAAACAGATGTAAATATTGAAAGTTAGCTAGGTAACATTTTGCTTAATCATCAGATTAAAAGAAAACAGTAGCTAGGTAGGTTACAGTAAACAGAGAGTGTATTTGGACCTTGCAATCATCAGTGGATATTTCTCTGTGGAATTAATAAGTAAAATTAATTCTTAAAAAAACTGGAATATAAGGCAATATTGCTTGTGGATTATTTCACGTCCTAGAATTTTTAGTTGCTTAACAAACAGGAGTATTGAAGGCAAGAGTGAAAAGGAAAATCTCTACCTCACAGTAATAACGGTAATACAGTAAGAGCCTGAATTAAATAACTTTTCTTTTAAAGATAAATGCTGTTTATAACATTATTTACATTCTCAGACACATCCTCAGTCATTTAAAATGATTTGTGGCAAAAGGGTTGGGTCTTTTCATTTTCCAAGTCCTCAATTCTCTTGAAAGTAAGCAAAGAAACCTCCAAGCATGTGTATAAGAAAAAAGGAAGATTAAGGAACACAGCATACAAAATACTATTTTTTGGACTTCCCTGGCGGCCCAGTGGTTAACACTCCACGCTTCCACTGCAGGGGGCGCAGGTTCCATCCCTGGTTGGGGAACTAGGATACTGCGTGCCGCACGGCTTGGCCAGAAAATTTAAAACATAAAATAAAATATTAAAAAAACACAAACTACTATATTTTTCATCATGAGAGAGAACTATAAAATGATGCCTGTGTGTGGACTGCATTTTAAATTCCGTTTTGTGGACCGAAACAGATCGTTTTCCCACTCAAACCCAAAGCATTATTAAGTTAATCTCCTTTAATATTTTATGTCATTTTTCTTAAAGGTTTGGACTCTTTCAACCTTCTGATAAGTTAAAATTGCTGCTCTCTTGCTGTACTGGGGGTTCTTCTAATCCAGCTGTTGCCTGACCCAGAGACTCAGTCTTAATCTCAGACCCCAGTTGTGGAAGCGGGACCACTTCCCCTTCCCTGCCCACAGGTTCTGGGCTTGCTGTCTGGGTTCATGTGTCACCCCTTTAAAACTTTGGTTGTGGGTTCATCTTGAACCCTACAATCTCTGGTGGGTCCAGCTGGGCTGCACGATACCTGTGAATGGGACGGGACCTTGTGGAGGATAGGGTGTCTGCTGTGGGCGGACCATGGCGTGGAATAACGTGGCAGCGTGTAAATGATGCTACCTGAACTCGCCATGTGGTCACAGGCTGGGCCCTTGGGGGCTGCCACATCCCCACTGCCACCTCCTTGCCCATGAACCAGCAGTCACATCTTTCTCAGCTTCCTGGTGCCTCACTGCCGGGGAGATGCACAGACCATGGGGTTGAGGTGCACAGCTGTGATCAACTAGGAAGGTCTCAGGCCGGTGTGCCCAAGCTCTTGGATCCAACGTGGACCTACTGTGTGTCTTCTTTCGTGGTTATCATGCTGGAGTCAAAGCCATCTTAAACCCAGGCTGAAGGGTTCTCCTCACCAAGGTGGAATCCAGTCCCTACTGGTTTGCTAGAATGTCTCACACAGTACCACAAGCCGAGGGGGTCAAACGCCCAGAATCTATCCTCGCCTGGTTCTGGGGGCTGGAAGTGAGACCAAGGTAGCCACAGGGTTGGTTCATCCAGTCCTGGGAATTCTCCCCTCCTTCAGTCTCTTCCGTATAAAACAGCTGACCAGGGCTTCCCTGGTGGCGCAGTGGGTGAGAGTCCACCAGCCGATGCAGGGGACACGGGTTCGTGCCCCGATCCAGGAGGATCCCACGTGCCGCGGAGTGGCTGGGCCCGTGAGCCATGGCTGCTGAGCCTGTGCGTCCACAGCCTGTGCTCCACGACGGGAGAGGCCACAACAGTGAGAGGCCCGTGTACCACAAAAACAAAAGCAAAAACAAAAACAGCTGACCAATGTATGTTTGTCCTCAGAGCTCTGTTTTCCAGAGTTGAACTTCAAGGACTGAAATGGAGTTTCAATGTTTAGTTCTCCACTCATATATTCTTAACAGTGGTGTATTTTTTTTTTTTGGTAGAAGGTGCTTGAATATATATTTTTAATTTTATTCCATTAAATGTAAAGTTTCACGACTTCCACAAAATAATCCCTCTGTGTGGAGGGAAGCATTTTGTTTCCAGTTGCATGCACCTGAGTTACATCTTTCAGATAGAAATTATATTATATATGATATATATTATTTATATATAAATATGTATAAATTTTACATATATCTGTATATATATATATATATATGACAATCTGATACAAACTAGTATATATAGAATGGATAAACAACAAGGTCCTACTGTATAGCACAGGGAACTATATTCAATATTCTGTAATAAATCATAATGGAAATGCACACATAAAATTAGATATAACATCACATTATATATAATTTTAATATAAAATTTAAATATGTCATATAAATATATAAAATTTACACATCTTTATATATGTAGAAAATAATCAAAAAATGGAAAGGTTTATGGAGTGAATTCTTATCTACCAATCACCCAACTTTAATAACTTTCAACTCACGGCTAAACTAAATTCATCATCGTACTCTTCATTTCTTCTTTCTCCCTTCAGGTTATTTTAAAGCAAATACCAGGTGTGATAAAAAAAAAATAACACCCATTGCTCATATGTAGGTATTGGGGAATTCTCTCTAATATACAGGAGCCATTAAAAAAATAAATCCACAATTTCTCTGGCACACGCAAAATGTTGCCCATCATACTTAAGACCACAAACATCTCATCAGTGTTTAATTTCCTACATTGTCTCATACATCTTTATTATTGTCACGATTATTAATAGTTTGCTATTATTTTTTTTTGCGGTACGCGGGCCTCTCACTGTTGTGGCCTCTCCCGTTGCGGAGCACAGGCTCCAGACACGCAGGCTCAGCGGCCATGGCTCACGGGACCAGCTGCTCCGTGGCATGTGGGATCCTCCCGGACCAGGGCACGAACCCGTGTCCCCTGCATTGGCAGGCGGATGCCCAACCACTGCGCCACCAGGGAAGCCCAATAGTTTGTTATTTTGAAACAGGATCCAGCTCTGCTCCACACGTGGTACTAGGCTGGCATCACCCTTTTCTCTCATAATTACATTCTCCCACTCCATCTCTCTCTTTCCCTCTTACAATGTGTTTGTTGAGGAAACAGGGTCTTTTTCCCTCATATAATTTCCCACAGTCTGACTGTGTATTTATGACGCCCTTAGGATTTCCCACAGTCTTTTGTTTTCTTGCGAACCAGTCGTTGGTTTAGAGGTTTGATCCAGTGAGCATGTGATTGTTTCAGCAAGATGATCTCCATCAGGAGGTGCAAATTGTGTGCATTTTTTTTTCTTTTTTGATAGGAAGCATCCTTGGTAGTCATCATTTAGAGGTTAGAAAATAGAGAGTTTCAGGACTTCCCTGGTGGCACAGTGGTTAAGACTCTACGCTCCCAATGCAGGGGGCCTGGGTTCGATCCCTGGCCAGGGCACTAGATCCCACACACATGTCGCAACTAAGAGTTCTCATGCCACAACTGAGGAGCCTGTGGGCCGCAACTAAGGAACCTGCCTGTCACAACTAAGACCCGGTGCAACCAAACAGATAAATAAATATTTTTTAAAAAAGAAAAGAAAATAGGGAGTTTCTATTTGCCTCATTCCCTTGCATTGATTAGCTGGGCTATTTCTGTAAAGAGACGATTCATTGCATCAACTATTAGGCTAAACTGCGGTAAATTCTATTTAGGAAAGGGGAAATGGTGTATTATTTCACTTTGTCTACCAGGTTGCAAATTGCTTTTCCCCATTTGTTTGTTTAAATGAAATCGCAGAGACTTCCTTAACTTTGAATATCCGATGCTCAAATTTTTTCACGGGATGCCCATGTGGGAATATCTATTACTCTAAACTAGACAGGATACTTTTTACATGTCTGCAAAGCTCCCTCCACAGTGGAGCGTAATGAACTGAAAATGACTTATATCTGCATTGCATCGGGCATTGCCAAGTGAAGCAGACAGGCTCTTTCCCCTCATTTTCTGTACCACATCTTTCCAACTTTCTTCCCCTCACTCAGGGTGGAGACAAGTGGGTGGGGGGTGGTACAGACCCGCTTTGTCCCCCTTGAATAGTTTAGAAATCTCATGGACCACTTCACATCTCAACATTACAGTACGTCTGGCAAAGGCTTAGCTGGACATGGACTTCCCCCACTCTCCACGTATTCAGGTCACAAGTGGAACAGCCATACCCCTTGTAGAACAAGAGGACAAAATCTCAGCTGTCACTGTAGCCAGTTTTTCTATTTTCATTACACTCCCTCAATCCCTGTCACCACACGCTGCACTCAGGGATATCTTCACCTACTTTGATCAGGGAATAATCTCTACTCTTCTTTTCTAAACCCCCCTTCCTACCCTGGAGATTTTCCCTATTTTAACCCAATCCTCATTTGCCCTTAGAGCTGTTGTAAGCTACCTCTCTATCTTGGAAACTGGACTAAGGAATTTGGACTAAATCCGGAGGGTTCTGGGACACCATTAGAGAGTTTTAGTCAGAAAGCCAGTTGAATGGATAAAGAAGATGTGGTACATGTATACAATGGAATACTACTCAGCCATAAAAAAGAATGAAATCATGCCATTTGCAGCTACGTGGATGGACCAGGAGATGATCATACTAAGGGAAGTAAGTCAGAAAGAGAAAGACAAATATTATATGATATCACATATGTGGAATCTTAAAAAATGATACAAATGAACTTACTTATAAAACAGAAGTAGACTCACAGACGTAGAAAACAAACCTATGGTTACCAAAGGGGAAAGGGGTTGGAGGGATAAATTAAGAGTTTGGAATTAACATATACATACTACTAAATATAAAATAGATAAGCAACAAGGATTTACTGTAGAGCACAGGGACCTATACTCAGTATCTTGTAGTAACCTATAATGGAAAAGAATCGAGTATGTGTGTGTGTGTGTGTGTGTGTGTGTGCGTGTGTGTGTGTGTGTATATATGTATATCTGAATCACTTTGCTGTACACCTGAAACTAGCACAACATCATAAGTCAACTATACCCCAGTGTAAAATAATAATTTTTAAACATTAAAAAAATAAAATAAAGAAAAAGACTTTTAATCAGAAAATGATACGTAGAGGCTGGACTTTGGGCACGTTTACTCTGCCTGCAGGATGGAGAGATATTTGAAGAGCAGTAGAGAGGTTAGAAGCTTATAAAAGAAAAGTCGAAGAACAAAAAGGTCATGAGAATGATGAGGGAAAATCATATGGACAGACTGGAAAGGGATTACAGGGATATCACTAACAGGCATTGGGAAGACATGAGGGGTCTGGAGATCCACATTCTCTGGTTACAGCCAACTGTTGGCTTGAGGGTAGCCTGGTGACTTGGCATTCACTGGGGAATCCTGGCAGGACTGGCCTTGGAGATGATGAAACCAGCTTTATTATTTTTTTTAACATCTTTATTGGAGTATAATTGCTTTACAATGGTGTGTTAGTTTCTGCTTTATAACAAAGTGAATCAGCTATATGTATACATATATCTCCATATCCCCTCCCTCTTGCATCTCCCTCCCACCCTCCCCATCCCACCCCTCTAGGTGGTCACAAAGCACCAAGCTGACCTCCCTTTGCCATGCGGCTGCTTCCCACTAGCTAGCTATTTTACATTTGGTAGTGTATATATGTCATTGTGAAGGCAGCTGTAGACAGAGGGTGTTTAAGTGACACAGCTAATTGATTGTTCAGGTGGGTTGCTGAATTTGTCATCATGGGCTTAGGGGAGAGAGCTCTTGGGGATGTCAACTCAGGAGTCATCACCAACGTGGAGATGGTAAATGACATCATGGAAGCAGATGAAGCTCTCATCACAGAAGAGACCAAAAAGATCATTCCCACTCCTGACTTCCAGGCAGAAATATGAATGTGAATCCCTCACGCCAGCACGCTCTCCCGTATCATGTAAACAGCACCAATACTATGTCCATTTAAATGTGTGTGTGTGTGTCAGCGTGTGTCAGTGTATGTGTGACAGTGTGTGTGTCAGCGTGTGTGTGTCAGCGTGTCAGTGTGTGTGTCAACGTGTGTGTCAGCGTGTGTGTCAGCATGTGTGTGTCAGAGTGTGTGTCAGCATGTGTGTCAGCGTGTGTCAGCATGTGTGTATCAGCGTGTGTCAGCGTGTGTGTGTCAGTGTGTGTGTGTCAGCGTGTGTGTGTCAGCGTGTGTGTGTGCACCTTACGTGGGCACTCTGCTTATTCTATCAAAGGGAAGAAGATGTAGCTTTGTACAAAGAAAGAACCTTTAGAGCCTAACACAGTGGAATGCAAATCACTGATAAACACCCAAGACCACACACGTTCCCAAGCAAGTGCTAAGAGTTGTAACTTACAGTCTCCTTTGCCTGAAAGGTTGAGCGAGTTCAGGGGAGAGAGGGAGAGGGTGGAGGGGGAGTTGTGTGTTCATATCCCAGCTGTGCAATGGCTTGGGTGACCGTGGACAGTTCAGTCCTCTGTGGAACAGATTTACATTCTCCATCTGTAAAACGGAGAGAACTAGGTCTTTCCAGTAGGGCTCATGAGGCATACATATCTTACATGAGCAGAAAGGAGAGGACAAATGCTATCATATACGTCAACTGAGCCCAGAGGCTCCGCTCCTCAAGGACAGGAGAGCTTCTTGTACGGAAGAAGGAGAGTCTTTGTGGATATTTTTAGGGGTTACCTTGCCTTGGCCGGGAAAGCAGCAGAAATGGGGTTGAGCTGAATTGCAGAACGTACGTAACTTCATGCTCCCAGATGTTGAAGAGTCAACACCTCACAACAGGGGTATTAACACTGACTATTCAGCGGCCTTGCGTCCACTATATTTATGGAAAGGAGAGACCTGTGAATTGCTGGAAAAGGCACAATTTGACCAAGACGTGAGATAAAGACTGGACACTAAGGATCCCAGGCAGTCAGTGTATCAGAGCCAGACGCAAAACAGAAAACTGTCACACACACGACCACAGAATCCCTGAGACATTACAAGGAATAGTTATTTGACATAAACTGAATTCACTTATTTAAAATCTCAGAGAGCGACGGCATCGCAGGCTGCGTGAAATGGGGGTCTCTGGTAGCTGATGCACCTAGTGGAGACCCTCAGGAAATAACACTGCTGGTGGGATGAACTGGGAGATTGCGGCTGACATCTATACACTATTAATACCATGTATAAAACAGATAACTAATGAGAACCTGCTGTATATCACAGGGAACTCCACTCAGTGCTCTGTGGTGACCTAAATGGGAAGGAAATCCGAAAAAGAGGGGACATATGTATAGGTATAGCCGATTCACTTTGCTGTGCAGCAGAAACTAACACAACGGTGTAAAGCAACTCTACTCCAATAAAAATTAATTATAAAAAAATAACATTGCTATTGTAATGGTGGTAAAAGGAGTCCCTGATGTTTTCATAAATACTATTATTGATAATTACAGAGAGATACTGTTCACCTATAACCTGTACTGTAAACAGGAAACCCTTCCGTCATTGCAAATGTGCTCTACTGACAACATATACGTCTTGTACCATCCTTGGCTGACTTTTCCAGCACTTTCAGCTGAATTCTCATGCACTATCCACGCATAGTTAGGATACTTGCACGTGTGTTGAACTGCCTCTGGCCTAAAACGCCCCACCAGAAACATACGCTAATGCACAAAGTAGCGGCACCATGGAAGCGCTTTTCTTCAAGGTGCTTGAAGAAAAGTCCTTCTTTTCCATGTTTTAGTGTTAGTGGCTCCTGTCATTTACCCATTTTCTTTTGAGATGCTAGTATGACAGAATTCAGCATGTATGGCAGTACGATGCGATGGAACTGAGGTTCCCTTTAAAAACCAGAGGGTCTGAGTCTGACGTCAGGGCCACCCATCCTGTCTTGTGCAACCTCTGAGAAGTGACACAATGTCTTAGAGCTTTGATTTCTTCGGATGTAGAGTGGAAAGAAAAACTTGGCCAATGCTACAGATTCATGGTGAACATTAAAGGGGTACCACATGCAAAGCACTATATTTCTATATAGTGGGAGATGGGAAGATGGGAACCCAAGACACCATTTTTCTCACAGAGGTCAGAAGGTCCAAAGCCCTAAGAGGTAGGTTTTACTTAGAGTGAGATTTACAGGAACACTTTCCAAATCTTTCTTCTTCCTACTGAGTGTGGTGAAGTGAGGAATGGGTGACTCCTTTTTGCTGATTTGGCAAGGTCCTCAATCTTTCCCACTTATTCATATTATTATTAAATAAGAAAGAGGGGTTTCAAATACTCACATACATTTAAGAAAGCCCCAACCCAGAATATTAACTCAAAAAATCTCTAAGAGTGCACCTGAGACTTCACTATTTTGTGAAATCCCCTCAGGTAATTCTCATATGCGGGCAGAGGTTCACGAAGAAGAGATTTGGACAGATGAAAATGACAACTTCACCAAACTCTATAGTTCTCCAAAATCAACCTGACCTATAGACGGAGTGTTTCAATCCTTACCACGTATGTACAAATCAGTGTCTGACTCAAAGCAAACACTAGAGGGATGATGAAGAAGGAAAGAAGGGGACAGAGGAAGGAAGGAAGGAAGAGAAAGAGAGAGAGAAGAAAATATGTGCAACATTAGAAAGTAAAATTCGTTTGTCATGTGTTGTGTGCAATTGTAAAGTTTGTAACTTTAGATTTATTGAACTGTCAAGAGACACAAAAGGTAAGAAATACGGCATATGTTCAGCCCTGTAAGGGGAAAATTCGTGACATTTTCAAGGTTTGGGACATTAAAGAGACTTTTGTGAGGGAAGGTTTCTGGAGCAGAGTCCAGATGGCTCTGTGGTTGGTGGCGTTTATCAATGTGGCAGAGATATTTTTATAACATCGTGACATTCCATAGTTGTCAATGTTCATTAAGAGGAAAAAGTGCCCTGAGGTTCCTTTAACACTATTAATGATTAAGTTTTTAGCAGTCATAATTAAATTCCATCATAAATCTTATTGTTAATCTAAAGAAACAGAAGATTCCTGGCAAAAAAAAAAATCAGCTAGAAATAATTTAAGATGACAAAGTGAATTTCCATATAATATTAAAGGGCTTCAGATGCATGCATACAAAAGCCAAATTTCCATTAAATTAGCAGGTGTTGAGCACCTACTATTTGTGCAAAAAATAACCCTTCATATTTGGTCATTTAAAGTCGACCAAAGTCTGCTGAAATTAATGTTATTATTTTGAGTTCACAAAGAAAACTGTCAATTAAAGATATTAGCTTTTTGATCAAGGTTATGCTCTTAGGGACACCCCCAAATGAATCACATATGATTAAGGATCAAGGTTGTGAAAATTGCCCCAAAATGTCCTATCTTATCACCCATGAAATATATATGACATATGTTTTGGGGACTACACCCCGTATAACAGAAATCTGCTCACAGATGTTTAAGCACCTTGAAGAAAAACAAATTAAGTATTTGCAAAGGCTTGGTCATTGAAAATATTCCTCTTAACTCACTCATTCACAGCAGACACATGAACACTGCTGTCTGAGGTATGTGAGCATCTCGCGGTGGCCGAGGGGAGGGAGGGTGACGTTTGGATCCAGTGTGATGCTCCTGTACTCAGCATCACCATTGAGCTGAGCGGGGTGCACAAAAGGACGATCGTAAGTAAGGTGCTGATTGGTTCTTTGAGATCAATCCCGAGTATTTGGGGACATACTGATATCGACCGTCTTAAACACTGTGTTCACTTTTTAAAAATATATATATATATATTTATTTATTTATTTTTGGCTGCATTGGTTCTTTGTTGCAGTGCACGGGCTTCTCACTGCGGTGGCTTCTCTTGTTGCAGAGCACGGGCTCTAGGCGCGCGGGCTCAGTAGTTGTGGCACGTGGGCTCAGTAGTCGTGGCTCCAGGGCTGTAGAGCGCAGGCTCACCAGTTGTGGCGCACGGGCTTAGTTGCTCCACGGCATGTGGGATCTTCCCGGACCAGGGCTCGAATCCATGTCCCCTGCATTGGCAGGCGGATTCTTAACCACTGAGCCACCAGGAAGCCACACTTTTAAAAATACAATTAATTTGGAATTTATTCAGTGTATCTGGTTGCAAGACCCGTCACAAACGCCCAACTTATGTTTGGCCAACATGGAGATGAGCCTGGGTGTCATTGGATGCTGGTGTTCTCGGGAGGGATGATAGCAGTGTAGCCCATCCCTGGAGAAGGCAGTTCACGGTCCCAGGAGAGGTGGTCCGTGATAGATTGAAACGGCACCTCATTTCACTGCCACGGCGTCCGGTGCAATAACATGTGTGCTAAAGGAACTGGAATATTTTAATTTCGACACTCCTACTGCATTCAAGAAGACCACCCAGTCTTAAACAAGCTTAACCACAGATGGAGAAAAGATCCAGAAGAGAGAATCCAGGAGTTTTTTTTGCTTTTTAAACCAACATTGCAATTAACTGCAAATCAGAATTCTCTTTTTAAAAGGAAAAACTCCAAAATTGTTTTTTAATCAATATTGGAATTAATTGCAAATCAGAATTTTTTTTTTTTTTTTTAAATTTTAGGCCGAGCCGTGAGGCATGCGGGATCTTAGCTCCCCGACCAGGGATCAAACCCGCGTCCCGTGCAGTGGAAGCGCAGAGTCTTAACCACTGGACCTCCAGGGAAGTCCCCTGAGAATTTTCCTTTTAAAAGGTGAAACTGCAAAATTTATTTGACTGTATTCAATCCCAGTTAACTTATCTCTCACCTGCCTTGTTTGCCAATCCTGAAAACCTCCCCAGCATTTAAGGAGCTGTGAAGTCCAAGTGTTTACAAAGCAAAGTGATTCCAATGCCACAGAAATAGGTGGTTAACTTCCTTAGAGCGTTTAAGGTTTCACCTAAGAAAAGGCACCATAACTATGTAGAAAGATTTATTGATTCCTCGGAACTAGACGCTGGAGAGGAATCTGTTATTTACGCAAAGATAAATATTTGGGTTGGGTAACTGAGCGAATCCACTTGGCTCTTGGGAGAGGCCCTGCCCTCTCCTGCTGTCTGGCCTCACTGCAGTTGCCCCACGGCGTTCGCTGGCTCACCGGCAGCGTGTCTATGGACCACATTGAAAGATCAATGAAGTATTAAGGAAGCAGAGGCAGCTGAGCCACTGGCAGCATCGTGGAGTCCCGGGACCACCCAGGGCTGTGAGTGAGAAGCGCATGGTTTGGCCGTGTCTCTTCCCATCGCTCACGACCCACGTCGGGATGCAGAGATGCTGGGAGGGCAGACGATGCCCTCGGCAGACGCCTCTGAAGAGAGGGGAGGAATTATTGACAGCGCTCGCTCGCAGGGCTCCTTTGCCAGGCGCGGACCAAGCAGGTTTGTGAGGGAAACGCTGGAATTAGGGAGAGAAGCTCTTCAGTCTGAACAAGCCCTAAAAATAACTCCAGGTGGGAAACAAAAGAGAGCAACCTCTGAGGCCTATTTTCCATTTCAGCAGAGTCTCGGCTGGGGAATGGAGGGCTAGTTTTGTAACAAAAGACATCCTACTAAATTACACGAGGGCTGGTGTGTGGCTGTCTGCAGGTGTGCACCTGGCGGGGCTTCCAGTCTCTACTGGACCTGCAGGTCGTTAGGAAAAGTCCACCCGTATTTGAGGACAAGTGGCACAGATGTCTTACCTCCTGGTGGTCAGGTGAGGGTTTGTCTTCCTTGGGTCTTTTGAATAAGAGCTATAAAGACTTCTTTGCAAAAGCCTTTTTTACTTTTTTTAAAAAGAAATCAGTGGCGTGCATGAAAAGTGAAAACGGCAGATCAAGATGTTTAAATATAAATGCCTACGGGGGATGTTCAAAGGCAAGCTTCTGAGAGGCTGAGCCTGCTGGCTGTTCTCTTCAAGGGGCGGCTGTGTACTGGACGGAGCTCTTCACCTTTGCTTTATCAAAGCCTGCCTAGCCGGGAGGGAGGGACCGCACCCCTTCACTCCAGGCTGCCCTACCCCCACGATAAATCGGATCACCCAACCCTGTTCTCCTGCTTGATGCGTATAAATGGAGTGACGCCCACATGTTCACGGCCAGGATTTCTCCTTATGATTTAAAGATATTACAGGACTTCCCTGGTGGCGCAGTGGTTAAGAATCCACCTGCCAATACAGGGGACAGGGGTTCGAGCCCTGGTCCGGGAAGATCCCACATGCCGCAGAGCAGCTAAGCCCATGCGCCAAAACTACTGAGCCTGAGCTCTAGAGCCCGCGAGCCACAACTACTGAACCCGCGGGCCACAACTACTGAAGCCCGCGCGTCTAGAGCCTGTGCTCCGCAACAAGAGGAGCCACCGCAATGAGAAGCCCGCACACCGCCACGAAGAGTAGCCCCCGCTCGCCGCAACTAGAGAAAGCCCGCGCGCAGCCACGAAGACCCAACGCAGCCAAAAATTAATTAATTAATTTTTAAAAATTAAGATATTACAAAGCAAGAGGTATCTTTGGGCCAGGTTTGAATAGTGCGATCCTTACCATTTGATCCACCTCACGCCACTTCATATTTAACAGCATCTTAAGCCAAAACGGTTGAATTGAAGGCACAACATAGAACCCAAGGAAGAGATTTTCTGTGACCTTAAAAACAGAAAAAGATTTGGCCTTTGGCTTTGGCAGGACATCGCTTCTTCATGAGGAAGGACAGATGCCAGCTTTAGATGCCAAACAAGGGGAGCACGAGATGCTTGTGACCTTGCTTTGGAAAATTTTCATTTTCAGTTCAGTTTCAGGTACTCACGATCTGAGGACCTCCTAGACATTAAATTCCAGATGAACCCAGGGGTGCAAACCCATTTTCAATTTCAGGAGATAAATAGTTGATGGGTGCATCCCTTTCCAGCCCTCGGGATCAGCTAAGAAAAAAGTGCATGGAGAACAGGATAAATGGGCAAAAGGGAAGGCTGATTAGGATGGAGTAGACACACTCACCCCACCGTTGGTTCCTGTTACAACTAAGCCTTGGACAGAATATGGAAAGCAATGGCATGAGGACTTTAAAGGTGAGTAATAAGGAAGGGACAAGAGACGGAGAAGGAAACCAAACCTCCAAGAAAGGCCAGGCAACAATGGGCTCAGGGTGCTTCTCCTGCTGTATTTCCCGGCTCGTGGCCAGCTGGACCCCCAGGGCTGTGCAGCCCACATGGACAGTAAAAGCACCAAGGAAACCTCCTTATTACGTCAGAGTTCCAGGGAGAGTGACCCTGCGGGGCACAGCTCAGGGCTCTGTGCTGGCCCCCCTCCAGCGAGCTCTAGGGACAAAGCTTTGTCACAAACAGTGGTGACAGTGGTTGCAGTCGCACTCCCAGGCTGGCTTCCCATGCCCATCTGTCCGGGGAACACCTAGCCATGGAAATGAAGCAACACCCTGTAGGAGGTGAAACCCTGGGTTTCCAGCCAGAGCGCCAGGAAAAGGGTTCCCTGTGAGTGGAATATTGTTGGCACAATCAAGGAGAAGAAGAGCTTAGACTAGGGGCTTCTTTGACACTATGTGTGATGCCCTTGGCCGGCCCGGAGCCCTGTTTATGTGGAGGGACTGACATCAATAGAGCAGAAGCTACAGTCATTGTAGAAGATAAAGGCTACCACCCAGAAACCAGACTGGCCCGTTGGAGGTACCCATGGGGGACAGACTAAAAAATAACACAGCGCAGTCTTGGAAAATTAAAGTTGGAACTACAGCCCCTAAAGGCAAGTTAGAATTTGTGATTTGAAAGTAACAAAAGCACATACAATGGAATATTACTCAGCCAGAAAAAAGAACAAAATAAGGCTACTTGCAGCAACATGGATGGACCTAGAGATTGTCATAGTGAGTGAAGTAAGTCAGACACAGAAAGACAAATACCACATGATATCACTTATATGAGGAATCTAAAAAAAAAGCGTACAGATGAACTTATTTACAAAACAGAAACAGAGTCACAGATGTAGAAAACAAACTTACGGTTACCAGGGGTAAGGGGGGGAGGGATAAATTGGGAGATTGGGATTGACATGTACACACTACCATATATAAAATAGATAACTAATAACGACCTACTTACTGTATAGCACAGGGAACTCTACTCAGTACTCTGTAATGACCTATATGGGAAAAGAATCTAAAAAATAGTGGATATACGTATATGTATGATCAATTCACTTAGCTGTACAGTAGAAACTAACACAACATTGTAAAACAGCTATACCCCAATAAAATTTTTTTTAAAATAAATAAAGGGTATAGTATTTAAGTTATACTAGATGAATAAGTTCTAAGGACCTGCTATAAAACATGTTCACAGTTACCAATACTGTACCGTACACTTAAAAATTTGTGAAGAGGTTAAGATCTCCCGTGAACTGTTCTTAGCACACACACAAAAATCTAAAAAGACCCAGAAAACTTTAGAAAATCTTTAAAGTTCTGAAGGAAAATAACTGTCGAACCAGAGACTCCATCTAGCAAAAAAAATGCCCTTTAAGAATGAAGCTGAAATAGACATTTCAATTCAACAAAAACCACAATACACTGTCTCCAAGACCTGCTTTTTAAAAGAAATGCTAAAAGAAATCCTTCAGAGGGAAGAGAAATTATAACAGAGGGAAATGTGGAATTGTCAGAAATGAAGAAAGAAAAACAGAACGAGTAAATACTTGGGTTCATATAATAGATCATTTTCCTCCTCGTAAGTTCCTGGCAGCAAAGAAGCCTGTTGAAAGTAAGAATCACAAGGTTGTCTGAACATTTTTTAAAATAGTCATCCCTCAATCTCCACAGGATGTTGGTTCCAGGACCCCCTCAGGTACCAAAATCTGTGGATGTTCAAGTCCCCTATATAAAATGGCATAGTATTGGCATATAACCAACACACATCCTCCCACATACACTTTAAAGAACTCATCTCTAGATGACTTGTAACACCTGATACAATATAAATGCTATGTAAATAGTTGTAAACACAATGTAAATGATATACAAATCATTGCTGGACTGCAGCAAATTCAAGTTTTTTTGGAAATTTTGGAAAAGAATTTTTTTCTGAACATTTTTGATTCGCGTTTGTTTAAATTCGCGGGTGTGGAACCCGCTGATATGGAGGGCTGACTATAAACCTTATTTTTCAGACCGGTTTTACGTTCACAGCAAGATTGAGCGGAAGGTACAGAAATTCCCCCATACACCCACTTCCCCTACACATGGAGAGCCTCCCCCATTACCCACATCCCCCCACCAGATGGTGCATTTGTTATAATCAATGACCCTACATGGACATGTCATCATCACCCAGAGTCTGCAGTTTACGTTAGGGTTCACCCTTGGCGTTGTATATTCTACAGGTTTTGACAAAGTGTATCTCTCCATCTGTCTGTATCACCTTTAATTTCTTTCATCAGTGTCTTATAGTTTTCTGCATACAGGTCTTTTGTCTCCCTAGGTAGGCTTATTCCTAGGTATTGTCTTCTTTTTGTTGCAATGTTCAATCGGAATGTTTCCTTAATTTCTCTTTCAGATTTTTCATCATTAGTGTGTAGGAATGCAAGAGATTTCTGTGCATTAATTTTGTATCCTGCTACTTTACCAACTTCATTGATTAGCTCTAGTAGTTTTCTGGTAGCATCTTTAGGATTCTCTATGTATAGTATCATGTCATCTGCAAACAGTGACAGCTTTACTTCTTCTTTTCCGATTTGCATTCCTTTTATTTCCTTTCCTTCTCTGATTGCTGTGGCTAAAACTTCCAAAACTATGTTGAATAAGAGTGGTGAGAGTGGGCAACCTTGTCTTGTTCCTGATCTTAGTGGAAATGGTTTCAGACAAAGGTACAATGACAGGTACACATCATTACAGTATCGGACAGCATATTTTCTTGGCCCTCAAAATCTTCCGGGCTCTGACAATTCATCCCTCCCTCCCCTCTACCTCCTGGCCGTCAATGATCTTTTGCTGTCTCCATAGTTTTGCCTTTTCCACGATGTCACAGAGTTGGAATCATAGAGTAACCAGTCTTTTCAGATGGGCTTCTTTCACTAAGTCCTATGCATTTAAGGTTCCTCTGTGTCTTTTTCTGGCTTGATAGCTCATTTCTTTATAGCTGAATGATATTCCATTGTCTGGATGGACTACACTTAATTTATCCATCATCTACTGAAGGACATCTTGGTTTCTTCCAAGTTTTGACAGTTAGGAATAAAGCTGCTATAAACATCTGTGTGCACTTTTGTTTTTAGTCTAATATGTACTTCCTTGCATTTTAGTAAAAATATTTGAATTATGAAATTCTAGTGAAGCAGACTGTACCAGTATTTCTGATTACTGAAGTCCACTGCTCCCATTCTTTCTGACTTTTCATTAAAACTTTTTTTACTGTTTTGCACAAATGAAAATTTGAATAAATTTCACATTAGACTGATTACAACTGTAATTCACTAGATTCAAGGTCTCTTTGCCTCTATTAATGAAAAGAATTCATTTGTATTTTGTTTGCAGAATTCCTTTGCAGTGACTGCAAATCCTTACTTGCTTGGAATTCTATCTTTCTGTAACAACATTCGCCAAGCCATGGGTGTGTGTGTGTGTGTGTGTGTGTGTGTGTGTGTGTGTGTGTGTGTGTGTGTGTGTGTTTCTGCTTATGCTGAGTGTTAATGGCAGTAGGATGTTAATATGTGACTGTAATTAATCTCTATCATCTAGATGAATGCTGCCTTTTAAACGTTCTATGATGAAATGTTCTATATAACAGAAATGTTTTATATCTGCTCTATCCAATACAGTGGTCACCAGGCACAAACTTGATGTTTGGCTGTTTGAAGTGAAGAACTGAAGATTCCATTTATTTTAACTTAAATTGATTTATATTTAAATTTACGCAGTCATATACAGATAACAGCTGTCATATTAGACAACATAGCCCTAAAAAATATTCCTGTTGACTCACTGCCACATTTCCTATACTAATTGTTACTAGTTGTTCGCATGCCAATCACGAAGTTAAATATCACATAGGATTTTTTTTTTTTTTCTTCAGTAGTCATGGCTCACAGACTCAGTGGTCATGGCTCACGGGCTCTAGGTGCAGGCTCAGTAGTTGTGGCTCCCAGGCTTAGTTGCTCCATGGCATGTGGGATCTTCCCAGACCAGGGCTCGAACCCGTGTCCCCTGCATTGGCAGGTGGATTCTTCACTGTGCCACCAGGGAACTCCCACATAGGATTTTCTGGCACAAAACTTTAGACAAATTTGTATAAAATAGAAATATTTCCTGGAAAACATGCTAGATATTACACATGGCAGATACAAAGATTTTCTCTCTGCCACTGGCCACAGGGGTGCAATAATTATGAACTATTATCTAGTGGCTTTGTATAAAATCATGTAATTAACATTTTATATACCTTACACATTGATAACAATTTTTTGGTACAGTATAGATGATTTACAATGTTGTGATTATTTCTGCTGTGCAGGAAAGTGATTCAGTTCTACATATATATACATTCTTTTCCATATTCTTGTCCATTATGGTTTATCACAGGATACTGAATATACTTCCCTGTGCTCTACAGTAGGACCTTGTTGTTTATCCAGTCTATATATAAAAGCTTACATCTGCTAACCCCAATCTCCCACTCCATCCCTCCCCCAACCCCTCTCCTTGGCAACCACAACTTTTCTCTATGTCTGTGAAACTGGTTCTGTTTCATAGATAAGTTCACTCAGGTCATAGTTCAGATTCCACATATGACTGATACCATATGGTGTTTGTCTTTCTCTGTCTGACTTACTTCACTTAGTATGATCATCTCTAGTCCCATCCATGAATAACTTAAATTTGAATGAAAAAAATATTTTTAAAAAATTTGAATTCAAAATTATTTTTCTTTTTGGTGTCCGTCTTGAAATAAACTTGTCACTGGTATGGTTTCCCTGTAATGTTAATATTATTATAATAGTAATCCATTAATACTAATATATCATAACATAATTTATCTTATACCTATTATAATTTAGACAATAATACTATGTTGATTTTACATGATTATACTATTAATATCATGTTCAAAACCCAGCAAAATATATTTAATAGTGTATGACATCTAGCGGAATCAGAAACAGAAAGGTTAGGAGAGGATATGAAATGTCCTTTTCTTCGAGCCAGGAATAAGTAGGGTTTCATATACAGCCTAGAAGCGATGTTCTTTTCTTCCTCTTCAAGGTAATGAAACATCTCAGTAGCCTGAGCAACAGAAGCAGCATTTTATCATCGTCAGCCGCAGCATCTGAGATCCAAGTGCATCCAGGATGCGGTACCAACTGAAGAAGTTCACAGGTCCCTTCATCAAATAATTTTACTGCATCCCACTGACTAGTTTGCTTTTGGGTTTGTTTACACCCTTACTGTTGAGGCGATTGGCTTCTGTGCATTAACGGCTGGCATTCACACACAGGTATAGACTCTAGATCCTACTAAGTACTTGGGATCCTGATTCCGACGGGATAAAGTGGGTAATTTTAGGCACGGGGCAGTTTCTGGAAAGTTCTGTGCCCCAGCAATGGCTTTGCCTCAGAACACCGACCTCTGCCCAGTGGCTAGTCATCATGACTGGCCTTGTCATCAGGCTGCAACATTTAATAAGGACTAAATGAAATTTGGGGCATTAAGAAAAGGAAATGGCAGCTTCCAAAGGTAGCTGAACATTCGGTTGCTTCCAGAGCTCAGATATCCTGGCCTGTATCTCCTGCTGTTTTCTACAGGACTCCCACTGCATCTGGACTGCTCTCAGATTGAGATTAAAACTGAGCAGGACCCTTTGGGATCCTCTTGGGTAGATGAGTCCCCCCATCCCATGTCCCCTGTCTCTTGAAGTGAAAGGCTTTGCTTCAGGCTTCTCCAGAGTCTCAAAAGGCTGGCTTGAGAGTTAATAATTAGGAAAATGTGAACATGATTGTAAGAATCGCTTTTGGGCTGGGAAACTGGTAACCATGTGTACAACAGATCAGCCACAGAGCAGAGTCACAGAATCTTTAGTTCCTCCCTGAAGTACACAGACAACAATGTCTGATGCACATTTATAAGTCGTTTTTACGGAAACCAGGCTCCCACCAGAAGAAAACTCCTGACCACCAGCACGTAGACCCCAGACCACTTGGGAGCAGAAGGTTGATGATTGAGATTCCTGAAACACCATTCTGTTATCTCAGTACCAACCAGTCAGAAGAATGTCCGTGAGCTCATCACACACTCTGTGACCCTCACCCCTAATGTCGCCTTTAAAAACCCTTCCCTGAAAGCACTTGGGGAGTTCAGGTCTTTTGAGATTGGTGCCCTGCAGTAAACGCTGTACTTTCCTTCACCACAACCCGGTGCCAGTAGACTGGCTTTGCTGTGTGTCTGGTGAGCGAACCCAAGTTCGGTTCAGTAACAAGACATTGCAAAGCACCATAATGAGTTGAACTGTATCCCTCAAAAGTTCATATGTTGAAGTCCTAAACCCAAATACCTCAGAATGTGACCTTATTGGAAATTGGGTAGTTTCTGATGTACTTAATTATGATGAGGCCATTAGGGTGGGCTCTAATCTCATATGCCTGGTGTGTTTACATAAAGGGGACATCTGGGCACAGACGTGCACACAGGGAGAAGAAGGCCACATGAAGAGGAAGGTAGAGCCCGGGATGATGCATCTACAAGCTAAGGAACATCAAAGATTTCCTGAAACCACCAGAAACTAGGATAGAGATATAGATGCGAGTCTCCCTTGTAGGGAGACCTGAGTCTCCCTCCTCCCTCTGAAGGACTCAACCCTGCTGATCCCTTGATCTTGGACTCCTGGCCTCCATCATTACGAGACAATACGTTTCTCTTGTTTCAATAAGCCACCCGATTTCTGGCACCCTGTCAGGTACTCCCCCAAGTGGGAAAGCTCGGACACATGGTGAGACCCACTTGCATCCCAGTCTGAGAAGATGAGGTCCAGAAAAAAGAAGGGGAATTAGGATCCTTCTAAATTCACATGTCCTGCCCTGGATCATCTTCTTCATAAGATGAGGGACGATGCAGATTTCCATTCCCCGTATGGAAATCTTGGGGACTGGACCTTCTCCCGTTAGAAGAACCACGTTAGAATCCAGTTCTCTGCGTGCACTAGTTTTATCAGTTTAGGGGTCAGCTACTTTTTCTGCGGTACGTGGGCCTCTCACTGTTGTGGCCTCTCCCGTTGAGGAGCACAGGCTCTGGACGCGCAGGCTCAGCGGTCATGGCTCACGGGCCCAGCTGCTCCGCGGCATGTGGGATCCTCCCGGACTGGGGCACGAACCCGTGTCCCCTGCATCGGCAGGCGGACTCTCAACTATTGCGCCACCAGGGAAGCCCCGGGGTCAGCTACTCTTATGCACCTCCGCCACTGAGCTCTCGGGAGAGAACACCTGAGAAAGATGGTCCTGGTATCCACAAGAAGAAGCAACATTTTCTAGGCTTAGCACGATTATAACCCATGTTTGTAGAGACCTATTCCATCCTCTAAGGAACAATCTGCAAAGCTTCAGCTCTCCCCCAGACTAATTTTATAATTTACACTCCACTTACCTCTACTGCCACAAACTCTCAAAGTTCTGCATTTTGATAATGGTTTTTCCTCATGTCTTGCCAACATTCACTGTTCCACTCAACAGTTACCTTAAAATAAACATGTAGCCATACTCCTAGATCAGCTATAAATATTGAGGGGCTATGAAATGATATTTATTCCAGATTCCACGCAACCACTTCTGTCTCTCAAAGATCTTTGCACAGATCTCACTCAGGATAGTCTACTATAGAATCCATTTTTGAATCAAGCGCTTTGTATGAATATTGCAGCCAAGAGTTTGCACCTGCATTTCTTTGACGGTCTTGCATAGGCTCGCTACGGAAAATGTGGTCCGTGTACCAGCAAGTATCAGCACCGTATGGGAGCTTGTTAGAGCCTTGCAGGACATTTGGTCCTGTCCAAAACATCCATAAGACATTAGTTCCACTCCAAATGATTCATGATATTTGCAGGACTATTTGGTCCTGTCCAAAACATCCATAAAACATTTGGACCACGCCCAAAGGTCCTTGATATTTGGTCCTGTCCAAAACCATTTGGCATGAACCAAATATGCTGATGGACATTTTGAATAAGACCAAATTTCAAGGACCTTTTGGCGTGGACCAAATGTTTGTGGGCCAAACATCTTATGCACCAAATATCGTAGGGACCAAACATCTTACGGACATTCTGGACAGGACCAAATGTCTGCTAACCTGTGAGAGATGCAAAGAACTGAGCCCTTCATCAGAGCTACTGAGTCAGACTTAGTGTTTAGGAAGTGGTAGATTAATAATAAGAAGAAAAGTTGGTTATGATTAGCGTAAAATGCTAATGGTCTTAGAAGCTCTGCAAATTCACATATCAGGGATGTGTCATTGTATGTCTGGACATCATGAAATTCAATGAAACCAAGTTAACAGAGCCAGGAAACGACTAGGATTCATAAAAGGGTGGAGTGGTAAGATTATAGGCAATTCTCCACGTCCAATCATTTATTCTTTCAAGTTAAAATTCAGGCATCGACAATTCCACTAGAACAATCTATTTCTCCTTACATATAAATCAGGCATGATTATTCTTAAATAGGAACACTCAGACTGTGCGGATACTCACTTAAATTGAGACTGAATAATGGTTCTTGATTAACAATACATTGAACGAAACGGTGGGGGGAGGGGAAATCAGAGTGCTTCTCTGTTCATTTTGTGTCTCGAATACTTGAAATTCGGTTAAATGGCGCATTTGCTCAAACGAGCGCCGTAAATACCCCATTTGACTCAGGATCCTTTTTACTCAAGAAATCTTTCACGTCGTACAAATTGGTATGACCGTATCAGCTGAGGTCGAGACAGAAAGAAGATGGAATATTGAATTTTTAATTTATCATACCATCCTCCTAGTATTTTCTAATATTTTATGGCCGAGCCATTTTCAAAGGCTTATTAGGATCTGAACTTACCTATGCATCTTTTGTTTAAACTGATCGCCAATGTAATCCCGTAAATACTTAGCAACAGCAAATGGTGTGCTGCGGTGTTAATGCCTTGTGTTTGTTCCTTTTGAAAGAACATCAATGCATGTGGTGTAATCAAAGCGCTAACTGTTCAAGTATTCGTAGGATCTGGAGATGTTTCCTTCCTATAAATCTTAAATACGTTAGAATTCTATTTGGGGATGAATCCGATTTGGGGGGATTTTAAAGCATATTTATTCGAATACTTAATATTTACTTGCAACGTCACCCACGATACTGAAGGACGTTTATTCTGTATCTGTCCCTCCAGCACACCCTACGGGATGTCTCCCTGCACCTCGTCGGCAGACGCACAAATGTCACCCACGGCCTTTGCTGGTGAAGGGCGTTGTTTCTATGGAGGACAAGACAGCTGCGAAGAAAAGGTAAGAAAATGTTCTCTGACCCATGTCAAATGCAGGTAAATGATGCTGACATTGGTTCTGCCAGGGACAGGATGTCATCTGATGCGGAATAGAGCGGGGACAGATATTTTTAAGGGAAAAAACAAGAGAGAAAAAAAGAAGAGACATCAACATGAACTTATCTACAAAACAGAAATAGAGGGCTTCCCTGGCAGTGCAGTGGTTGAGAATCCGCCTGCCAATGCAGGGGACACAGGTTCGAGCCCTGGTCTGGGAGGATCCCACATGCCGTGGAGCAGCTGGGCCCGTGAGCCACAACTACTGATCCTGCGCATCTGGAGCCCGTGCTCCGCAACAAGAGACGCCGCGATGGTGAGAGGCCCGCGCACCGCGATGAAGAGTGGCCCCCGCTCACCGCAACTAGAGAAAGCCCTCGCACAGAAACGAAGATGCAACACAGCCAAAAATAAATAAATATTTAAATTTAAAAAAAAAAAAAAAACAGAAATAGAGTCACAGGCATAGAGAACAGACTTGTGGTTAGGGGGGGATAAGGGCGGGGAGGGATAAATTGGGAGGTTGGGATTGACATATACACACTACTATATATAAAATAGATAACCAACGAGGACCTACTCTATAGCATAGGGAACTCTACTCAGTACTCTGTAAGGACCTATATGGGAAAAGAATCTAAAAAGGAGTGGATATACATATACGTATCACTGATTCACTTTGCTGTACACCTGAAACTAACACAACATTGTAAATCAACTATACTCCAATAAAAATTTTTTAAAAACAGTTAAAAAAAGGAAGCACCATCATTCCCTGGGAGCATATATACTTACTGCTGCAAGAATATATTAAAATTCACTGTTCCAATTTTCCTTTGAGTTTCATGCTTAGAATACTTAGGAAGAGAACAAAAGCTCTGTAAAAAAGTTTGGACAGTCTTGCATTACATACGGATTAAATGTTCCTATTTGCTTTACAGGCCTGTGAAAATTTATACGTGCCTGTGTGTGCGTGTCACCCGTTGTGCCCATGGATTTTACCCTGGGCTTTCCCTTTTATTTTACTTTTTTAAACTTTTTCTTGGCTTCGCCGCGAAGCTTGCAGGATCTCAGTGCCCTGACTAGGGATTGAACCAGGGCCCCCTGCAGTGAAAGCGCTGAGTCCTAACCACTGCACCGCCAGGGAGCTCCCTTCCTTTTTTTTTTTTTTTTTTTTCCCTTCCTTTTTAAAGATAGTTCCTTTAACTCCCGTTCCAAGGGACACATTTTGAGAAATAGATACCGATCTTTCAGCGGAATGCTCACGACAATATTTCAAAATATTGAAATGTTGTGAAAGTAATATCTCAACATGTCTGTATTTCAACATTGTATACATTTCAGTGGTTTCTGAAGGTTATGGTAACTCAAATCAACATAGGCACCTGTGATGTATCCATAAAATGTGATGTTTGATCTTCATTCTTCACTTGCTTTCAGCACGTCTTCATTAAGCTTCTTTTTTCCAGCTGACTTCGAATACAAAAGCAGAGGTGTTTCTGAACCTTTGCCAAGGGCAGGATGAATGGGGTTATATTGGCAAATTCAGACGCAATGCTAGCGCCGTTACCATAGTGTGTGGTCTAAGAAGTTAATTTCTTTTTCTAGCTGTGCCGGGCAGAACAGATGTAGCTCTAGGCTGAAGTCCCTCCGTGTAAGGTTCTGCCTGGGGTTGAGACTTGCCTGTCTGTCACAAATCCTCTCTTGCTCTTCTTGGAAGATCACGGCACCTCGAGCCAGTGACCGTGCTTGAAACACTATGCTTGTCACAGAAGCGGGGAAAGCACAGCAAACGGGGTGGTTCAACTCCAGACTCGCTCACAGCTGCGGAGGCTCGGAGTCTGAGACCAAGGTGTCGGCAGGCGCCGCTGGAAGTTCTGAGCGAGACTGATCATCGCTCCTGTCTCCGCCTCTGTTGTCCACAGGGTCTTCGTCTCTGTTTCCCACCGTCTTAGCCGAGTGTTCAGTTCTGCCTCTTCCTGTGAGGGCCCCGGTCATTGGATTGGAGACCACCCCCTTCTTTATGGGATGCTGTCCACAAAGACTCTATTTCCAAGTAAGGTCACATGGAGGGTCCACGTTGACATGGACAGCTGGTGGGGGGATGCTATTCCATGTGGTATACCATCGCCCTTCCTTCCGTTGACTTTATTTTAAAACAAATTTTTTATGATTGGAGTATAGTTGGTTTACGATGCTGTGTTCGTTTCAGGTGTACAGCAAAGTGAATCAGTTATACATATACATATATCCACTCTTTTCTTAGATTCTTTTCCCATATAGGCCATTACAGAGTATTGAGTAGAGTTCCCTGTGCTACACAGTAGGTCCTTATTAGTTATCTATTTTATATATAGTAGTGTGTATATGTCAACCCCAATCTCCCAATTCATCCCTCCCCCCACACTTTATCCCCTCGTAACCATAAGTTTGTTTTCTACATCTGTAACTCTATTTCTGTTATGTAGATAAGTTCATTTGTACCCTTTTTTTAGATTCCACATGTGCGTGACATCACATGATATTTGTCTTTCTTTATCTGACTTACTTCACTTAGTATGATCATCTCCAGGTCCATCCATGTTGCTGCAAATGGCATTATTTCATTCTTTTTTGTGGCTCAGTAATGTTCCATTGTATATATGTGTGACATCTTCTTTATCCATTCACCTGTCAATGGACATTTTGGTTGCTTCCACGTCCTGGCTATTGTAAATATTGCTGCAGTCAGTTGACTTTAGAAGGACACATCATGACAGAGTCTTAGAACAGGTTCCTTGGAAACAGAAGCTGGGATTCAGGTTCATCAGGGATCCCTCATAAGACAGACACTTGAAAAAAGGGCAAGGGGCATTTGCAGCAATTTGGATGGACCTCGAGGGTATTTCACTAAGGGAAATAAGTCAGATGGAGAAAGACAAATACCATAAGATTTCACTCATATGTGGAACATAAAGAAACAAATGAAACAAACACACAGAGACAGATAACAGAGTAGTGGTTACTAAAGGGGAAGCAGGGTCAGGGGAGAGTGAAACAGGTAAAGGGGGTCAACCCTACAGTGATGGATGAAAACTAAACTTTTGGTGGTGACCACATTGTATACAGATGTTGAAATATGATGCGTTACATATTAGACCAACATTAGTTGAATGAAAAAAATATATAATGAAAAAGAATACGACAAAGAATATATATGTATAACTGAGTCACTGTGCTGTACAGCAGAAATTAAACACAACATTGTACATCAATTATACTTCAATAAAATTTTTCAAAAAGGAACAAAAAGGGCAAGGGGCAGGTTTGGGTAGGAGAGCAATGGAAACGTCATTGTGTAGCAGCAGAGGATTTAGCTGGTGCCTAAAGGAACTGGGAAGAAGGCTCAGCTCTTCAGGGTATTACATACTGAGGCCAGGGGTCTCACCTGTTAACCACCCGCCCCCTCAAGTCCTCATTAGCTGAAACCCGTAAGAGAAACAGTAAAAACCAACCATGGTTCTCTGAGGCTGGAAGCACCCCTGATCCAATTGCTGGCAAAACCCAAACATTAAGAATGATGTTTGGATGGACACCAAGGGAGAAACATGGGGGGAAGTGACAAATTGGGAGACTGGGACTGACATACACACACTACTATATATACACTAGATAATCAACAAGGACCTACTGTAGAGCACGGGGAACTCTACTCAATACTCTGTAATAACCTATATGGGAAAAGTATTGTAAAAAACAGTGGATATATGTATATGTATAATAGATTCACTTTGCTGCTCACCTGAAACTAACACAACATTGTAAATCAATTCTACTCCAATAAAAATGTTTTAAAAAGAATATATATATGTATGCATACAACTGAATCACTTTGCTGTACACCTGAAACTAACACAACATTGTGAGTCAACTATAAGCCAATAAAAATTTAAAAAACAAAAAGAAGAAAAAATTGTAGAGATGAACTTATTTGCAAAGCAAAAATCGACTCACAGATGTAGAGAACAAACTTATGGTTACCAAGGGGGAAGGGGGACGTGGGATGAATTGGGAGAGTGGGATTGACATAGACACACTACCATGTATAAAACAGATAACTAATGAGAACCTACTGTATGGCACAGGGAGCTCTACTCAGTGCTCTGTGGTGACCTAAATGGGAAGGTAATCGAAAAAAGATGGGATATATGTATACGTATGACTGATTCATTTGCTGTATAGCAGAAACTAACACAATATTGTAAAGCAACGATAGTCCAATAAAAATTAATTAAAAAAAAGTTAAACAGACAAGGAAAAAATCCATAATTCTAACTTTTCTAATTATATCTTTCATTTTTCTTTTTGCTATTATGACTTTTGTAAATCACTTTAAATCCTTTCTGGAAAGGTCTTTGGTTTAATTGAATGAAAGTGTTTACAACATGGTTAAAACTGATGAGTACTGGGACAGAAACAAAAAACAAAACAAAACCAGAAAACCAAAAAACCAAGTCCATGACATTAGAACTGGGACAAGAGTGGAGCCAGAGAAGGGCTTTCCTCTTAGACGATGCTAAGTGTGCTGCATGTGTCTAGAATGCAGTTACAGATAACATATTGGCAAATAAAGTAAATGTTTTCCTAGTTAACAACAACAACGAAAAAAGAATGATGTTTGCCAATAAAATGAGAGCTTTCAAATAAACCCACGTCGTACAAGTCTGCAAAATATAATGATCATTGGGACCCACCAGGAGGAAATGAAGATGGAGCCAGAAATAGACTATGGAATATTACACCACTTTAGGGAGTGTGTTGATTTTTTTCTTCCACAAAAATAGCTTAAAATAGCACATAGAGCTGGGTAGCATTTTAAAAGCCAAGAGAGAGGAGTAGTGCTGACTGGAAAGTACCGTCCCGTTTAGAACTCCACAGTCCTAAAGGAGGGAGACATTGTTTTCCTAATCACCCTGAAATACTGTTCTTTGCTACCTGAATACACAGAAATTCTCCATGCAGGAGAAGGGTCCTCTTTACATAATTTTTCAGAGGCTAATCTTCCTGAATCTGCATTTTGTAGCCAAGCAGAGAAATGTCATTTGTCTTCTGCACGTAAACCCTTCATTTTGTCACTTCTCCCCAGAAGTTTTCTTCTCTATTTTAACATTCCGATATGACTTCCGTTCTCTTAAAAATATCCTAATTCTTCCTTTTTAAAAATTAATTAAATTCTTGACTGTGTTGGGTCTTTGTTGCGGTGCGCGGGCTTCTCATTGCAGTGGCTTCTCTTGTTGCGGAGCACCGGCTCTAGGCGCACAGGCTTCAGTAGTTGTGGCACGAGGGCTCATCTGTTGTGGCTTGCGGGCTCTAGAGCGCAGGCTCAGTAGTTGTGGCACATGGGCTTAGTTGCTCCGTGGCATGTGGGATCTTCCCAGACCAGGGCTCGAACCCGTGTCCCCTGCATTGGCAGGCAGGTTCCTAACCACTGTGCCACCAGGGAAGCCCAAAAATATCCTAATTCTTTCACTCATTCCTGTGGAGAGAACCAGCCATCTCCTACTTCTGAGCAAAGGACAAACTTTGTAAATGTCTCAATTACAACGTAGTGCTCAGAAGAAAACTGGAAACAAACATAAACATTTTACCTTAAAAAAAGCAAATTTTTTAAAAGGGAAAATTTGTATTATGTACTTTTACCACCATGAAACATCTATTTAAAATTATATATATATGTATACAGATGGGTGTATATATATATGTGTGTGTGTGTCTGTACATGTACATACGACTTAATAGAGATAAAAACATGAATTATGATATAAGTTATAAAGGAATGAAAGTTTCATTTAAATATTGAGGTAGAACTGCTTTTCAATAAATTACCAGGGACTATACTAAATTCATGTGATACTATGTATAAAATAGCTAACTAATGAGAACCTGCTGTACAGCACAGGGAACTCTACTCAATGCTCTGTGGTGACCTAAATGGGAAGGAAATCCAAAAAACAGGCAACATATGTATACGTAGAGCTGATTCACTTTGTTGTACAGCAGAAACACATACAACGTGGTAAAGCAATTCTATTCCACTAAAAATTAATTTAAAAAAAACCCAAAGTGCCGGGGATGAAATATCATGGAGTGAAAAGCACTTTGCATCACCTAAGCTTCAGTGGAAGGAACAGAATCTCCTTACAGGCGTCCCCAGCAGCTTGTAACTGAATGTAGGGAACCTGAAGCCTAGTGGTTGGAGGCACTGCAGGTCACCACTAAAACTTCTGGGCTCAGGGTACCTGGACAGGACCACCGGTGGTGACGTTTCTAGAGCCACCAAGCTGGGACTGGCCCTGGCACTCTTTCTGGAGGACAGAAGTGTCCTGAACTTGCGTGCCTGCAGAAGCAGACAGAGGATGCCTGCAGAGGTCTCCACCAGGCTTCTCACTCCATGTTCAAGCAACTGGGAGCACCTATTTTTCACCCAGAACCATAGCTAGAAAGAACGCAGGGAGAAGGAACATTGAGCTTCCCTGGTTCTGCGGCACAGAAGGACAGCCCGCATGGAGGGAGGGACAGACTGTCCATGCAGCATAAGCATGGACAGCAAAGGTCCTCACCTGTCCTTACACAGGGTGCCCCATCATTCTCCAGGCTCTGCACCCAGCCTAGCTTGGGTTCCCGTGCTCTCTCCTTAACCCCACTTCAATGGATGGTAATGAGGTGACAGTTGGCTACAACCTATTTAACATAAATAGATAGGGCAACATACACATGCACAAACACACGCACACACACACATACACACTCTTCCACACATAAACCACCAGGCAAGAAAGAACATATGGGTACCAAGTCTACTTCTCACGGTTGCCATGATTCCCCGCCACCATTCATGCCCCACCCCCTCGCGCCCTCAGCCTGTTCTGAGTCTCCAACTGCTGGGGTGACCGTATGTGGCATTCCTGAGGGATCAGAACCCCTGCTGCCTCCGACTGGGTTAGGCTGTTCTAGTGGGTTCACCTGCTTTTCTGCTAGGTGTGGCAGCATTAGGGCTTACTGCAGGACAAAGCATCGGTTCCCAATGGCTGCAGCAGCCTTGTATCAACCGGGGTAAATGGGGTTGATAATTCCCATCTTTATCAGTTCTCCAGAGAAACAGAACCAGTAAGATATATCTATGAACTGCACATATCTATCTATCTATCCATCCATCTATCTATGTGTATCCATATATCTATCATCTATTATTTACCCATCTCTAACTATCCATCTGTATCTATATAGATCTCTATTTACAGCTCTAACCATTTAACATCTATTTGTAAACTGTATCAATTGATCTATCTATATGTATCAAGCTTCCTATCATCTGTCTGTCTCTCAAAGTTCAAGGGATTGCCTTAAGCCATTTGTAGAGGATGGCAAGTCTGAAATCTGCAGGACAGGACTCCAGGCTGGAGTAGTAGAGGCTATAGTCTTGGGGCAGAATTTCTTCCTTCTCAAAGAAACATCATTTTTTGCTTTTAAGCCTTTTCAACTGATTGGATGAGTCCTGCTCAACATTACAATAAGTGGATTGACTTAAAGTTAACTGATTGCCGATGTTAAGCACCTGTGCAAAATAACGGCACAGGCATATCCAGATTAGTCATTGACGGTATAACTGGGTACCACAGCCTAGCCAGGTGGACAGCTCAGGCTGGTACTCACACCACCACCCGCAGTAACCTTCCCTTCCTACTCTGTTTGCACACGGACATGAGAAACTTAACATCACCAGGACTTACAGATCAATAGGATCTTTTCAGTGCCCAGGGTGGAAAGATTTCTTATTTTTGCCTCTACATTCTTGTTTATGCTTTCAACTATGGCTTCTCTTTATTCTATTTTACGAAACCAACATTATTGATACATTTTTTCAAATGGAATTTATCTTGTTAAAGCAAGGTACAGTTGCATGATTATTCACTCTGTTCATACAAGGATTACTTAGTAAAGGGAAACTGCTAATAAAAAACTATTTTGCCAACTTTCACTATGTAAATTCTAAATAAATAACATATGCAAAGGCTTTGCTCAAAAAGAAAAAAAAAAAATTGGCAGATTGTCCAGTAAGTAATTAACGCTGATTGCAGAATCACAAATACCAATACTTCTAAAAATATATTCATTTTATTGTTTCATTGCTTAGTGAGAAGAAATGATGATGTTCTACAAAATACGTGAAAGTAAAGAAATTCCACAACACTAAAATATATATTGTGTATTTTTTATTTGTTCCAGAAGACAGTCAGTAATTTTCAGTCTGGTTCTTTTTGGAGTACAAGTCAACATTTCTTTCAATCAAACCAATTCATTTTTTCATAAGACTACCTTGTGAAATTGTAAGAAAAAGATCCCTTTTACTAGATTTGAAGGAATCTGTTGCACTCGAAAAATAATTTATACTGTGCTGAGGAACAGCAGTGGGACAAAAATGATGTCCATTCAATTTTTGTACTATTACCCGTTCAAAGAAATGGGAAAAAAAAAGGCTCCAGTTGTATTTCATGAAATATGTGCAAATACATATATCTAAACTGGAATGCCATTCCAGTGCTGGAAGGGGTAAATCAAAACACCACCCAACAGAAACTGGCAAAGCAAAATATGAATTATGAGAAAGTGCAAAGTTTATATCAGATCATGAAACAGAGGACAAGCAATCAATGACTATTAGCTCATAATAAGCCACACAGACTGAAGAAGATACTGGCCACATTATTCCAACAGTTTCAACCTCAGTAAATAAAAGAAATTGCTTCCATTCCACAGGCTACTCATCTAGATATTACTGTGATCCAGCTCAACAAAAAAGACATAAAGTATTTCTTTAACAATCAGATTTAAAAAGTAGGCAACAGGTCGTCACAATTCCAAAAATATTTTAACTTAATTTTTTAAAAAATGTAATAAAAATGTAAACCTATTGCTTGGAATTGTAAGAAAGGATTTGGTTCACTGATTTCCAGCCTGTCCTGTTTTCAGGTAGTAATATATATTTCTATGGACACTATATTTGTTTCAATTTTACCTAGATCATATTTTAGGATCAATATCTCCTATCTATAAACGTTTGCTAACTGATATCTGTAATTTGCATTGTTCTCAATGTAAGGTTAGCATTTTCGCCATTTGTTAAGCATATGTTATACACGACACAGCAATGGAAGACACGAATGCGAGTGTTCAATGATGTTTAAAGGGGATAAAGGGAAATGTAGAAAATAAATATTGAAAAGGCTCATTTTTTCTCTCCTCCCAGGTTCCTCCACCCCCATGAGTCAAGGTTGTCCTTGAACTTGTTCTAACCGCCAGCCCTGCGGTCAGATCAACAACAATGATGACTTTAAATTGGACGAAAAGTTAAACTTAATTATTTAGCAAGCCTCCCAGCAGACATTTCATTTTTGAAGATACCACCTCCACAGTGTCTAATGCAGTCATGGACAATAATATAAGCCATATGATATTTTTAAATGTCATGACTTAATAAATGATGAAACTGGCTGTAATTTTTATGATGTGTGGACAATAACAAAATGATAAATGTGAAATTCCAAATTCGTAATTTTGTAAGAGTAACTAAGTCACTTGGGCAATCAATGATTTGAATATTACATGAGCCATGACGAGGATGAAGTTGGGCTTTGGGGGTTCAATGACTCCCTCGGTTACTAAGCTAGGACGTTGTCTAAGTGGCATGTAGGGAAGCAAGAACTTAAAGGGGTTCTTGTATCTCCGAGTTAGGTACCTCAGGGTCTGGGTGTAAGGAATCAAAACTAACGGACCCATTTGTGGGATGAGTCAACCCAAGAATACTGACAACAAAGACATGATATTGAAGAAAAGGCCAGGTGAATTTGTCCTGCTTCTATCCATACGGATCTCGTTTGTGACAAGAATACTTGATATGTAACCTGCATGTACAGTATACAACACTACAGGACCTTGACTAAATAATTCTTATGTGAAGAAATACAGGGGCTTCCCTGGTGGCGCAGTGGTTGAGAGTCCGCCTGCCGATGCAGGGGACGCGGGTTCGTGCCCCGGTCCGGGAAGATCCCACATGCCGCGGAGCGGCTGGGCCCGTGAGCCATGGCCGCTGAGCCTGCGCGTCCGGAGCCTGTGCTCTGCAATAGGAGAGGCCACAGCAGTGAGAGGCCCGCGTACCGCAAAAAAAAGAAATATAATTGTTTTCTTTACAAGAACTGGAGCAAGAGGAATTCTCATTCATTGCTGGTGGGAATGCAAAATGGTGCAGTCACTCTGCAAGGCACTTTGGCTGCTTTTTACAAAACTGAGCATACTCTAAGATCCAGCAACCAAATTCCTTGGTATTTAACCAAAATTACGTTCATACAAAAACCTGTACATGAATGTTTATAGAATCTATTCCTAATTGCCAAAACTGAGATGCCCTTCAGTAGGTGAATGGATAAATAAACTGTGGTCCATCCAGACAATGGAACGTTATTCAGCACTAAAAAGAAATGGACCCTCGGGCTTCCCTGGTGGCGCAGTGGTTGAGAGTCCGCCTGCCGATGCGGGGGACACGGGTTCGTGTCCTGGTCTGGGAGGATCCCACATGCCGCGGAGCGGTCCGCAGCGGGAGAGGCCACAACAGTGAGAGGCCTGCGTACCGCAAAAAAAAAAAAAAAAAAAAAAAAGGACTCTCAACCCATGAAAAGGCAGGGAGGAACCTTAAAAGGATATCACCAAGCAAAGGAAACCAATGGGAAAAGCCTACATACTGTATCATTCCAACTCCATGACTTTCTGGAAAAGGCAAAACTATGGATACAGTAAAAAGATCAATGGTTGCCAGGGGTGGGGATGAAGCCATGAGTAGGGGGAGCACAGAGGATTTTTAGGGCAGTGAAGCTACTCTGTATGATGCTATAATAGTGGATCATAGTCTCTACACGTCTGTCCAAACCCATAAAATGTACACCACCAAGAGCAAGCCCTATTATAAACTATGGACTCCGGGTGGTGACGATGAGGTGTCAGTGTACGTTCGTCAATGATAACAAAGGTACCACCTGGTGGGGACACACAGCAGGGGAGGCTGTGCCTGAGCTGGGGCAGGGGGTAAGTGGGAAATTTCTGTACTTTCTGCTCCATTTTGCTGTGAACCTAAAACTGCTCTAAAACAATAAGGTCTTTAAAAATAGTCATAAATCACTTCTTGGAAGACGAGAATTACGAGCTCATTGCCGTGGTAGGATTTCTGGGTGTTTCCTGAGTCTAACGGGAGAGATGCTGTCTGGTCTTGTCTTTTAGTAACTCATCCTTTGTGTGCTGTGCCAATAAGAGCTGTATTAGGACAAGTGGCCGGCAGAGAGGCAAATACAGCTGAGACACTGTAGAGGCTAAGTAATAATTCGTTCTTACATAAAGCAACATATGTTTTCTTAACATATAAAGAAAAGTGTGGAAGAGCATAAAAATGCATGTTCGCTGTAATCACAATGTTAAAATTTGTATTTTCCTATACACATAGATAGGGGGAGAGACAGAGACAGACAGATGGGTAGATAGATAATAGATTGATAGATGATGACAGACAGAAGGATAGATAGATGTGTAGGTGGGTAGGCAGATTGATGAATAGATACATGGATGATAGATAGGTAGCTAGATGATAGATAGAATTGATGGATAAATAAATAGAAAGATGGATGGATACATAGGTAGATGATAGAGATAGATAGGATACATTAGATTACAGAATAGATGGATAGATAGATGAGAGAGAGAAAGAAGGAAAAATAGATGATAGATATGGACAGAGGAAAGATTGATAGATTTGGCAGATGTTAAATAGATGATAGAAAGAATGGATACATGACTGACAGATAAATAGATGATAGATAAATAGAGATAGAGATAGATTATAGAGGAATAGATTTACGTATAGGCTGCATACATCTGTTTAAAGTAACAGTGTATAGATTATATTTTACCTGGCTTTCGCAGTACCAGGTCATAAATCCTGTCTAAACTTCAACGTGTATGTAGTTGGTCCTTCTAGAACACTGGCCTCTCCTATCCTTGAACTTCTCCCCTGCATGGATAGATCCCTTTCCCCATCCCAGGCTCTTGTTCCTGGTTCAACACTGCACCATCATTCCAAGTGACTGCAACGCTCAGTCCCTCTGATTTCAGGTAACTCCTTCTGCAACTGCCACCTCCTGTGTCTCAGGTTCACCTCCTCTGCGACCCTGATCTGAAGAACCTTTGTGTTCCAGGCCATGAACAAGCCCGTGGGTCTCTCTGTCCTGCCTCCCGTTGGATTTCCTTTCCTCCTTACACAGCATCCACTCCCAGGTGACTCATGCATTTACAGCCTCAACTTAGCTCCCCTTCCCGTTGTCCAACTGAACCAAGAAAACTAAGGACAAAGAAATTGGGACAAAACAGAACAAAACACAGCCCTGGGTAAATCTACCTTTCTGTTGACTTGGCTGCTAAATGCATACAGCTGAACAGGACTGGACACCACAGCATCTTCATGAGTGCTCTCATCGGAAGCATGTAACCTGAGTCTGTCCTGACGTCTACTGTTTTCCTGCTGGTGACTATCTGTGACCTCTCTGTGTTACGCCCCAAATGCAGCCCCTACATTTGTGATTCTGGGACCTCTTCTGTCCTTGTTAACTGTTCAAGGACATCCCTCCAAAGAGTCTGTCCCTTTCTCTCTGTCTTATTTCTCTTTCTCTCTTTCTTTTCTGTCTCTCGTGATCCCTCGCTTTCTTTCATTTTTTCCTCGCATATATTTGTGAGCATCCCCACCCTGCCAAATCCTTTCTGCCCCACGACTCTGAAGGGAAATGCCTCTACCTATGCCAAGTTGCCGCAGGATGAATGGTGAAGGAATGGAGGCTACCGTCTTCCTAAAATACCACATGACACTAATTTTCTTTCATTTGTCACACTTCATTTGATACATAAACAGTGGTGGAACTTTATATTTTAAGAGCTGTGGCTAAATAACATATTAGAAATTAGAGGGTGTTAAAATCACAGAGGAGGTCTGGAGTCATTGGAACCAACGGAAAACAGTGATCCTCAACCGGTGAAGGATTGCCCCCCGACCAGGGGACATCTGGCAATGTCTTCAGGCAGTTTTGCTTGTCACAACTGGGGCCGGGGGAGCTCCTGGCACCTGCTGGGTGGAGACCAGGGATGCTGTTCCACAGCCCACAGGGCACAGGACACCTCCCTCCATCACCACAGAGAATTACCCAGGTCGATATATCAGTAGTGCTGAGGCTGAGAAACCTTTGTCCCAGTAACGGGGTAGAACTAATTTTAGCCTGAATCACCTGACATGGACATTTCTCCCTGGCTTTATTATATGCTTCCAGTACCCATCAGTTATTGGTTTTTAAGCACGTGTGTATTCTCGAGTTGGACCTTCACGCTCTAGGGGTCTCTCCATGGACAAGCACGCTGGAAACGTGTCACAGGAGAGCACTGGGGTGTGGAAGGAGACGTGTGCAGATTGTCTAAATACGGCAGCTGGATGAACGTTCAACTTCTCGTCGCTCTGTGCCTTGTAGCTTTTCCCTTTCTGTGGGACTCTGTGGAGGGCGGCAGTTTGGATACGATGTCTAGGAGATGGGCCTCTCTCTTCAGTTCAGTGTGGAGAATGTGTTCAACTTTGCTCTGGTCCCCAGGGGAAACGGACTGGAAGTTTCCTCAGTTCTCCTGCATTGGAAATGATCGATTTTGTTGGAGCCCGTAAGACCACAAAACAATCAAAATTCCATCGAGGGCTGATGGTTTAGGGCTTCCTCTAAGTGCCCACAGGTTTCTCACCATTCTCTGCTTCAACTCGCTCATGTGAGAGGCTGTCTGGGGTTGGGGGTGGTGAAGTTTTACTTGGAATTCAACAGTTTTTTGTTTGTTTTTATTTATTTTTTATTGGAGTAGAGTTGATCTCTAATGTTGTGTTCGTTTCAGGTGTACAGCAAAGTGAATCAGTTACACGTACACATATATCCACTCTTTTTTAGACTCTTCTCCCATATAGGTCATTATAGACAATTGAGTAGAGTTCCCCGTGCTCTACAGCAGGTCCTTATTAGTGATCTATTTTATATATACTAGTGTGTATGTGTCAATCCCACTCTCCCCGTTTATCCCTTCCCCCTGCCTTACCCCCAGGTAACCATAGGTTGTTTTCTTCATCTGTAACTCTATTTCTGTTTTGTAGATAAGCTGGAAATCAACAGTTTTAATTGTTTATTCATATTCCTCTCAGCAATTGAGTGGAAATGAACGTGTCCACAGGTAAGAGATGGGGGATTTTAGCCAGTTTCTATATGTCAAAAAAGGCACATCTGTTGTATTTTATTTAATTATATTAATTATAATTTAATACACACTTAAATTATATTAAGTGTATTTGTGCATCCCTTTGTAATATATATGTTCACATATGAAGCCATACCAACAACTTAAAGCTGATTCTTTCTCTCTCACTATATATTACTGTAATTAGAGCCGGAGTATTTTCCACATTATCATACTTCCCGATTTCAGTTCAATTAAAATGTCCTAGTAAGAAAAAACTAATTTTCTTAGAAATAATCTCCAATCAATTATTATTAACTGACAGGTTGTACCTGCTTTTTTTTAATAAGAGAAACAGAATTTAAACAAATGAGCTCTGGGAACACTTGCTTCTTTCAAAAATCGAGTCTCCTAATCACATTTATTAAGTAACTGAAGGTATTGAAGAGAGTATGCAATTATCAAATTTAACTTGAGAAACTCACCACTCTGATACTAACACTTAGAAGATGCATTTTAAGAAAAAAAATAACTTAGTCTTATGCTATATACTTTTGAATGCCTCTTCCCGTTTCCATGTGAGATGTGATTTTTTTTAAGTTTCTTATTTTTAACCTCATAATTGATGATGATTAACAGAGCGCTGTCTTTCTTATCAAGCTAAAATATATTTAAGGATTATCGGTTTTATGTAAAAATCTTTCCAAATGCATGAACTAACTTCCGTCTATTACCCCTCCTCTCTCTCTCTCTCTCTCTCTTTCTGTCTCTCTCACTCTGCTATAGCTAATTCTAAAAGCAAGACTGAGAACCTAGATTTTATTTAAAATTTTAATACGCATTTAACACAGCATTTTTTTTTTGCTGCTCCCATCAGATTTAATGTAGCACTCATAATTCCACTGCAAACCAGGAATTCTATAATCCAAAATATGTATTTTCTGCAATTTACAGTCATCTTCTCAAATTCTACATAGAGGGTTCTTTCTTCAGTCCCAATTTTATGTCCTTGGAACAGCCACTGCAGGCCACATCTGCACACAATTTACTATCGAATTAAAGTATGGTTTGTTCTTCAAGGCAATTAGTGAGACTTTGCACAACAGAATCAGAAGTGCAGTAAACAAGAGCATATGTGTCATGATCAGAAGTTATATGCTTCTTCCCTGTTTTAGATGTTATGACACAAATAATCAGATTCAATCCCCCTCATGGCAGGCAGAATAATGGCTCTCCGAAGATACCCACATTTATGGGACCTGTGACTATGTCACCTTACATGGAAAAGGGGACTTTCCAGAGGTGGTTAAGGGTGTAACTCTTGAGGCACAGAGAATATGCTGAGTACCCCAGGGGGATTCCACTTCAGCACCTGAGTCCTTAACAGCAGACACTGTTTCCCAGCTGTAGTCAGAGGGAGCTATAACTACGGAAGAAGCATCAGAGAGATGTAACATAGCTGCCTTTGAAGATGCAGGAAGGGGCCTTGAGCCAAGGAAAGCGGGCACCTCTAGAAGCTGGAAGAGGCAGGGAAGTGGATTCTCCTGCAGAATTCCCTGAAGGAATCAGCCTGCGGGCCTTGTAATATTAGATGGCCATGTTGGTTTTCTACAGGACTGTGAGGGGAAAAACTAAAAGAAACATTTGTGTTGTTTTCAGCCATCAAGTTTGGGGCAATTTGTTACTGCTGATGGAGTAGTCTTCTGACGTGATCTCGGTCCATTGCTCCATTCTTGTAATCAATTCAATCATTCCAGATTACCCTATGTCCCACCAAGCCCCAGGGATGCCATCTCCTCCCTGGTATCCCACGTGCCCCACCAAGCTTTAGGGAGGCCATCTTCTTCCTGGTACCCAACATGTCCCACCAAGCCCTAGAGATGCCGTCTTTTTACTGGTACCCAACATGTCCCACCAAGCCCTAGAGATGCTGTCTTCTTACTGGTACCCAACATGTCCCACCAAGCCCTAGTGATGCTGTCTTCCTACTGGTACCCAACATGTCCCACCAAGCCCTAGTGATGCTGTCTTCTTACTGGTACCCAACATGTACCACCAAGCCCTAGGGATGCTGTCTTTTTACTGGTACCCAACACGTCCCACCAAGCCCTAGTGATGCTGTCTTCTTACTGGTACCCAACACGTCCCACCAAGCCCTAGGGATGCTGTCTTCCTACTGGTACCCAACATGTCCCACCAAGCCCTAGTGATGCTGTCTTCTCCCTCGTGCCCAACATGCCCCACCAAGCCCTAGGGATGCTGTCTTCTTACTGGTACCCAAGATGTCCCACCAAGCTCTAGGGATGCTGTCTTCTTACTGGTACCCAACATGTCCCACCAAGCCCTAGGGATGCTGTCTTCCTACTGGTACCCAACATGTCCCACCAAGCCCTAGGGATGCTGTCTTCTCCTTGGTACCCACACACCAGGGCCCCTCTGGGCAGAGATCATGCTGACTTGCTCTGAAGGGCCCCTTCATTGATTCTTTACCCCCACTGATTCCTGTGCCCACCTATGCTGCCTTCACACATTATTTTCTTCTACTCAACTCAGATGTGTCTTCTCCTAATTATTTAAGTCTTTCTCAACCTTTCTCATCATACATGAAACCAGCTGTTTGTGATATTGTGCTATAAAAAATATACGTATTGGGTCTATGTCACTGGTTCCTGGCACTGAACTCTTAAAGCCTTTGTAATTTCCTGAGGGATAGGGGCGAGAGGAGTGACTAAGCATCTTTTATGATTCGTAATAAGTTCCTTTCAATCTTACCTGAGTTTATGCTAATGGGGTGACCCGTCATGGGCCCCTAGATAGTTTCAGGATAGGGGAGGGTCACCAGAGTAGCCGACTATGTGACTACAGGATTGGAACTCTCAGCCCCACTCCCTGATGTCTGGGAAGAGAAGAGGGCCTGGAGACTGAGTTAATCACCAATGGCCAGTAACTTAATGAATCACACCTGCGGAATGGAAGCCCCATCTGCTCCCTACAGAAAAGGGTTCACAGAGCTTGCACGATTGTGAACACATCTACACGGGATGCCCCAAACTCCACGAGGACAGAAGCTCTTGGGACCTGTCCAGACCCCGCCCATCTCAGGGCTCATTTGCATACTTTGGAATATGTTTGTAATAAACCGGTAGTAAGCGGTTCCCTGAGTTCTCTGATCAGTTGTAGCGAGTTACTGAACATGAGGAGGGGGTCATGGGAGCCCCTGATTTGTAGCCAAATTGGACAGAAGTGTGGGTAATCTGGGTTAGTGCCTGTCATGGCGGCAGGCGTGCGGGACTGAGCCCTTCACCTGTGAGGTCTGCACCAGCTCCAGGGAGAGAGTGTCAGAACTGAATTAACTTGTAAGACGGTTGGTATCTACAGAGAACTGGAGACTCGCTTGGTGTAGAAAACCCACCTGCTGTCCCATTGTCTGTGGCATCTATAAATGATGCATGCATCCTACACGCCAAGAGGCTTTATTCACAGATTTTGTTTACACATTTTTCTCCATCATGATTCTCACATTAAATATAAAAGCTAATCAACCAGGCAAATAATTTCTTGTGAGAGGCACTGTGAAAGAGGAAATATATCAGCAAATCCTTTGTTAAGCAATGTCTCTGGGCCTGATGGGCAATGCCAGAAGGGAGAAATGCAAATGGTAAGCATCATAAACACAGTCTCTTGCCCTCATGAAGCGCGTGGCCCAAGAGTGTGGAAAACTCTGGTCAAAAAATAAATAGCTGCAAAATCACCATGATGATAAATGATCTGAAGGAACAGGAAGTCGTTTCAAGTGAGGATAATGGGGTAGAAGGATCAATCTGCATAGACGGTCAGTAGAGGTTCTACTGAATAAATATCATCTACAGACGCTCATGAGAGGTTCACGCTTCATCTGGGGTCTGAAGGATGAAAGAGTTAGTTTGGGGAAGAGACGTGAAGGAAACCTCTTGGGGTAGGCTGACGTCCTCCACGCCCCTTAGCGGTGACACCAGGTGCTTTCCAAGAACTAAAGAATGGCCAGTGAAGACCCAAGATAAAAGAAACTCCAGCAAAAGGAGTAGTGCTAGGATCCTGCATTATGGAAAATACCATCTGATGGACAGGCACAGGATGGAACTTCAGAGTAGATGGGGAAGAGGAAGGTAAAGAGACCAGAGCAAATCCGGAGACAGTTGCGTCTCTGGAGACAAGGGAAGAGGATGTTTCTAGTTCCTGGGACTGGAGAAACATGAGGAATATTGACCAAGAGCCCAGGAAGGACCGGACATTTTCTGCTGCACTTCCTAATGCAGAGGTCAAGGAGACTTGTGCAAAATCTACTGAAGTAGAACGAATAAACAGGAGAAAGTGGAATAAAGCAAATGAGGGAAAAAGGTGTTTAAGAGCAGGGTCTGCACCCTTATTTACACGATGCCAGAAGGACAGTAAGCTTGCAGAATTATTCCTTAGCTGAACACAGAAGCTGCGAGCTGGTTTCTCTTCTTAATGTCTGGTACTTAACGTCTCAGAGGGCAGGGTCCACACCTCCACGTAAGTCTCTCCTTCTCCAGGAGAAAAATAGGACCAGCCACACAGCATGCTCCAACCTCCCTAAGAGTCAGCCAGAGATGGTCTGTCCACCTGGAATTCACTCATCTCTAGCTCTTCCTCCAGACGCTAACGCTCATGCCTCACGATATATGCACAAGAGAGAGAAAAACCCATTCTCTCAAGCAAAGCAAAAACGTCTGGACACTTTTAGATGGGCCCTAAGAATTTCAGGTGAGGTTTCAAGATGGCGGAGAAGATATACTTTCCCTTGGCGACTCTATGATGCTTTAAGCCTTGTCCTAACTTTGACCACGACTAAGAAAAGTTCAAAACACACCAGAAGGAATCTCACACTTCAAAGCAATGGCTCTGAGAGCCCATTTTTTAAATACATGGCATATGGACTCACCATCTGCCAGGTACACCCCAGGGTAAGGATTTGTGATGGTGAAGAAACTGACCATTAGAAAAATGATTAAATACAAGGTTCGTCCAAATGACACATATGTCCACATGCATCTCAAATCAACTCCCAATTGCAAAGAACATGTGAGCTTTCTGTTTTTTCCCCCCAAACCCTCCCTTCATTCAGTAATCTAAAGCTAGCAAGTCATGTCTTTTTTTTTTTTTTTTTTTTTGCGGTACACGGGCCTCTCACTGTTGTGGCCTCTCCCGTTGTGGAGCACAGGCTCCGGACGCGCAGGCTCAGAGGCCATGGCTCACGGGCCCAGCCGCTCCGCGGCATGTGGGATCTTCCCGGACCGGGGTGCGAACCCACGTCCCCTGCATTGGCAGGCGGACTCTCAACCACTGCGCCACCAGGGAAGCCCAGCAAGTCATATCTTAATCCAACTTTTTAAATCACATGAGCTATGTAAAACATATAGAACAGAGAGATAACAGGAAAATATTTAAAAATGGAAAAGCATGACTTTAAGGGAAATAATCCTTAGAGTGATTAAATGAGATTAAATGATTCTGAAGCTAATTCACATTTCTGAAAATTAAAACATTAAAGCTCTATACAGTTAACTACTGTCAGAAGGAAACTGTTTTTCTAAGGCCAGCTATATTCCTCGAGCAACAGAAATCGTTTAACCTTTCAAGATTATGGCAGACACTACATGATAAAGATGAGATTAAAGAAGAAAGTCAAATCCCCATAACTGTACCATTCCAAAACGATGAGCTTCTCAAATAATAAGAAATTAATACCAACACAAAGTGAATTCTAGGTTACATTTCATAAATGCATAAATGTATGTGGTATATTCATTTAAAATATACAGGCTTCATTTCTGGGTCCATTAAGCATATCTTTTTGCACATATATGTTTATACATGTATATGTACATACCAATGGAAATATCTATATTCAAATACAGGTATATGTGTGAGATAGAGAATTAAACACAGGATAATATCATCTACACTACTTCTGGAAACTCTTTTATTGAAGTAAAATCTATGCAATAAAACAGAAAAGCACAAACTGTGCAGCGCCCCAAATACCACAAAGTGAAAACCCGCTGCACCACCAATTAAGAAACAGGATATTTCAGGCACGCTACAAGCAGTGCACCCACTCTCAACAACCGTCGCCCCTACCTCAGCAACATGTCTACATTCTACCATCAGATACCTGTTTTGCTCTATTTGATATTTATATACATGACTCAGAAAGACACACTGCTTTGTGTTTGTCATGTTACACTCATTAGCATGCTTATGGGAGGCAACCATACTGTGCCCTGGGGATGGGATCCACTGACTGCCATGCTCATGTAGAGGAAGATATATGTCTATATTTTAAAACCCAAAAGTCAGTGTTACTTTTTAATTATTTAAATATTCATAAATATATATGTTCATGTATATATGTGTGTATAAATATACATAAATATATGTGTATATACATTCATGGATTTATATATGTGTGACTATACATATATATATATATGCATGCAGTGTGTGTGTATATATATACACACACACTCTTTACCCATTGGGATGGTTGACTTTACATGTCAACTAGTCTGGGTTGACTGGGTGCCCAGACATTTGGTAAAACGTGACTCTGGGTGTGCCCACGAGGGCATTTCTGGGTAACATGAGCATGTGAATCAGTGGGCTGTATCCAGCAGGTGGCTCTCCCCATTGTGGGTGAGCCTCATCTCATCAGTTCAAAGTCTGATGAGAATAAAAGGTGAAGTAAGAAGTAGTGTTCTCTCTCTGACTGCCTCACAGCTGGCACACCTATCTTCTCTGGGCTGCGGACTCGGGATCATACTGGAAATTATTCCACTGGTCCTCCTGCTTCTCAGCCTTTGGACTCTGACCAGAACTAATCCGTCAGCTTTCCTGGGTATCCAGCCGGCTGACTAGAGATCTCAGGATGTCTCAGCTCCCCTAACACACGGATCCATTCCTTCCAGTGAGTAAATATATGTAGTTTTACCTACATCTAAATCTGTATCTAAATCTACACATCCTCTTTCTCTGGACGTCTTTGACCAAGGCAACTGGGTTGTTCATCTTTGAAACAGTGTGAAGGGGCTAGTCTACACCCTCTAGCAATGTGGATACAAAGATATAGATATAAATAATCCAGATATAGATATATCTTATTGGTCCCGGTTCTCTGGGGAACCCAGACTAATACACTGAGTGTTTATCATAATACACACGACGGGTGGCATTTTGTTCATATTTATGAATATTAAGACAAACGATGCAGTGCTTTCAAAACTGAATACAATCACCTACAGGTTATGTGCCTGACAAGTTACTAAAATCCCACAAAACCCCTAAGTGTAATCTAGATTATTTATTCTATTTTATTCCTACCAATTTGAAATGTAAAATTATCCATTTTATAATATAATTTTAAAAATACACTATGCCAGTGGTAGAGTCATAAGATGATTTTCAAATTTTCAAAAATCACCTTGTGTTTTAAAATGTTAGCTTTCTGAGTTCACTAAGGGTTTGTCTACAGAACATGTACAAACTGTGGGTGGAATAGTGTGAAGTTAAACTCAATTGAGGGTCTACTAGTTGTACTGTATCTATTACAAATTAATATAGAACGATTGAGAAGCACGGAATCATAACTATAAAGGAGTTTGATTTACTCACAGATGTTCTATTGCTTAAAGAAAAGTATAATTTTCCTTAAAAGCTGATACGTATTTCTTCCTCAATCTCTCCTACCGTCAACCCAGGTAAACAAAGAGAAATCCAGCATGTTGCAAAAACATTTCACATATCAACAGAATTGTCCACTGAATGTGTTAACCATTTTCTTTTCCAGCTCAATGAAAGTAATGACTTTTCTACAGCGTTTTTCTTCGAACATAAAGTGTTTTTTCTCCTATTTTATTGAAGATGAAATGGGGATTTTTTTTTTTTTTTTTTGCGGTACGCGGGCCTCTCACTGCTGTGGGCTCTCCCGTTGCGGAGCACAGGCTCCGGACGCGCAGGCTCAGCGGCCATGGCTCACGGGCCCAGCCGCTCCGCGGCATGTGGGATCTTCCCGGACCGGGGCACGAACCCGCGTCCCCTGCATCGGCAGGCGGACTCTCAACCACTGCGCCACCAGGGAAGCCCGACATGGGAATTCTTGAATACTATTGTGAACAGCACTATTGCAATATGTACCAAAAGCCCGCTCAATTACTCATATGTTTAACCAAGTAATCCCAATTCTTTCAGTCTACCACGATGAGCTGGTGTGAATTTTGGGGAAAAAAAAATATTAAAAGCCAGACTTATTCCTAATGCTTTCAGTGGATGGAGCTGGTGATAGAAAAAAAAAGTAAAACTTTAAAAGCTTAATGGTAAGGAGTTTTGTATGTAAATGAACAGCATTGAGCCATTCAACTGATGCATAATTCCAGAGAAAATAGTTTTGTTTTTAATATAAAGTAGTTAAAATCGGGATAGGTACTGATACGGATAAAATGTATACAGGTATATAAAACAACTTGACTCCTATATAAATAGCTATGTTAAAAAGATACCAGCTGAATTCACAAAGGTATTAGTAATCATTTTTTTGATTGATGCCACATGGGTGATTCTGAGACTGTATCTTAATTTTCCCCACTTCTCACAAAACCCACTGCCTGGTTTAAGCCTCTGCTCACGCTCATCCTAACTTGTGTCTCTCCTGCTGGTTTCATTTCTAGTTTCATCCTCCTTACTAATACATATAACATTGTTTTACTTTCAGGTGTACAATATAACACTTCGATATTTGTGTACATTTCAAAATCATTTGTATATATGGCTAAAGGTCACCAGCATAAGTCTAGATAACTAGATATCCTTTGCCACACATAGTTACCAATGTTTTTTCTTGTGATCAGAACTTTTAAGGTCCCCTCTCTTAGAAATTTTCAAATATACAATACGGTATTGAAAATAAGTTTACTAATAAATGCTTAGCAATGTAGTGGAACATGTAACTTGTTAAATTATACTTTCTTTCAGAGGGTTAAATTAGGAGATTGGGATTGACACATACACACTACTATATATAAAATAGATAACTAATAAGGACCTACTGTATAGCATAGGGAACTCTACTCAATACTCTGCGATGACCTATATGGGAATAGAATCTATAAAAGGGTGGATATATGTATAACTGATTCACTTGGCTGTACACCTGAAACTAACACAGTGTTGTAAATCAACTATACTGCAATAACACTTTTTTTTTAAAATTATACTTTCCTCCCCCCAAATTAATTAGAACAGATATATCACAAAGAAATACTGCATTCTCGATGTGGTATAATACCATGGGTGGGGAAAAGAAAAGGTTTCTTTGCATCTGTTAAACTTCAGTGCTTAGATCAAGGGTCAGCATTTTTCTTCTCCCTGAAGGTCCAGACAGTACATTTTTTTGGATTTGTGGGCTCTATGGTGCCTCTTGAAACTGCAGTATTCAACACCACTGCTGTATCACAATAGTGATACAGACAATAGTAAATGAGTGGACATGACTATTCCTTACAATTTTATTTACAAACACAGGTGGCAAGATGGATTTGGCCCACGGGATGCATGCTTAGAATATTTCCCTCATCTTTGGGTTTGGAGGGTGACTTTAGTATCTGAGAAAACATAAAATGTCTAGCTATGAACACTGTCTTCAAATTAAAGTACAATAAGGACAAGATATTAGCTTCCACAAATTCAACAGATGTAATATGAAATATTTAAGATTCCCTTAGATAGTCCATACGTGATAGCATTAAATCTACTGCACTTTCATCTTTGTTATTTTAATCCCAATTAGCTCTATACTCAGGCTCTCAGAATACTTTTAAAACGTTCGACCATGATTTCCTGTCTTTAGATTTTAAATCTCACATGCCTCCATCTCAGCCTCCTTGAAGAAGAGACCAACACATTTGCCTTTTGATGATGCCATGGAAACATTCTTTAGAACAGAGTGGCAGCATCCCAAATAAACTGTAACACAGGATTGAGTGGAGGACAGAGCGAGTCCCTGAAAGCAGATGCGCTGCAGGGTGGGTACTTTGAGGCGCTGTCACTGAATATGTAACACCCTAGCCTACCATGTTCGGTAAGCATCAGTTACACGGGAGGAGCTTTCGAAAGATGGACATTGCAATTCAGTAGGTCTGTAGGGGGCTCTGGGATTTATGCGGTTGAATTACTTTAGCCAAAGAAAAAGAAAAAGAAACGAAAAACCCCTTACTCTGCCTTATTTCTAAGCTCTTATTATGACCCTATATTTCACAGCCCTTATCATGACCAGATACTATACATCTGCTTGCTAAGAGATATTTCTTTCTCTTTCAAATTTCTAGTCCAATTTTCCCCACCTCCCTATGACCTTGGTGCTTCTCCCCCAGTCTTCTCTTTCCTGCATCTCCTTACCTGCTAGTCACCGGAGGAAGAAGTTCCTTTGCCCTCCCAGGATCCCATCAGAGAACGAGAAGTGAAAACCCCTGAGCTGACGGAACTTCTTTCTGAGACACTCGGCTGGGGAGAATCTACAAAAGTTTTCCACCTTTCAGACGCTGCCCTACAAGAGTACAATTTCTTGTTTATTTGAATGTTTTAAGATTGGATATTGGCTGCCAGTCAGAAGTCCGCCTATCCAAAATTACACAATAGCTCCCCCTCTGGGACCAAAGAAGCAGTAATTCAGTCACGTGGATGGTTTGGTGTTTTAGTACGAACCCCTTTGTGTTTATAAATCCACATGCTTCCCTTAGGTCAGTTCTGTTACTGAGGGCTTTGCTTTTATTTGTTTCCTAATGGGAATCGTAGTCTGTGTTTATATGTCAGCAGATGTAAACCAGGCAAGCATCACTCAGATATGTCGCTAATGCACGGTGTTTGGGGGTCACTGTCTAAGTGACTGGGATCCTTATGGGATGGGGCAGAGTATTCAAGAATGCGCGTGGTCAGGTGACTAAGCAAACACAGGCTGTTCATTTTCGGGTTTTGCTGGTTAACAAAGCTCAGCGTTGTCCTCATTCATCACACGATACTCTGTCTCTGTGAAATTCATTTCCAAAATAACTGATTCTTGGGGATTATTTCTGTTAGTGAATTTCCTGCTGATTCAATGCATAAAGCGACAGAGAACCCGGTATTATATCCAACACCAGCACTCGGTGTATGTTGACATGGGCTGTAGATGTTCACAGCTGTGGTTAATAACGTCTTGTGTTCACATATTGTGCGACCATTCATATGGGCTGACCTAGCAGGGAACTTCACATCCATTCAGATATATATATATATACACACATATTTTGTGAAATATATATATTTATTTATTGAAGTAGAGTTGATTTACAATGTGGTATTTGTTTCAGGTGTAGAGAAAAGTTACTCAGATATATATATATATTCTTTTTCAGATTCTTTTTCATTATAGGTTATTTCAAGGAATTGAATATAGTTCCTTGCGCTATACAGTTGGTCCTTGTTGTTTACCTATTTTATATCTATAGTAGTGTGTATCTATTAACCCCCAACTCCTAATGTACTCCAGATATTTCTTTATGTGAGGCTGCATTATTCTCACAGTCCAATTTAGTTTTAGGACATGGCTTATGGCTTTCCATCAATGGTTTCTCCAAGTGGGCGTCAAAAGATAGGCATGAGCTTTTAGTAGAAATAGATTCCCCCAAAGCTATTCAGGGGCCAGAAGCTCAGCAACGTTATTGCCTATGAGGTCAACTATGTCGTACTCATAAGTTAACACATTTGATATTTATAAAAATATCCCTCTGCCTTTTGATATTGAGCGGCATGAGCTCCTTGTAAATTTCGGAGACAGTCCTTTGTCAGTTGCTTCATTGGCAAATATTTTCTCCCATTCTGAGGGTTGTCTTTTCGTCTTGTTTATGGTTTCCTTTGCTGTGCGAAACCTTTTAAGTTTCATTAGGTCCCATTTGTTTACTTTTGTTTTTATTTCCATTTCTCTAGGAGCGGGGTCAAAAAGGAACAACCCAATCCAAAAACGGGCAGAAGACCTAAATAGACATTTCTCCAAAGGAGATATACAGAGTGCCAACAAACACATGAAAGGATGCTCAACATCACTAATCATTAGAGAAATGCAAATCAAAACTACAATGTGATATCACCTCACACCTGTCAGAATGGCCATCATCAAAATATCTACAAACAATAAATGCTGGAGAGGGTGTGGAGAAAAGGGAACACTCTTGCACTGCTGGTGGGAATGTGAATTGGTAGAGCCACTATGGAGAACAGTATGGAGGTTCCTTAAAAAACTACAAATAGAACTACCATATGACCCAGCAATCCCACTACTGGGCATATACCCTCAGAAAACCATAATTCAAAAAGAGTCATGCACCCCAGTGTTCATTGCAGCTCTATTTACAATAGCCAGGACGTGGAAGCAACCTAAGTGTCCATCAACAGATGAATGGATAAAGAAGATGTGGCACATATATACAATGGAATATTACTCAGCCATAAAAGGAAACAAAATTGAGTTATTTGTATGAGGTGGATGGACCTAGAGTCTGTCATACAGAGTGAAGTAAGTCAGAAAGAAAAACAAATACCGTATGCTAACACATATATATGAAATCTAAAAAAAAAAAAAAAAGGTCATGTAGAACCTAAGAGCAAGATGGGAATAAAGACGCAGACCTACTAGAGAATGGACTTGAGGACACGGGGAGGGGGAAGGGTAAGCTGGGACAAAGTGAGAGAGTGGCATGGACATATATACACTACCAAATGTAAAATAGATAGCTAGTGGGAAGCAGCCGCATAGCACAGGGAGATCAGCTCGGTGCTTTGTGACCACCTGGATGGGTGGGATAGGGAGGGTGGGAGGCAGGGAGACGCAAGAGGAAGAGATATGGGGATATATGTGTATGTATAACTGATTCACTTTGTTATAAAGTAGAAACTAACACACCGCTATAAAGAAATTACACTCCAATAAAAATGTTTTTAAAAAAAAGAAAACCCTGTTTCTCTAAAGAGTATTATACAGCATCTTCTAGAGATAACTTACATTTTAAAAATTACATATTCAATATAGATAATTTTAAAAACAAAACTGAATGTAAAAAGAAAATAATAAAATTGCCCAGAAAAGTCTAAAAAAAAAAATATATATATATATATATATCCCTGCCTTTAAAACGTGTGATAGACCGTATTTTTCTTAAGTTTATAGTCATTCCGAAACTACTGTTACATACAAACTATGTCTGCTCCTCAAAAATATAGCCCCACTTAAATTAAAGTTTGTTTACAGGTAGACAAATGATGCCTGATAACGATTTATAATAATTATATGCTTATAATCATATAATACTTATATGCACAATATATAATATTGCATATTATATGCTACTCATCTATCATAATGCAGTGGTTTTATAAATAGAGTATGTGTGTTTGCTTTATACAGATAATTGTTGAACCTTGGTGTTCAAGGTTGAACCCTGGTATTGAATCTTGGAAAAACCTTTAAAACTCAAACTCCAGTAGCCATACAAGTAATAATAAATTTGATTAAGACTGTTTTGTAACAGTCTTTATAGCAAAATATAAATAAGCAAAGCAAGAAAAATCTGGGAAAATGTTTGCGTATCATATCCCGAAGGGCTATTATTCCAAATATATCAATAGCTCCTAAAAATATATATGTGCATGTGAAAGCCCACAGATGTAATATAAAACAATGATAATACAAATTAACATGGACTTCACAAAAAGTGAAAAATCCATTATTATTAGTCATATAAAATATGTAAAATTCATTAGTGAAAAGAGACATTATGAATTAAACGTACACAAAGCTTACTTTGATTTAATCTTCTATTAGCAAATCTGAAATGTCCTCATACTTCCCCAGTGGGTCTACAACTAGCTACAACTGAATTCTTACAAAGGAGGATTTTAAAATATCTATGGATATCACAGTTGCATCTCCAGTTGGCCCAGAAGCCCTCTTGCTAGGAACTTATCCCATATCCACACATTTATGGGAAATATGCACAAGGTAAAGTTACTGCTGCATTTTTTATATGGAATAGGATGCTTATACCGGTCATTCCCCATACAAGCAGGAAATCTCCATCGCCATAAAACACCATGTTTAGGAATTGCTCTCTGTAGCGTTATGACAAAATGGTCAGGATACACTTAGGAATTGCTCTCTGTAGCGTTATGACAAGATGGTCAGGAAACACTGTGAAGTTAAACAAGTTTTAAAAATTTGTAAAGTTAGTAGAGGAAGGTACGGGACAGTTAAGACATCTTTTGGGCAAAGAAGTTTGGGGTACGCCCACCTGTTTGTAGTCGCTTACATTTGCAGAGGGGAAGCTTTGATGGAGTCCTAAGAAACTAATATCAATGTGGCTCTGTGGCTCTGAGTCAGGGTTTCAGGGGAACTGACAGTGCCCTCGTGAGGGGGGTAAATTGAGGAGTCCTGAAGGGACATGGTACAAAGATGCTTGGAGGAATGTGTCCAGAAAACCAGGAAGAGTAGAAAGATTAGTCACAGCAGGAAGCCCTGGAAACCGGAAGGGGCAAGAGAAAGAGAGAGAGAGAGAGAGAGAGAGAGAGAGAGAGAGAGAGAGAGACTGAAGGAGACGGCTGCAGAGAGACAGAGGGCCATGGAACAGCGGCACGGAAGATTGTCTCAATTTCCTGCTCTCCCCAACCCTCTGGTAGCCATCAGGCCAAGCCAATCAGAAAGCAGAGGGCAGGGAAGTCCTCTGAGCTGGTCCAGAGAGGCGGGCTCCAACAGCACAGAACAGGTGCGGAAGGATGGAGTTTGCATCCCGCGGGACCAGCAGAAACGGCAGCATGCTTTGCTTTGGGGGACCCGATGTGGAACTGGGGGTTCCGTGCTGCAGGAACCGGAGTTTTCACTGCAGGACACATCCCTTCCCTTTTTGAAGCACGCATGCATTCCCTACTCAAGAATCATTCACAATGGCCCACAGAATCATCTCTTGTTAAACCGATTATATGTTCACTGTTCTTTTATCCAGTGTTTAGCATAAGCATGCCACAGGCTTAATCACGTTTTCAAGGAACGTATTTTCCTCTGAAACAAAATTAGCAACTGCACAGGGTGGGCAGTCCTGCAGAAGGCTTTACATCCTCTAAACCAGAGCTCTCACAGCCGACGCTTTCTTTCAAACAGGTTTGCCGTTGCACAAAAACCGCCCTCACGTAATCCCATTGGAAAGCACTTACTTTTCTTTAATTGGGTTCATTCTTTTCCAGAGATTTTTATTCAATATCAAAGTCATTATTCTGTTTTGCCCATAGAAAACACGGGCTAAAACTGTATTTCTATATTATTATTATTTATGGCGGATACAATGGCCGCTGTGGTGTTTTACGATTTTCTATTAAGCTCGTAACAGCCCACAATGTTCATGATTCACTTGATCGTGAATAAATCTCTTGAAGAATGCTCAGGGGCTTCCCTGGTGGCGCAGTGGTTGAGAGTCCGCCTGCCGATGCAGGGGACACGGGTTCGTGCCCCGGTCCGGGAAGATCCCACATGCCGCGGAGCGGCTGGGCCCGTGAGCCATGGCCGCTGAGCCTGCGCGTCCGGAGCCTGTGCTCCGCAACCGGAGAGGCCACAACAGTGAGAGGCCCGCGTAACGCAAAAAAAAAAAAAAAAAAAAAAAAAAAAAAGGAATGCTCATATTTGAGGAGAGCTGCATTTTGCCGTGTCCACCCTAATGCTGAAACTAAAGTAGAAAATAAACGGCAGAGGAAATCTTCTGGAAGGTGAAAAACACTACCTGTGACGGCACTCTTGCCCTTTACTCTGAGTCACGCTGCTAAGATGTATATTTAGTATGCTTTGGGCGTTCAAAATACAGGGAATTAATAAGTGATCAGTTTCGAAGAGTATCCTTGCTCCACACATATTTAACTCTGTCTTGTAGAAGAATATTTGACCAGTTCAGAACCTGGAATAATTATGAAAATTTTAACCTCTATTCCCCAAGCAAGTGCAGTAGAGAGCACAGTTTTGAATGGTAGCAGTTCAATGGTGATTTACTGGTAATGGTGACAATGAACGAACTAAAGTGGAAAAGATAAATGCCCACAGTCTACTGCAAATATTTCAGTGCGATAATCATAAAAATGTGTGAAAGTATGATCAAAAATGCTTTTTTCTTCCACACTTTGAGTGGATGCTACTATAAATACATAATTCTACAAAATGGACCCATTCTTGATACAGCGTCCAAAGCCAATCTTTTCTAAAGCATTTTATTTCCCTTTGTGGGAATCTCTCAAATTACTCAAGTTTAGGACTTGGCAAGGTCTAAGTGTTCCCACATAATATAGAATTGCATCTACAAATTGCCTTTCACTCTTTGAGGGGCATGCCTGGAAAATTAGGAATACTGAGATATTTATCCAGAGTCGCTGAAAAGGAAAAAGTAAAAACGGTTCTCAACAAAGATGATGCTATGTTTCCTTAACCAGATTTATCTGAACAAAATGGGCCACATCTCTACACTTATGATTCACTACTTGCCATATTTTAAGAAATCAAATAAACGTAATTCAATCAGATATGGGTTTTTAAACACTTTCAGAAGGCGGAAGAGAGAAGCATATAAATTAATTCACTGAAGTCAGTCTTTGAAAAGCATATTTTACGATACATCGTGTCATGAATCCATCAATTTTTCAGCATGAATGGAAATTTCTCTAAGGTCTTTAACCATGAGAGACTAGGAGAAGTCTAGTTGTTTAATTCCAGAGTTTGCATATTTTCCCAACTAATCACCGTGCTTTTGCCGTACAAAATAGGTGTGTTTTTTTTGTAGTCATATTGACCAACCTACGCTTTTATAGAGGATTTTCTCCCATGCTATCGTAAAGAAGTTATGGGCTTTCTTCTAAAAGTCTGAAGCACCTGCTTTTCATATTGAGGCTTTACCTTCACCTGGAATCTAATTAATTAATGCATCGCAAAGATCCCTTTTCCATGCTTCTCTCCATATTGTCAGTGGTGGCAATACTGTTATCTGACATCACGAGAGCCAATCTCTTCTTTCCCCATAGATCTTGGATTTGTTCTGCGTGACTTATGTTCACAGTTGGGTACACTCTCCTCTTCACTTTTTTTTGCAGCCAGTGATAGTTATGGGATGCATTTCTGGAAAATGCAAGGTGGGTTCAACTCAGCTGGGTGGGTTTCTGAATAAAACTGCTTTCTTCCTAAAAGCAAGGATCCTTCAGATAGGAGAGGTTTTCCCCTTTTCTTTCACCTTGTAGTGAGAACACTACTTATTTATGGAAAGTGGTCTTTGGGGAACAGTTCACCTGACACCCTGGCTTTCAGGATGATGGAGGAGCAAACAGCGAGACTTTTCTGAGCGCGTCATCCTGCATACTTTGAATGTATTATCATAGGAGAAAAATCAAATGCTGTTTGAAGAAGCCATTGATAATGACATCTGTCCAGTACAAGTAACAAGTAGATGTTACAAAAACCAGTCTTGCTACCATTATGTATTTTGTAGGTAGCACATTCTTTGTGGGCGGTTTGTCACAGAAACTTCGTAATAAGAAAATTGCCGTATTTCTGTATTTAAGTTCCGTATTTCAGAGTTTTATTTTATCCACCCTGCCCAAACTCCACAGAGATCACTGTGTAAGTCTTGGTATCCAGGGGGAGGAATCATAATAATTATCGTCCATTCTTGTGGGACAATCTCAGGACATTTTATTTTCACATACTTTTGGGGATCAATTTGTGAAGTCAAGAAAAAATAGAGTGAGTTAGAATTTCAAATCACTTCGGAGGAGAACTGACATCTTTACACTATTGACTCTGCCGTGTAACAAACGCTGATAGATCTTATTTAGATGATTTTTAATGTTGATCCTATACTTTTGTTCTGTTTTACCTAAAGTTCTTAGGTTTTTTTTAAATTATATTTCTAAGAACATGTAGGTTTCTTCCTGTTGGGATAGGGAGTTTTGAACAAGTAACACTCCCATTTGGTATTTGGTAATGCTGGTGTAAACTAATGCTACTAATATATGTCACCTATCTTTTACTGGGTACGCCTTTAAAAATTATTTTATTCATGAATACATCTATCCAAAATAATTATGCCAGTGCTATCATCCGCCAGTAACAGTTGTTCCCCTCAGCTCCTTTTCCGTTTCTGCACTGACAGGACATCCAATTCAGTGTGGAACAGACTTGTCACAGTGGACACATTTATCTTGTTATTGATTTACAAGGAATAAGTCTAATATTTCACCATTAAGGCCAATTATTTTTTCTGTAATATTGTGTTTCCTTTTATCAAAAAAAATCCCCTTCCCTTCCTAGTTTTGTAAGTTCATTTTACCATGCTGTTTTGAAGTTTACCAACTAATTTTTGAATCACATTGAAGGCGCATTCCAGACGTCCTGATAAGCAGAGTGATCAGGTCCGGCAGGGAAAGAGTTCTCATTTGGGCAAGGCTTTCGGCAGGATGTACCAACAGGCTCTTTTTTGGTTGATTTTGGTAAATCAACACAGAATCTATAGATTTTTATGGAGCACTGTTCCCTGAACAATTACCCAAGCAAAATAATTGTGAGAGTTTAAAATAAAAATGTTGGGACTTCCCTGGTAGTGCAGTGGTTAAGAATCTGTCTGCCGATGCAGGGGACACGGGTTCGAGCCCTGGTCCGGGAAGATCCCACATGCCGCAGAGCAACTAAGCCCGTGGGTCACAACTACTGAGCCTGCGCTCTAGAGCCCGCGAGCCACAACTACTGGGCCCACGTGCCACAACTACTGAAGCCCACGCGCTTAAAGCCCGTGCTCCGCAACAAGAGAAGCCACCGCAATGAGAAGCCCGCACACCACAACGAAGAGTAGCCCCCGCTCGCTGCAACTAGAGAAAGCAAAAGACCCAACACAGCCAAAAAGAAATAAATAAAATTTAAAAAATAAAATAAAATTAAAATATTTCAGGAACAAAGTAGCAAACTTTTAAATAACATATATTCCCCATGCACTGCCTAGAAATCTTCTACATTACACTTTGGGTAGCGCAAACTCTGAAGTAGCTAAGGAAGCATCTAAGCGACATGCTGATTGTCAAGGTCTACTTGATGCCTTGTTTTTTGTTTTTTTTAAACTGAAGTACAGTTGATTTACAATGTGTGCTAATCTCTGCTGTACAGCAAAGTGACTCAGTTATACACATACATTCTTTTTTTTTTTTTTTTTTTTTTTTTTTTTGCGGTATGCGGGCCTCTCTCACTGTTGTGACCTCTCCCATTGTGGAGCACAGGCTCCGGACGCGCAGGCTCAGCGGCCATGGCTCACGGGCCCAGCCGCTCCGCGGCATGTGGGATCTTCCCAGACCGGGGCACGAACCCATGTCCCCTGCATCAGCAGGCGGACTCTCAACCACTGCGCCACCAGGGAAGCCCCATTCTTTTTTTTTAATATTCTTTTCCATCATGGTTTATCACAAGATATTGAACTTGATGCCTTGTTCTTCTGTGTGTGCAATTACCTGTATCCTGGAAATTACTGTCACATTTTGATATTTAGGCAAGATCTCTGATTTTTAAAAATATATAATTTCTACTGCAAGTTGTTTGACAAATGAGCTACTTAGAATATCAGCACTATTTTTTAAAATTAATTAATTAATTTATTTTTAGCTGCGTTGGGTCTTCGTTGCTGCGCGCAGGCTTTCTCTAGTTGCGGCGAGCGGGGGCTACTCTTCGTTGCGGTGCGCGGGCTCCTCATTGCGGTAGCTTCTCTTGTTGCGGAGCACGGGCTCTAAGCACGTGGGCTTCAGTAGTTGTGGCACGCAGGCTCAGTAGTTGTGGCCCATGGGCTTAGTTGCTCCGCGGCATGTGGGATCTTCCCGGACCAGGGCTCGAACCCGTGTCCCCTGCATTGGCAGGAGGATTCCTAACCACTGCGCCACCAGGGAAGTCCCGAATATCAACACTATTTAAATAGAAGTGGTTTGTGAACATTGAAAAAATGTATTTCCAGTTTCATTCATTCATCTTTAGAGGAAATGGTGTGTTTAATCATTGTTCTTCATTTTGTTTTTTTTTGTTTAGATTTCCTTCAGAATTGGAGTTAAGAGGTTAGGAAATAAAAATACCGAATGCCTAACTAAATTTGAATCTCAGCTTCACAACAAATAATTTCTTAGCGTGTCTAATGAAATATTCAGGGCATAGGTCTACTGAAATTTTGTTTGTCGTTTGGTTGAAATTTAAATATATGTGGGTGTCCTGTATTTTATGTGACAAATTTATTCAGAACTAATGATAGGGTGAATTTTGATAAATATTTTATAGGTGCTTAAAAATAGTAAGTAATGTCTTTATATTTACTTTCGGCTTTTTCAGTAGTTCTGTAAGATCAGAACAGTCCCTAGGGCTTCCCTGGTGGCGCAGTGTTTGAGAGTCTGCCTGCCGTTGCAGGGGACGCGGGTTCGTGCCCCGGTCTGGGAAGATCCCACATGCCGCGGAGCGTCTGGGCCCGTGAGCCATGGCCACTGAGCCTGCGCGTCCGGAGCCTGTGCTCCGCAACGGGAGAGCCCACAACAGTGAGAGTCCCGCAAACCTCCCCTCCCGCAAAAAAAAAGACCAGTCCCTAGATCTCAGCAGTTGATATAATATATATCTTCTTGAATTTACTATTTTGGCTTAGCTACATGTGTTTCTGAAAGATGCGGAATGAAATCTCTCAATGTTCAACTCCCATTGTTCAATTCAATATTTTTGTTTTATTTATCTTGACATTGTAGGTTAGGACAGGCAAGTTCAGAACTGCTGTCTCTTCCTACTGAAGGATTCTGTTAAATTATTTTAAATCATTTTAATTCTAGTAAGTCTTTTCTGTCAAAACCGTTATTTTATTTTTCACTGACATTCTTCTCATCCATATCTGTATGGATAGATGCATAGATATTGATTCTGCAGTTAAATTAGGTCCAACCAGGGATTTGGTTTTTCCCTTCCCTGGTCATCCCAATAGCGGCATTTGGTATACTTAAGGTTCTTTTTGTTTAAATACGGCAATACATTTTTTTGATCAAAATATATATTAACTTTCTTGTTTCTACTATTTTAGGACTCCTGAAATTATCAGAAGGGTAAACGTATATTAAATGCTCTCTGAAGCCTTAAATAACCGAAAACTTGTGTCAGTGTTTCTTCCCTGTACTTTATAATTCCTATGAGTCCCCTTGGACGTTTTTATTACAAGTGTTCTACTCCAACACATAATCCAGTTTGCGAAAACCATTCTCACATCTCCCCATGGGCCATCTTTTGTTTCTGTCTTGACGCATGTGAATTGACCACTTTGATTCACATTTTTAGGAACGCAGATCTCCAGAGAGGTGCTGTATGCATCCAGGCCTAAGAGGAAAATATTCAGTAGAAGATATGCCACATATTTCAAACTAGGATTTTATTATAGGGATTTGGCTTTGAAAATGGTATCAGAACTGTTGGGGGGAATGTAAATTGGTGTGGCCACTATGGAAAACAGTACGGAGGCTCCTCAAAAAACTGAAAATAGGATTGCCACTCCTGGGCATATATCCAGAGAAAACTATCATTCAAAAAGATATATGCACCCCTATGTTCATAGAAGCACTATTCACAATAGCCAAGACATGGAAGCAGGGACTTCCCTGGTGGCGCAGTGGTTAAGACTCCGCGCTCCCAGTGCAGGGGGCCCGGGTTCGATCCCTGGTCAGGGAACTAGATCCCACATGCATGCCACAACTAAGAGTTTGCATGCCACAACTAAGGAGCCCTCCTGACACAACTAAGACCTGGTGCAACCAAATTAATTAATTTTAAAAAAAGACATGGAAGCAACCTAAATGTCCATCAACAGAGGAATGGATAAGGCAGACATGGTACATATATACAATGGAATACTACTCGGCCATAAAAAGGAATGAAATAATGCCATTTACATTTGGCACTTATTAAAATATGCCACATTTATAAAACATTCCATTTACATAATGCCATGTACATGCCAACATGGATGGACCTAGAGGTTATCATACTGAGTAAAGTAAGTCAGACAGAGAAAGACAAATATTGTATGATATCACTTACATGTGGACTCTAACAAAATGATACAAGTAAACTTATTTACAAAACAGAAACGTACTCACAGACATAAAGAACAGACATGTGGCTGCCAAGGGGGAGGGATGGATTGGGAATCTGGGGTTAGTAGATGCAAACCAGTATATATAGGATGGATAAACAACAAGGTCCTACTGTACAGCACAGGGAACTCTACTGAATATCCTATGATAAACCATGATGGAAAAGAATAGGAAAAAGAATATAGATATGTATAACTGCATCACTTTGCTGTACAGCAGTAATTAACACATTGTAAATCAACTATACTTCAATAAAATAAAGTTAAAAAGAAGACAGTCGTAATACAAATGCTAGTAGAGCAGCAGGAAAAATGAAAGGGCACGGCAGTAGCACAGTGAAGAAGGGATTGGTACCCACAGATCGGGAAGATGCTATCTACCCCTGGATGGAGCCCCAAACCCTCGGTTGCTCTATCAGTGATGATGATTTTAGACCTGGTGGTTCAGGAACTGGTAAAGAGAGTCTGCAGTGTCTGGTAGAACTGTTGAAAGGCTGCGTGTCCAAACACAGTCACCAGCTACTACATAAGACCGCCAACAGCTCTGTTTCCTTATACACAGGTCTCTGACCCCTTTGGGACAGACTTGACAAGGAAGACAGCTCCCCAGGGAACCTGAGAAATGTAGTTGGCTGACTTCCAGCCCCAGGGACTATCAAATGGCTGGCTGAGAGCAGGGAGGTGACCCGACAACCAAATAACCAGAACTGGTGTAAATCTGTGTGCGGCACAACACGATGCCTCCTACACGCTTTTCAAGACGAAAACACACGTGATGACGAACCGTGAGGATCCCATCACTGGACGATCCTCTGCCCTTATGCAGAAAATAACCACCACGCTTTCCTGAGCTAAACTGGCTCGGGGAATTCCTCATCTTCTTATTCTCGGTTGTGCAGGAGACTCCTGGACTTTCACATGAAAATTTCCCAGAACCTATGTCAATCTTTCAGGTATAATCAAGTAGCAATAGCTGTGCACCGAAAAGTCAGCACTTACCAAGAAACATATTGGTCCAAAGTTCAGCAAAATTCTTTGCAACAAATAACACACACTTTTTCTGCGGTCAGCCCTCATATTTGTTTTAGTTTTCAGGTTTCTGGATGGAGAGGGGCAGGAAACATAGTATAGCAAGGTAAGGCAAGTCTTTGTCAGCCCGTGAGTACTGATGCAACCTAATTACTGTAAGCTCATGTGAAGGGACATTTTATCACGTTGTGGGTCATAACCATAGTTACTTTTGACTTGTAATTTATTCATGTGACTTTAATGAGTAACCATCTTTGAATTTCACAGGTATTTCTGTAAACTATATCTGACCATAATTCAAAACTTTTAACTAGCACAACCTGAATTTGGTTACAGCTTCATATTAATACTTTTCCAATTCATATTCTAATTTAAAAATAAGAGAACAGAACAAATTTATATTCCTAATTGGCAAGGTCGTTGCATATTTTAACACAGATGGAACTGTAATTATTTTTGAAATTATCATAACAACTCATTTTCTCTTCAAAAGTCTAATTAATTTTTTTATCCAAAATAGCTTATTGGACTCATTGTCATATGATTTACATTTTCCCTTGTTAGCAATAATTTAGTTTTGGTCCTAATGAACTTGGAAGGCGGGGGTGTTTCTGATAAGCAACTAAATTATGTTTATTCAAATACATTTACTTTCCAACTTAGCCAATCGCCTTATCATGTTTTGTTCTTAATCCCTACCACAACACTTACTTTTTAGTATCAGAAGATAAATAGATAGATAGGTAGAAAGGTATATATTTCTTTTTCTTTGCTACAATTAAAATCTGGTGTCTGTTATTTCAAGTTGTTTGGAAGCAGAAGTCATTACACCGCAATTGTTAAAAACGCACGTTGCTTAGAGATATTATGATACGAACCCTACGATGAGCAATGAGGGAAAACGTATTCCTTTGGAACGGACCATTTGAAAGTATTCTTTATTCTTATAATGCGTTTCTTTTGTAGAGAAAAATCTCATCCCCCATATCAGTGAGAGATTTCAGTTTCACCTCTCATGTACCTTTTCCCCTAAGTCCCTAGGATCCATTTCTTTTAGAATTTTGTCCATATTTCTGTTAGTGCAAATGTAACTCTATTAAAGAATCCTCGCCAAGTCGAATAGGTGTGATGTTATGATGGGTAAGGTGCTTGTTCTCCCCGTGTCTTCTCTAACTTCTACACACCGGCTAGAATAAACACTCTACACGTATAGTGTGAGCAAAGGACCAAGAAGCAATTTCTCTTGTACCCGGTACCATTAGAAAATAACCAAAGGGTGCTCAGAGAAAAGAATGTGACTTGGAATTCCTTGGATTACTTTCATGAGTTTGGAGGTAAGGCTGAAGAGAGTCATGAGATGCTAGTTTGTGAAGCTGAGCTGTGCAGGTGAGAGTGAAGGATTTCTCTTGGGTTTCCCTAAGATCTTCCTAAGTACGTGTTTCTTTTGGGGATGCATGACTAAGGTACATGATGACACCTGCCTTTAAGTATCAAATGCAAAGATCAGATTACATATCAAAATAGTTTTTGTTTACAAATACTATGTGGGGAACTGAGTTGAATCAATTCTTTAAACATATATGAGATATGTCACATCTCTGAAATAAATCAACTGTTTAAACACTTATGAAATATAGCCTAAGCCATGCTTAATTAAAAAATAATAACTTCTATTCCAAACTGTGTATTGGACTTTCCTCTCATTTCTCTGTGTCTCTTGCATGTTTATGAATCCCAGTGTTGTCTTATGCAGCTGTGACATTGCACAAGTATGATTTGTAAGATGTAAGTGGAAAATAATTCTATTCTTTTCCTGCACTGGGTGCTTCTCTGCCCCTTAACCAAAAGTTTGTCTCAGATAATAAATCGCGCTCCAGTTATTGAAATCCCAAGAATAATCTCATGTCAGGAAAGAAATATCCAGGCTCATGTTAACAGTCAATCAGGAACTCAGTTCATCTCTATAACAAGGTGGTCATAAAATATAATTTTAATACCTCTTTTTTATGGAGGAAGGGGCACACAGAGGCAAAGGTGCCTTAGCCCACAGAAACCGTGATGTGTCCCTGGTATCTCCACACCCGCCTACCCCCCAGCCTCTAAGCTTCCACCATTCTTTAACTGTCTGCCGCCATGGCAATCATCTTCTCTTTGGGTTTAGCTCATTTATTTATTATAATTTTCTGATTACGGTAAGTTGGGAGGAAAGTGTTCTATTCTTCTTTTGACGCTTTCCATTGCAGAGAGCAGCATCGTGCAGTGTATGTTCAAAATGTATTTGACTGAATTCCGTTGAACTGTTGCCGGCTTATTCACTAATCAAGATTCAGTACATGTGTGCACACGCACACGGACACACACGAGAATACTTAGGTACTATGGGAACTTTAAATGATATAAGCTCATATAAATTATGCAATTCTATTTTAGTGTCTAAAATTATCACCATACTTGAGAAATGGACTGAAGTTAATAGAGCTGAATTTTGTGAGAATAAGGAGCATTTTCCCAACTATTTTATCTGTTTATTTATTATTTTTAAAAGTGTATGTTTTAAAAAATTTTATTTATTTTTGGCTGCGTTGGGTCTTCGTTGCTGCGTGTGGGCTTTCTCTAGTTGCAGCGAGCGGGGGCTACTCTTCGTTGCGGTGCGCGGGCTTCTCATTGCGGTGGCTTCTCTTGTTGTGGAGCATGGGCTCTAGGCGCGTGGGCTTCAGTAGTTGTGGCTCGCGGGCTCTAGAGCGCAGGCTCAGTAGTTGTGGCGCACGGGGTTAGTTGCTCCGCGGCATGTGGGATCTTCCCGGACCAGGGCTCGAACCCGTGTCCCCTGCATTGGCAGGTGGATTCTTAACCACTGCACCACCAGGGAAGTCCTTCCCAACTATTTTAGTTGGAAATACTATCATAACATGCCATCAATGGCTAAGAAAAATATGTGTGAATTGCATTCTATATGTCTTAACTTTAACTACTATAAAGAAAAAAGTTGACCACAAATCTGGTGAGTCTATTATAATTCATCCTGTCTAGACTGGATGTTTCCCAGCAACCAAGGATTGATTCTAGATATAATTGATGGTTTGATCAATATACAAAAGGATCTCACAGATATAATAAACTGCACTTATGATCAAAAAACAGTCTCACTGTTAGTTAATTAAGGAGAAGCAACTGACACACTGATTTATAGGAAAAAATCAGAAGGAAAATCTGCTTGGAAAATTGTATTTGCAGCCAGTATACATTTTATTCCAATTTTATTTGTCTTTTCAAAATAATAGAAATAATACTTGTAAAATTTGAGGCAACATGATTCTAGCTGCTAACTAATCCCTAAATAGTGCTTATATTGGTTAAGTCTAGACCAGATGTTTAATAATTTTTTAAAATTTCATTTATTTTTATTGAAGTATAGTTAATTTACAATGTTCTGTTAGTTTAAAGTGTACAGCAAAGTGATTCAGTTATATTTATATTTTTTCAGATTCTTTTCCGTTATTGCGTATTACAAGATATTGAGTTCAGTTCCCTGTGCTATACAGTAGGTCCTTGTCGTTTACCTATTTTACATATATATTTTATATATAGTGTGTATATGTTAATCCCCAACTTCTAATTTACCTCTCCCCCCAATAATTTCTAATTTCCAGCAATAAATAATGTCCCCTGTTGTGATATTTTTTAACGTGATGTGGAGAATTTAGAACTGAAATACCCATTGTGTTCGGTAAGAACGGACACATGGTTGATATAAATGCACCATGTGCCAATGCTACATCACACTAGCAACGAATGGAACATCTTACATCGTTTCACTAGGAGGTGCCTTTAAAACAAGCAGGACGGCAAATCAGGGATGCTGCTGGGAGCTGACATCACCTTGTGTGGAATTCGTGACAAAGGACCAGCTAACGTGGCATGTAAATGAGATAGGAATGAGCAGACCTGTAAAGCACTAGGTCCTCAAGAGAGATGACATGTCAGAAACCACAAATTATGTTCCCTTCAGCTTTTTGTAAAAAGAAAAAAAAAATTGCTGTTAACTCATGGCAGGGAGTATTTCCTTTTGCAATTATCTCCAAGTAGGTGTCAGATCTCTCCTGGCAATGTCCAATTTTCAGGGAATTTACAGCTTTTCCTTTGACATTTTCTGCAGTTCATTAAACAATCACTTGATATGTGGTTTATTTCATTCTGATGGCTCTGCTCTTCAGATTCTATTAGGAATAAATATAACACTATAACACGGTGTTTTAAAAAAAACTTAAACTGTCATCATTATCTGAATTGCGGTTTGAAATATTTCGCCCTTTGCCTCAAGAGTGAATAGTATAACCCTTGGTGATCCTGTGTCAGCTCTCATACGCCCCTCACGTCTTACAATTCCCATTTAAAACCACAGATTCGGGCTTCTGTAAATATTTAGATATGTCTATAAATTGAAAACACAGATCAAGAAAGTACCCACTTTTTGAAACAGATGCATAGGTGATAAGATGAAATACAATTCTGGTAAATGTATTATGGCGCAGATTAAAAAAATCTCATAGTGTGGGAGCATGAATTGAGATTCTTAAAATACTCATGCAACTGTAACCAAAGAAAACCTCTTTTTAAAGAAAAAAGGGTTTATTTTGTATATAAGCACAAGGATTATGTTTGGTTATTTTATTTGAACAGAAGCCAATTTTGAAATAAACTAATGGTTACTCTTTCACCCTGGTATGACCAGCTCTATGTACTAAACAGATAAAACAGGTGAGAGGAATCAAAAGAACGAACTGTCTAAAACCTAGAGTTGTAAAGAAAGTTTGGGAAGGAAGTTACATTATGTACCTGGGAGATAATGAAAGGGAAGAACATACAGAGAGAGTGCCTTATTGACAAGAATAATTATGTTTCTTTTTTTTTTCTTTTGGTTATGAGTATAGAAAAAGAGGCAATGCCACCTAAGACAATAGAAAAGCATAATACCAACTACAAGCTATTAAATTAGGGGTAACAAGATGAATACCAATTAGACCAGGTCAGAAATTACAAAGGCTCTAGAAAAATAAAATGATCACAAATATAAAAAATTAATAACCTAAATGGATTCATAAAATGGTATTTCTAAGAAACATCCCTAAACCAAAGTGATAAAAGCAAAAAATATAATAATAAAGGACATGCAGGAAACAGAGTAAATGTAATGATAAATATAGAATTCATAAATGTCCGTGTGTGAAAAGAATCCTCAGGTACACATTTTGAGCAAAATTAAATATTTTAATAAGCTAAACTTGTGGAGTTAAATTTTAGTGTTTGGATTTTAAATCCAAAAAAATAATATGAGCAAAATCTGAGCAGGGTTATGGGTAATAAAACCAACATGCATATGTATAAAGCAAGAGGAAAAAGTTCCATAAATCCTTATTTTATGTCCCTAGAATATCTGTGAAAAAGCTTAAGTATGTGATCATTAAAATTTCATAAAATGAAAATGTGATGTTTGCTGATATTAAATATTATTAAATAATCATAAATTATGAAATTAGAAAATAATATTAATAATATTAAATATTATTAAATAATCTTAAATTATGAAATTAGAAAATAATAAAGGATTGCCAAAATCTTAATTGCTCACAAATTAAGAAACATTTCCCTAAATATTCTTTGATCAGATTTATCACATTAAATTCAGCCCAAAGTTGGAAAACACAGATGTCTATCTTATACTAAATGCCGAAATATATGGCCAAATATGTACTAAGTACAGATTATACAGCTGTAAATTTTATTAAAGAAAAATACTGAATATTAGGAAGAATATATTTACTTTAAGAAATTATAAAATGGACCACGTAATAAACAAATTGTAGGCAAGTAGAACTGATTAAGATAAAAACTGGAAATCATTAGATCGAAAGTAATAAATAATAGCAATAATGTGTAAGTACAAAAGCTGGTTTCTTGGGGAAAAAAACCCCAGAGAAATAGGTTATCATAATACAGACGTAGTAATAAGGAAAAAATGGGCAAGGCATACAGTGGCTAGGAAAGCCGCATGTAGGTAGAGAATTACAACTTCCAATTATCTGAAAGAGATTTGAAATGTGATTATTGATTTCCGTTGTAAAGGGTTTCAGGACCAGAGAGTATCACAGGTAAATGCTGTATGATCCTTTAAATGTACAAAAGTGAGCAAACAGAAACAGATGATTCTAATTCTACTTAAAGCAAGTGCTCCCTGGTTCATTTCATTAAATTATTATAAATTATTACCACACCTGATTACCACACCTAACAATGATAAAGTAACTACAGATCAATCATTAATCCATATTTCTGAACGTATTTTAAAGTCACACTCAACCGTACGCTGATAAAACAATACAATTCCTTGTCTAAGGAAAGGATATTACTGGAAATTACTGGTGGTTCACTGAAATAAACTATTATACCAACAAGACTAGGAAGGAAAAAACCCACAGGATTATAACATTAGAAACTGATAAAGCCATTGGTAAAATTTCAGATGAAATGTTAAAACCCTTTTTAAAATTAAAATGAGAAACGGTAAGTATTGTCATCTCTATATCAAAATATCTATTAAAAATGCAGATAGAAGGTAGAGATGTCCCTCGCCATCATTATGGTTCAGGGTTGTTTTAGAGCTCTGTAGGCTGCTCTAAGATATAAAAAATGTCGATAAACATGGGAAAATTAAAGGGCAACGTTCTTTTCATTTATAAATGACCATGTAAATGTATCTGTGTATGCCTGTGTTGCAATTAATCTATTAACAACTGAGATATATAAAATGGCAAAGTGACAAGAAGCTGAATGGGAAAAGACAACATTTATTTACACTGTGGGTGGAATTATAGATTCTTTTTTCTTTTCTTTTTGGAAACATCCGTGATTACACCTTAGCGTTGTCTATGAATCAGTACATTAAATGCTTACCCATCTTAAACGAGAGAGCAGGAAAGGCATCAAGGCATTCATAATTTTGAGTCTTCTAGAATACATTGGTGAAAGAGTCCCAGAGGGCAAGTGACTTAAACTTGAGGTGCTGGAGTAATAGGATGCTGCCCACAACTGGTACAGAACTTTCACCAAGCTACACCGTGGAGATGTCTCCAGCGGGACCCCAACGTGTGTCCCACAAGAAAACCAGCTTTGAATGCTGGTCACAGGATATGCGTTCATGGTACAAAGAAATTCGTAACAGCCACTGTGAGGCGACACTGCCATTGCGCCTTCTTCGTACTGGAAGATGGAGAAGGCGGGGGGCAGAGGGCAGGGACAGCCCACAGCATGTCCCCCCCACAGGCGAGGAGGTGACCCACACTGGTGTCGAGAGATGGTTAAGCCCAAGAGGATGCGGTACTGAATCCCAGGGCTGCTGTCACTCAGGACCACGACGCGGGGGTCGGAAAACAGTAGGAAGTTCTTCTCTGAGGCCAGAAGACGGAGCAAGGTGTGAGCAGGGCTGGCTTCTCCTGAGGCCGTGATGGAGAAGTGTCTCACGCCTCGTTCTTAGGTCCTGGTGGTCGGCTGGCGATTCTTGGGGTTTCTTGCTTGGACCTGCACCACTCCAGTCTCTGCCTCCGGCTTCCCTCTGTGTTTCCACGCCCAACTCTCCCTCCTTTTATAAGGACCCCAGGCACTGGACGAGGACCCACCCTGACCCAGTACGGGCTCATCTTCATCTGATGGCATCTGCCTGACTCTGTTTCAACGTAAGGCCAGATTCATGGGTTCCAGGGGTTAGGACTTGAACGTATCTTCTAAGGGGACACAATTCAACTCACAGCACGTATTTGAAAAGTTGGGTTTAGACTGAACTCATTGTATTGAAGTTGGCCAGAAAGCAATGGGATCGATCAGGCCGGCCTCGATGGGATGGTGTGAAGTATCCCATGGGATTCAGGGAAGGCACCACTGCAGAAAAACTAACTCGACTTTGGACGTACAACGTGTAAACTTTTCAGAAAACTAGTCAGTTTATGTACGTTTAGATAGTATGCTCATTTTTATTTCTTTTCTTTTCTTTTTTGTTTTGGTTGCACTGCACGGTAGGCGGGATCTTAGTTCCCTGACCAGGGATGGAACCCGGGCCCCCTGCAGTGGACGCATGGGGCCCTAACCACTGGACCGCCAGGGAATTCCCAGTATGTTCATTTTTAAATGTTTTCTAGATTCAAACAGAAGCAGTCACTGAAGCCCAATAATTTTGACGAGTGACGATGATCAAATATTATATATGGAGAGAGCGAGGGACGCCCCTGTTCTACCACGGTAGACACCAGTACAGTCTGCCTTACCTTCCTTAGAGTCCAGGCGTCTGGGTGGGAGGGAGTCTGCCGACCACAAAAGGATGACAAGCCATTAGCTCAGGCTGGTATCAAGCCGTTTATCTCCTAAACTCTACTCGCCTCTTGTTTTTCAAAACATGAGCTGTGGCTGCGGAAGACTTTGGGGTCCTTTCATGATATTTCAATTTGACTAATTAATACAAATATCGACCTTTTCTCTCCATGTCTATGCATGCGAACCTATCTAAAATGTACTGTTATGAAATCAAGAGGGAAACACTCATGACTCAGTCACGGCTGTTGCATAATTTTGAAATCTTGACGTACTACATGTGACCAGGGATCCAAGTTTGCTTTTTTTTTTTTTTTTTTAATTTTTGACTGCACCGGGCGGCATGCGCGATCTTAGTTCCCCGACCAGGGTTTGAACCTGCGCCCTTGGCAGTGGAAGCTCAGAGTCTTAACCACTGGACCGCCAGGGAAGTCCCCAGGTTTGCTTTTTAGAGTTGCCATCCATGCAGCAGTTTAAACAAACATGCCCATTCTCTCGTCTTCCACTCACGTGTTCAGGGTACTGTGTGGAATAACGTAATCGCCTTTCAAACACAAGTGTGGGTGGTAAGTACACTTGCATCTGCAGTTACCTTTGGGTCATCTCTTAGAAAGCGCGTGTTATTTGAACAAGATGGGATGCGGTCGTTTGTAAGCAAAGATACAACCTTCATCCTTCAAACACTGAGTGTCAATTTCCAAAGGGGACGAAAACAGGAGAAGTTGTTTTGCGCGTGGTGGAACGTAGCATAAGTCATTCCCAAATATAGCCCTTTGGAGTAAGGATTATTCTGAGCTGAAGACAACTGAGGAGCAGACCCAAGAAAAACGTCCTGCCCTCCCCCTACTACCTAAAAGTAGGGCATCAACTTTACACTCTATTGGCCGGAGGCGGCACCAAAGGAACCTACATCACAGACTTTACTAATTACACTTTAGCCGTTACTTTACCTTGACCTTGGAAGCCTAAAACCACTTGCCATTGTCCTGCCTTTTCTCCAAAAGTTTTTGTTCTTTGCAGAAGATGCTACCTACACTGGAATTCTAAGCCACCTTGGGGAGTTACTCATGTTTCCCTGGGTAGACACGTGAATAAACTTGTTTATTTTTCTCTTGTTCATCTGTCTTTCACTACAGGGGCGTCAGCCAGGAACAGCTATTCAAGCCACTTCCTGAAAAGGTCTTTTACATTTTCACCCTGGCAACCCGAAAACACATCTGAGAGCTGAGCATAGAAATGGAAAATGGGAGCCTGTTCCTAAGCCCTGCACATGATAACCTTCTACATCCATGAAAGGCAAAGCTTCTCAAATTTTGGCCAGCCATTCATCAGAACGCATGAGAGCTTGCAGAAACAGAGATTACTGGGTCCCACGGACGGCCCCCAGGAAGCAACAGAGGTCTCTTGATGAAGCCAGTTTATGAAACCAACAGCCCAGGGATGAAACCACTGTGCTATATGAATATTAGATGCATCACAACCGCCGTACCTCTGGGCCCCATAAGTCATAGGAGAATGAACAGCTCTTGGAAGGATTTTTTTTTTTTTACCTTTTGGGAAACAATCTTTATAAAACCCTACAATGTGAAGACACGTATGCCGTTGACTACAGCACCCTCGTTTATTTTCCTATCCAACCATAAAACACTGCAAAGGTAGTATGCCATGACCTGTTCCTTCTCTCAATACAAATAAGAACTGAACAGATTACAGTGCTTGCAGAAAACCATAAAGCAGTAATTGTACTCCTACTTGATGGAGGGATTTATTACTGAAATACACGCGAGTATAAGAACCTTATCTTCATCTTTAACACTTAAGTAGGAGGTACTTTAATATAAGGGGGAGACACTTGTGGTTCCAGACATAAGGAATCAGTTACCACTTTTGATATATTAAGTAAATAAGTCACACTTTGGGGCTGATGGCCTCGTTGGCCTGAGGGAAGTACCGACCAGCGGTTGAGAAATCCAGCATGTGTTGGGCAGATAATGTGTTTCACTTCAGCCCACCACATACAGCTGTAAAGTCTGTCTAGTTCCTCTAATGCTAAAAACCCCAATTTTCTCATATGCACAGTGAAGCTAGTGATAGGGTATATGTGAAGGACTTCATTCAGTGTTTCACAAATAGCTTAACAAATGATAGCTCTGATGATGTTTTGAAAATTGTCAAAAAAAGAAAGAGAAAGAAAATTGTCCACCTAAACTTCACAATGGCAGTGAGTAGAAAGGTTGTATTGAAAACATTTGATAAGATCTGCCTTCAAAAAAAAAGAAGAAATTGTACACATAAACACTATTATTATTATCAATATCATTTAACTCTGATGCAATATATATACAGTACGAGTGTGGTTAAAAGTGCTACGCACTCGCTTTTAGAGAACACAAGACAAAAGGGTGGACTTACAGTTCTTTCTTTAGAAAGATGTAGTTCAGGGACTTCCCTGGTGGTCCAGTAGTAAAGAATCCGCCTTCCAATGAAGGGGACCTGTGTTCTGTCTCTGGTCGGGGAACGAAGATCCCACATGCCACGGGGCAACTAAGCCTGCGTGCCACAACTAGAGAGAAGTCCATGCACCATAATGAAGAGCCCGTGTGTTGCAACTAAGACCTGACACAGCCGAAAAGAAACAAAGAAATGAAGGAAGGGAGGGAGGGAGGGAGGGAAGGAGGGAGGGGGGGGAGAGAGAGAGAGAGAGAAGGAGAGGGAGAGGCAGAGGGAGGGGGGGAGAGAGAGAGAGAGAGGAAGGAAGGAAGGAAGGAGGGAAGGAAGGAAGGAAGGAAGGAAGGAAGGAAGGAAGGAAGGAAGGAAGATGTAGTTCATTTCTTTGTTTTGAAACTGAAGACGAGCATCTGTGACTAATGAATGTATAAAGAGTATTAAGGAAAATTTCATGAAACTGTTTGCGGTTGAGTGTATCTGTGGATGGAGGGATGGAAAAGCCTCTGGTCATTGTAATTATTCATGTTCCCCAGAGACAAACCCCCTGCTGAAGAGCAGCAGAATAATGTGAGCCCATTCCACCCTGGTTTACAGCAGCCATTTAAAGAAACCAGTTACTGTTGCAAACTGTGTCAACCCAGATTGACCGAATTCGATCACTGTCTGTCAGGTACACAAGCAAACCCCATTTCCAGGACTGCTTAAGTTGGACGAAGGAACCTGAAATGGGCCCCTCAAGAAATGGGCTGCTGAACCAACAAAACGCCAAAAACAAAACAATGTGGAGAGGGAACAGGGGAGGTGCATTACAGGTGTACGGGGTTAAGAGGTACAAACAATTATATATAAAATAAGCTACAAGGATATATTGTACCACATGGGTAATGTAGTCAATATTTTATAATAACTATAAATGGAGTATAACCTTTAAAATTGTGAATCACTGTACTTTATACCTATAATTTATATAATATTGTACATCAACCATACTGCAACAAATAAAATTTTTAAGAAAAGAAAACAAAAAACAATGTGGACTCAATTCCTTAATCTGTACACTGTTTCTACTCTGCTCCCATTACCATTTTTCCACAGGTAGATGCCTCTTGAAAAGTTTTTACGTAAACTCTAACTTCTGTGTGTCCAAAGGGCTGAGTGCCCTCACCTCGAGAGAGCCCAGTTCTTATGTTTTAGGTAAAGCAGCTATGTGGGAGAAAAGGAAGGGATGATGTAAATAAAAACAGCTGGTGTGAACAGCAAGGCACAGTCACCCCTCACACATCCACAGCGAATATTTTCAAGGGCAAAAGCATGAAAAGCGATTTTAAGGAAGAGAACAGAGTAGAAGATGATGCCTACTGCCACCACCATCATTTAACACGGCCTTAGAAGCTTTAGCAAAGAGTAAAACAAGAACAGATTGGTGGTACGGACATTGTGAATGAGGAGATGCTGTTAGTTTTTTCTTTCCTGATGATATAACCATATACGTGGAAAATGCGGACGCACTCCATAAAAAAGGAAATACTAGAGTTCATATTAGATTTAGGAAAACTAGCTGGATACAAATAATTGTCGTTAAAAAAAATAACATTTTTCTAGTCCTGCGATTAAAGTGAATATAGAAAAATAGTAATGACTGATAGTGAGAAAACAATATTTTTATTATACTGTTCAGCTGTGAACAGTATACTGTTTTATTATACTGTTTAATATACTGTTCAGTTGCGAACAGTATATTATGCGGTAAAAGGTAAATTCTGATGGACAAACCCAAACTGAAGATTATTAGTTGTGTGTGACTCCATCCGATTCTAATCCATTGGGATTTTTATCTAAATTGGATTAAATAATCATAAAATGCATTAGGACAACAAAGCTACATAAGTAGCTGAAATGTGGTAAGAGAGAACGATTGTCAAAGAGATGCCAGATGCCATATATGAAAACATACATCATGGTCACCATCACAAGATCCGCACACATCAATACAGGATGCAGAGAAAATGTCTGGGTGGAAACTCCTTATCCTTTGACCCGAAGTGTAAATAGCATTATCTCTGCCTGTATACCCTCAGCACACCCTACCCACAGAGACCCACATTGGCCCAGAAACATCACAGCACTCATTAGCAAAGAGAGCACATTGTTCTGGGCAGACACAGCCCACGCCCCAGGGCAGAAGCTGATTTCATTCTTCCTTCACCCCTGGGCTAAGTGCTTTGCTGCAGGTAAAAACCCTACAACGACTCTACCTGGTGGTCTTAAGTTGTATTTAATCCTTCAAGACACCAATCATAACCAACAATTAATTGTTTTAAAGATGTGGCTTTCACAAGACATGGAAGCAATCTAAATGTCTACTGACAGATGAAGGGATAAAGAAGGTGTGGTACATATACACAATGGAATATTACTCAGCCATAAAAAAGAATGAAATCCTGGGCTTCCCTGGTGGCGCAGTGGTTGAGAGTCCGCCTGCCGATGCTGGGGACACGGGTTCGTGCCCCGGTCCGGGAAGATCCCACATGCCGCGGAGCGGCTGGGCCCGTGAGCCATGGCCGCTGAGCCTGCGCATGCGGAGCCCGTGCTCCGCAACGGGAGAGGCCACAGCAGTCAGAGGCCCGCATACCGCAAAAAAAAAAAAAAAAGAATGAAAGCCTGCCATTGGCAGCAACATGGATGGACTTGGAGGGCATTGTGCTGAGTGAAATAAGCCAGACAAACACAAATACTGTTTCATATCACTTATATGTGGAATCTAAAATATACAACAAACTTGTGAATATCACAAAACAGAAACAGACTCAGATATAGAGAACATACTAGCAGTTACCCGTGGCAGGGACGGAAGTGTGGAGGGGTAACACAGGGGTAGGGGATTAAGAGGTACAAACTATTATGTGTAAGATAAATAAGCTACAAGGATATATTGTACAACACAGGGCATATAGCCAATATTTTATAAGACCTATTAATAGAATATAACGTTTAAAAATTGTGAATTACTATATTGTATACCTGTAACTTGCATAATATTGTACATCAACTCGACTTCAAAAATGGTTTGTAATATTGTAAAACATGTGGCTTTCGAATGATTCCCCTTATTGGAAGACAAGCTCCATAAGAAACAGGAATAAATCTGTCCTGTTCATTGTGGATTCCTGGTGGCTAGAACAAAGATGGTCCCACAGCTCTTGTGTTCCGAGTTAAGATAAAAAGACGGACTGATCACAAAATGTCCATAATGGTTGAAATTTCAACCACTTCTATAAACCTCTGTCCTCTTTGATTTCCCAACCTAAACCTTCCACTCAGTTTTTGAATTTCTCCAAGTTTGTGATGATTCCCAAGGTGCTATCCAGCCAATATGCCAGACTCCCCCGGACATCAGGGGTAGAGCAGGTGACCTAGTTTACAGCGAGTGGTTTCAGAGGTAAGTGGCTTGGTGGCAGGGAAACTGGACTCCGCCCCTTCCTGGGAAGGTGTCCAGGTGTCCTGGAGCAGGATAGGTGGCAGTTCTCTCCAATGGTCAGCGTGGCAGGCAGCCCACTGTTCACTTTATAGAACCTCCCACATGTGGTTGGAGTTTGTTCCAGGCTGCGTGAGCCATCAAGATCGGACTCTCTGGCGATTCTCTGAACTTTCTATTATTGAACAAGAAAATCCTTTCCTGCCTAAGGCGTTCAATGTGAATTCTATTCATTGCACTAAAAGGACCTGGATTGATTTCGTAGGGCTGCCACAACAAAGCGTCACAAACCAAGTGGCTTACGCCACAGAAATGTGTTCTCTTCCAGTTCTGGAACCAGAGATCTGAGATGAAGCTATGCCAGCAGGGCTGCCCTCCTTCTGAAGGCCACACAGGGGAGGGTCTGTTGTAGGTCTCTCTCCTAGGTTCTGGTAGTGGTTCCTGAGTCTATGGCAGTATTAGTCCGATCATCACATTGGTTCCTCCTGTGTCCATGTCCCCAGGCCCAAATATCCCCTTTTAATAAGGACAGCAGTCATACTGGATTAAGGTTCCACCCTACTCCACAATAACCATACCTCCAGTTTGCTAATTGTACCTTCAATGACCCTGTTTCCAAATAAGGTCACATTCCGAGCAACTAGGGGTTACAATCATGGGGGGAGGGACAATTCAACCTATGACAAAGGATGATGGACACAGGTATCAAGAAGGCTTGTGAGATGCACCCCAATGTTTGTAGCAGCACTGTTTACAAGAGCCAGGACATGGAAACAACCTAGACGTTCATCAACAGAGGAATGCATAAAGAAGATGTGGTGCATATATACAATGGAATATTACTCAGCCATAAAAAGGAACAAAATAATGCCATCTGCAGCAACATGGACGGACCTAGAGATGATCATACTAAGTGAAGTCAGACAGAGAAAGACAAATACCGTATAGTATCACTAATATGAGGAATCTAAAAAAATGATACTGGATTTTCTTGGTGGTGCAGTGGTTAAGAATACGCCTGCCAATGCAGGGGACATGGGTTCAAGCCCTGGTCTGGGAAGATCCCACATGCCGTGGAGCAACTAAGCCCATTCACCGCAACTACTGGGCCTGTGCTCTAGAGCCCACGAGCCACAACTACTGAGCCCATGTGCTGCAACTACAGAAGCCCACGTGGTTTAGGGCTCGCATGCTGCAACTACTGAGCCCGCGTGCCGCAACTACTGAGCCCGCGTGCTGCAACTACTGAAGCCCGTGAGCCTAGAGCCCGTGCTCTGCAACAAGAGAAGCCACCACAATGAGAAGCCTGCGCACCGCAATGAAGAGTAGACCCCACCCGCTGCAACTAGAGAAACCCTGCGTGCAGCAATGAAGACCCAACACAGCCAAATAACTAAATAAATAAAATAAAAATTTAAAAATGACACAAATGAACTTATTTACAAAACAGAAATAGACTCGCAGACATCGAGAACAGACTTAGGGTTACCAAAGGGGAAGGTGGGGAGGGATAAATTCAAAGTAGGGGATTAATAGATGTACACGACCATGTAGAAAATAAACAAGGACCTACTACATAGCATAGGAAACGATATTCAACATCTTGTAATAACTTATAACGGAAAATAATCGAAATGACTGAATCACTTTGCTGTGCACCTGAAACTAACACAATATCGTAAATCAACTATCCTTCAACTTTAAAAAGTTAAAAACTTTAAAAAAGTTTTTAATTAATTTTTTTTTTTTGCCGTACGCAGGCCTCTCACTGTTGTGGCCTCTCCGGTTGTGGAGCACAGGCTCCGGACGCGCAGGCTCAGCGGCCATGGCTCACGGGCCCAGCCGCTCCGCGGCATGTGGGATCTTCCCGGACCAGGGCACGAACCCGTGTCCCCCGCATCGGCAGGAGGACTCTCAACCACTGCGCCACCAGGGAAGCCCCTAATTAATTAATTTTTTTAAATGGCTCGTCAAGACTGTTGTGCAGGTGCTGAGGTCAGGTCCAGGTACACTCATGTCTTTGAGGAAGATTTCTCCCATCTTTACACAGGTTGATCCATTCGTTTTCAATGCTGTGATGGTCTAGCTGTCCACTCCTGCCATGAGTAATTCAGGCTCTCCTTGGTGGTTTTACAGACATACACCTGACATCACAGTACCTACAAAGCGTTCTTTTGGCCTAAGAGCCTGGCAACGAGAAGGTCACTGTGAAGACCTCCAGATGCATGGAAGATATTAGGAATAAGAAAATGACGCGTGCGCCGAATCTCTTACAAATGCCCGGAAATCAATGAACTCATGGGGTTGATTTTCAAGAGGATCCTCCAAAGATGATTTTTCTGGGCTCAATCCTCACATCCAGTGTCTATTGTTCCTGCCTCTTAGTGGCTTGCAGGGTGGGCCATGCAAATTTGGATATTCACAGAGTGGCTGAACATATGCATTTTGCGATGTCCCAGATTCCCGCTGTATGCACTCCTTCAGATGAATCTCCAGCTGTCTAAGCCTGAGCACGCACTGTACGTTCCAAAAATAACGCATTATTAACTAAGCTGCCTAGTTGCCCGGCTAATGAACAAGCTGAACAGCGAAACGAGGTCCATGTCAAATATATCACCTATGGCTCCAAGGACCAATAGGAGAGCTTCGGTTTCTCCAACTGCCATGTGCATTCGAAAGAGTAACAGAAATTCGCTCCGTGCTGCAGTTTTGGAATGACACCCGGCTGTGTCTCCAATGAGAGCGATGTTTTCAGAGTAACTCATACGCGTCCTTCGTTTCTGTACAACGAGGGGGCATAAAGTCAAAACGTGAGGTCTCCTGGAAGCCTCTAAATGAAGCCAAACAAGAGACAGAAAGAGGAGGGAGGCAAACGAAGCGCTTATGCGGGGCATCTTTTCATTTCTACTGCCAAGAGCTAAAGGTGGCAAGGAACGCGTTAGGAAGAAAAGGCACACGTGAGTGTCACAGGATTTCCTGGGCCCGGGCTCATAAAGAGTAGGCAGCAGCCCTACGACAACGCTGGGCTTCACTGACTTCGCTTGGTTTTGCCATTTTTACGAAGGTGCCCTCTTCCTGCCCCCTTTAAAATGCTTAATTGTTGTGTGCACAGAAATGCCACAGGCGGGGGCATCGGAAGAGGGTACCATGAACGCGGGTCTGCACAATGATGTGGCGTTTCAGTGCTGGCTGATGTAGCAAAAAGGGGGGCAATGGCTTTCGAAACCAAGCTGGTTTCACCGTCTAGGACTTTATCACCGAGCAAAGGCTGGGAAGCAGTATGGCGACATGACGCCATTCCTGTCCGATATGGGAAGGCTGTTTTTGTTCTCCATAGAACGCTCTAACTCTGTTTCCAAAGCAGCGGCTTTATCTTCATGAACATCGTATGACCTTTTGGAGTCATTTCCCTAATTATAGGATAGAGTTTTGTCCCCACTCATGAATTCTTCAGTCACATTATAAATACTGTGGCCATAAACCCTTCGAGTTAAAATTATGGTCAATGATGATTTTTAACATTTTCTGGCAATTCTTGTAGAGTACTGACTTTTCTCCAACCAAGAGAGAAACAATATATCTCTGAACACTTTCATTGAGAGAGAATGTATTAGCACTATATTATGCTCTTCTCACAATTAGGACATCCAGGTGGCTATAACCCATAGTAATTATTTGTGCGTAGAATTTCGAGAACATCTGGAAAGATGGGATTTTTAATGCCTTCCCATTTGTAAAAATAACACATTGCATAAATAATGTATAAAATAAAGATCAATATATTTTCATCATGGGGTCAACATAATCTATAAAATAACTACAAAACATATTTCATATTCAAAATATGGAACTTAAGAAAAAAAAATGTCATGAAGAACCTAGGGGTAAGACGGGAATAAAGACTCAGACCTACTAGAGAATGGACTTGAGGATATGGGGAGGGGGAAGGGTAAACGGTGACAAAGTGAGAGAGTGGCATGGACATATATACACTACCAAACGTAAAATAGATAGCTAGTGGGAAGCAGCCGCATAGCACAGGGAGATCAGCTCGGTGCTTTGTGACCACCTGGATGGGTGGGATAGGGAGGGTGGGAGGGAGGGAGACGCAAGAGGGAGGGGATAAGGGGATATATGTATACGTATAGCTGATTCACTTTGTTATACAGCAGAAACTAACACACCATTGTAAAGCAATTATACTCCAATAAAGATGTTAAAAATAAAATAAAATAAACATTTAAAAAATCACTTGGGATAGCTTTCCAGTCTATACAGTTGTTTTTAAAATTAAAAAATGTGGTAGGGCACTGGGAAGTAACTATTTGTGATGGAGAAACTGTAGGGTGGTCCACAGGACCCACCTCCTGGTGGTCACACTGTCCCCTTGTGTGTGAGTGAGAACGATGACTTGGTCGAGCCAATGGAATATAACTGACATGGTGAGGTCACCTCCCTTGATCAGGTCACCTTCTATGGCAATTGTGATGGATATGCCTTTTGTGATGATGTTTCTTTATATGAGACTTCACTCTGGACCCTCCTCTCTTTGAAGAAACAAGGTCCTATATTCTGAATTCTGATAACAACCTAAGTGAGCTTGGATGCCAGCTCCTCCCATCTTACAACTACAAGGACATGAATTCTGACAGCAGCCTAGGTGAGCTTGGACATGGGCCCATCCCCAGCCAAGCTTTCAGATGAGAACGCCCCAGTGTTACAACTACAAGGATATGAATTCTGACAGCAGCCTAGGTGAGCTTGGGCACGGGTCCAACCCTAGCCAAGCTTTCAGATGAGAATGCAATCCTGGCACTAACCTTCACTGCAGCCTTGCAGAGAACTCAGCTGTGCTGTGTCTGGACTCCTGACCCACAGAAGCTGTAAACTGACAAATCGGTGTTACTTTTCATCGCTGGACGTGTGGTAATTTCTTACGCAAATTAAAAACCCATACTTTTGGTCTAAGATGTTCTCAGTGACAACGGACTTACTGTGACAGTAGGAATCACATGGACATAGTTGACCTTTTGTTCTACGAATTTAATTTCATCACAAAATTTAATCTTTTTAGTAAGTAAACTAATGTGTTTACTTATTTCTTGACAATACCATACTATTAGAACTAATAAATATATATATATATATATATATATATATATATATATCTCTTCATGGAAGTTTCAGTTTCATCTACTCATTCCTCAGTTTCAAATTTTCCTTGGGTATGACTGCACCTCACTTGTCCTCACAAATTTTACAACAGCTTGTCAATTTCTACCAAAACGATGGGTCCTTTCTTTGGGATCATATTGTATTTAGCTTAATGAACATCTGGCATTTTTAACAGTATGGAGTTTTCTCATCTACATGTATTCATACTTCATCTATTTTTGTTCTATAATTTTTTTTTTTTTTTGGGGTACGCAGGCCTCTCACCACTGTGGCCTCTCCCGTTGTGGAGCACAGGCTCCAGACATGCAGGCTCAGCGGCCATGGCTCACGGGCCCAGCCGCTCCGTGGCATGTGGGATCTTCCCGGACCGGGGCACGAACCCGCGTCCCCTGCATCGGCAGGCGGACTCCCAACCACTGCGCCACCAGGGAAGCCCTGTTCTACAAGTTTTAAACAATATTTTGATCTTTCTCCCCAGAGATCTTGCATGTACTGGATATAATCTTAGCTGATTAAGAAAATATTTCCAACACTAAATGTTCAGACAAATAAAAACTGTGTAATTTTATGCTTCGTGTCAATTTTTAAAATAAATCCCCCAAATTTCCCACTCCCTCTGTCCCCACCACATATTACCAATTTCCTAATGTTGATGTACATTCTTTGCATCTATATTTTTAAACATTTTACATTTAGGTATCTTACAGGAAATTTATTTGATTTCAAACTGGACACAAAATATATCCTCCTCTCCATATATTTACATGTATTTTTGCTACTTATCTCTTAAAAATTTATTTTACTGAAGTCCAGTTGATTTACAATGTTGTGTTAATTTCTGCTGTAGAGCAAAGTGACTCAGTTATACATATACAGACACATTTTTTTTCATATTCTTTTGCATTGTGGTTTATCACAGGATATTGAATAGAGTTCTCTCTGCTCTACAGTAGGACCTTGTTGTTAATTACTTATTATTTTCTTTTTTTTTTTCTTTTTGACTCAAACCTAGGCCTCTGAGATTTATCCTATTCAGCAAAGGTAAACCTAGTCTGCTGTTAATGGTGTGTATTATTGCATTTATTTACATGTATTTAGTTTATTTAGTTTATGTACCCATTCCTCTCTACATTTAGGGGCCTACTTTAGATTGCTTCCAATTTTTCACTGTTTCAAAACCAGAATGAAAAGATCAACTTTGCTGTGAGAGACGACTCAAAAGATGGACGTTGTACTTCGAGGTGGATAACGCAGTGTGATGGTCAAAAGTGTGATCCTGCTGCTTCCTGGGAGAGCTGTAGGTCCAGGAAGAGCACCATGGGGCCATGAGAGGATCCATGCATGTGGACACATACGCACGCACGCCTAGAACCTTCCTCCTGGATAACTGTTCTTTTGGTACCACTTCACTGTATTGCCCTCCTGATTTCTAGACTAAATGAATTAGGAAAAATGGTCAAATATTTTAATTTTAGAGATAGTGTCCACCCTTTTGATTTCATGGATATTCACTGCATGACAAATATTTTCATTACTCAAACTTCTAAGTTCCTTCAGGCTATACATTCAACCTCTTTTCAAAAATTATTTATTTATTTTTTGGCTGCGTTGGGTCTTCGTTGCTGCGCACGGGCTCCCTCTAGTTGCGGCGAGCAGGGGCTACTCTTCACTGAGGTGCGCAGGCTTCTCATTGCGGTGGCTTCTCTTGTTGTGGAGCACGGGCTCTAGGTGCACAGGCTTCAGCAGTTGTGGTACGTGGGCTCAGTAGTTAGTTGTGCCTTGTGGGCTTAGTTGCTCTGTGGCATGTGGGATCTTCCTGGACCAGGGCTCGAACCCATGTCCCCTGCATTGGCAGGAGGATTCCCAACCACTGCGCCATCAGGGAAGTCCTATTCAGCCTCATTTTGATGGCAATGAATTTGATGGTAATTTTCATATGAAATTCCCCCACCACCATAGTGTATATTAAGTTATTTTTCTGATGCAAATCATCTTTTGCACAAACACTAATGTCTACCATTTTATGAGTTATAACGTTTTTCTTCATTATGCCTTTCTTTTGATAATAGTAAGAGAGGATTAACTACAACATTTGCTATCGTGATCACGCTGTGCACACGGTTTTTGCCATTTTATGTGTTATAAAAATTTTTCTGCATTTATGCCTTTCTGTTTTATAATTCACTGTTAATAAAAGAGAAAATTAAATATTTCTGCAATGGAAATGGGAAATTAGGAAGGTTTTATTTTTAGTATGATTTCTATTCTCATCACCTGGACATTCAACAAAATGAATCATTTTGGTATGTCAGAGAACGTTTTCAAAGAAACCAACTGGGAACCCGCCAAATGGGTCAGCTGCCATTCTTTTCAGGCTTGGGTTTTTGCCAAAAAAAAAAAATCTTTTTTAAATAAATAAATAGCGCAACAGCCTTTTAAATCATTAAGCTCCGTGTCGGCTTTCAAGACATACAGGCTGTATGAGCAGTTGCCATGGCGTCATAGGATTTATGCTGCGCACATCGCCCTTGTGTATGCAGCCTCTCGTCTTGGTTGACACCACACACCTCAGCATTGCTCGCTGCCCAAATCTGCCCACGGCAGCCTCCATATGTGCACTGGCTGCAGGTCACAGGGGAGAACCCTTGTTCCTCCTGTAGCATCTCTAAGATGAAGCCAGTCCCCAGGGTCTCGAGGATGAATAGTGGTTGGATGGAGATGTCTGAGGATTTTGTTTGTGCTGTGCTCCTTTGCTCTCCTTCTTCCTAAGAGTAACGCCAGTGTCCCTGATTTCACACAAGGAGCACGGCTCCCGTTCCTTTCTGCACAGGTGGTATGTTCTGGTCTCCATTATTTGACAGCACTGGAACTTGTGACCAACTTTGCTTTCTTTTAGAAACAGACTCCCCAGAATCCCTCTTACTGAAGCTGAGTGAGACACGTTCTGTACATTATCCATGGGACATTTATTTTGGGGCTAAACTCAGACACCTTAATTTTTTTTTTTTTTTTTTTTTTTTGCGGTACGCGGGCCTCTCACTGCTGTGGCCTCTCCCGTTGCGGAGCACAGGCTCCGGAGGCGCAGGCTCAGCGGCCATGGCTCAAGCCGCTCTGCGGCATGTGGGATCCTCCCAAACCGGGGCACGAACCCGAGTCCCCTGCATCGGCAGGCAGACTCTCAACCACTGCGCCACCAGGGAAGCCCCCAACTTAATTTTTTTTTACATGACTTTTCTACCAGAGCTCCAAAATTTACGGCATGTAATTTATTTATCATTTAATGAAGTACCAGAGAAAATGAATTTCTTCTGAGAAAATGATATGTTTTCTTCATTGGACAATAAAAATTACATATTCCTACACAGTTCCATTTTTGCATTAGCTGCAACAGAACTATAAACATCTAGATTCCATAACAAATTATTGCAGTGAAAGATTATTCTATATTCTGTAGTGCTTTTATGCTGATATTGTTTTAGTTATCCTCTTTTAAAACTATGGCTAATTGTATAAACCAAATCCCTTTGGATCTCTCTCTGTATGTAGAAATATATACTCGCTCTGTCTATCTCCCTGTGTTTCTCTCTCACACTATCTAAATATATATATATATAAAATATGCATATATATCATGCTCTATCTCTCTGAGTATATATATTATACACGCTCATATATATATTTTATATATAATATAAAAATTTCTCTGTGAGAGAGACCGGCAGATTTCTAATATATGTACATATACATATATTTATAGTATAAATCAACACACATGTACAAATATAAATCAATGCACACATGCATATATAAATATATACACACACGTGTATATTTTCAATGTGTGTGTAGGTAAAAATAGATGTGTGCATGTTACTTGCTACAGTTTTTGTTAAATTCAGTTTTTTTGTGTTTTTTTTGCGGTACGCGGGCCTCTCACTGTTGTGGCCTCTCCCGTTGCAGAGCACAGACTCCGGACGCGCAGGCTCAGCGGCCATGGCTCACGGGCCCAGCCGCTCCACGGCATGTGGGATCTTCCCGGACGGGGGCACGAACCCGCGTCCCCTGCATCGGCAGGCAGACTCTCAACCACTGCGCCACCAGGGAAGCCCCTAAATTCAGTTTTAAAGGACATTTATCTCTTTTCCAGTTAAGGTTTTGGATGAGTCAAATAACTTATCAATAATCATTTCACCTTGTTAATACCAACCCACTTACCAGGTGATTATTTTTTCACTTCTGTTTTACCCGACTCCTTCATAGTTATCCTCAACCAAACCCGCTGCCATGGTTGTGAATTCCTGGGACATTCCCTTATTTTTAGATAACTACAAGCATTGTCCAATATATGATTTGTCTGGAAAATACACATTACGGGGTGATGATTCTACCTCCTTAAATATTTTTACTTGAAACAAACAAAACAAAAAGCTTAGGCAGAGTTGATGTGATTTACCATTGAAGCTCATAGATGAGAGTCTGACAACATGAGTTGGATCTATTAATATGTTTCTCTTTTTTCCCAATTGAACTCATTAATGATTAAATGGATTAATCAATTGAATGTGTTTTCTCATTGGCTGTTGTTCCAGAGACCATTTTCCCACATTTTAGTATAAAGACTTACAAGGTACTAGATTTTTTTTCTGCAAATGAAAAGGAAATTGGGTCTCTTTAAAAACGATAAAGAGAAAAATCTATTTTTAATAAAATTACATTTGATTGCATTGCTCAACTGTAATACCATCCCCAGCACAATTTACAACAGAACAAGTCACTATAGTTCTATGATAGCTACAAACACTTCAAAGAATATCCTTCATGTGACAAAGATGCAATATTTTAATAGGGATGCTATTATAATTGGAAGAGATGGAAAGTAATGCATTGGCATCAATTTTTTTTTCCTTTTTTTTTTTTGCTGGTAGTGTTTCATGGTAAAATTTTACAGTTATTTATCTTGGTGGGGTACTAGGTTATTTCCTTCAAATCAAAGTCTTTATTTATATGTAGTCTTTCATAACCAAGGATATAACTGATGCTTTGGCTCTTTTTTTGTTTTGTTTTGTTTTGTTTTTGTTTGTTTGTTTGTTTTTCTTTTTTGCGGTGCACGGGCCTCTTACTGTTGTGGCCTCTCCCGTTGCAGAGCACAGACTCCGGACACGCAGGCTCAGCGGCCATGGCTCACGGGCCCAGCCGCTCCGCGGCATGTGGGATCTTCCCGGACCGGGGCACGAACCCGTGTCCCCTGCATCAGCAGGCGGACTCTCAACCACTGCGCCACCAGGGAAGCCCTGCTTTGGCTCTTTGATGTAAGTGATCGATACATATCGTGAAGCTGCTGTTGCTACCCAGTGTCATCTGCAAAATAAACTTTGTAGTCTAACCCTTTTCTGACCATTATTCCTCCCCCTCACAAGAGCAGGATCCCTAATACTGGTTTCCTTGCTTATTTTTGGAGAGGTTTTTTGTTTGTTTGTTTTGTTTTTTCGACAATGCACCATTGCACCATTTGACAATTTCGCCATTCTATAAGGAACTCTGCACTAGGGACCTCCCTGGTGGTGCAATGGTTAAGAATCCGCCATGGTCTGGGAAGATCCCACGTGTCGCGGAGCAACTAAGCTGGTGCACCACAACTGCTGAGCCTGCGCTCTAGAGCTCACGGGCCACAACTACTGAAGCCTGCGCGCCTAGAGTCTGTGCTCCACAACAGGAGAAGCCACCGCAATGAGAAGCCCGTGCACCACAGCGAAGAGTAGACCCAGCTGGCCGCGACTAGAGAAAGCCCACGTGCAGCAACAAAGACACAGTGCAGCCAAAAGTAAATAAATAAATAAAGTTAAAAGGAAAAAAAAAGAAACTCTGCACTATAGGTCTAAAATAACAATATTAGAAACTCCACATCTCAGTTGCTATCTCCCCACGGATTTAAGACACCCAGACTGGAACAGTGTCTTCCACAAAATGAGAGTAGGTCGGTACAGGTACTTTCTGGGGCTTAGCCTCTGATTACTGGTTTTCTAACTCGCCCCTCATTATTGTAAACCCTCCAAGGTTCCAGATAACTCCTCTTGTCTCTCAGCGTAAGTCCATACTGACAAGAGCTTTTCTAACTATGGGTGGCAGGCAGAAGCACACGCCAACTCCTTCTAGGAGACACTTCCAAAACAGCTTTTCCCTTTCGTCTGCTGGATTTTCCAAGCCCGTACAGCTTGTCCATTCCCTCGCTGAGGTTAGAGAAAGTCTTCACCCCCATTGTACTTGGCTGAAACTGAGATCTTAATCCTTATCAGTATGGCAAGCCCCCAAGGGTCAACACCTTGTGCTTCTGCCAACTGCCCCATTTGGAGGCTGTGGGTTTCCACCCCCCATCTCTATCCATGAACACCAAGATTTCTGTCTCCCCAAACCTGTCAGGCATTCAAGTCACCTGGGGAGTTTGTGACATGTTCAGGTACATGCACATCATTCCTTGATATTCCAGTCCAGCAAGTGTGGAGTGGAGCTAGGGAACTGTATATTTAAAAGCTTCCAGGTGATCCTAATGGAACTCGTCGATAAACTGTCATTCTTCACTCACTCCAGAACTTTGAAAACCAACACTGACCAACCCACACTCAAAAATCACCATATTCTATTATCTTGTTGAACACATTCCTGGAAGTAGCAATCCATTTTTCTTAGTTAACAGTATGTCCAACTTATGGACTATTTCTCATGGTCTCTGACTGTTGCTTAAACCAAAAATTTCTTGGTACCTTCCACTTTTCGGTAAAGTTTTTATATCTTTAAAAGTACACTTGGGATGAAAATGATTCTCATAATCTCACACATGGGTTGAGCATAGAGAACGTTCTGGATATGCTTCTTAGGAAGCACAAGTATAATTTCTGAATATCCACAGTAACCCTAGCTCCACTGTAACCCACTGATGCCTCATTGCTCCAAACTATACACTGGATTCCATGCTGCCTTTGGTGTCATTTAGAAGGAGAGGTTATACATGCGAGTAAAATGAAATGAAATGGCATGACAATAGTTACCTCAGCAATGTGAACAGATTTCCCGCTATTTGGAACAAATGCTAGTGAGTGAAGTGGAAAAAGAGACCACCGACTCTTTTAGTCATAGTTTACAGATGAAAAGGACCACATTCAAGGTCAGAGCCACATGCCCCACCAATGGTGGGGTGAGAGGAGCTGATTTTCAGTTCACGGGGCATCTGGTCCACTAGACGGACATCATACCTGCGTCCAGGTAGGATGCAGTAAGGTGGGAAATGGCAGTGTCTCATCTTCCCTCTGTCTGTTGAGTTTGGGATGCTGGAAACATCACATCCATCTTTTTGAAGAACTTCCACAGCAACACATGTGAGTCATATTTATCAACATATGGCAGAATGGTACAACGAACCACAGCCCCTCAAGAAGATAACCAGTATAGCTGCACAGAAGGAACTCTTGCTACATCATAGCACATAGATGGGGCAATACTTGGCATGCAAAGATTAACAGAATTTACCTGAACACTTCCACAGAAATATTTATCCTTGCTCCCTCCAAAGTCGAACACTGAGAAAATTAAAAATTACAGGCAAACAAATACTTTTTTTTTTTGCAGTACGTGGGCCTCTCACTGTTGTGGCCTCTCCCATTGCGGAGCACAGGCTCCGGACACGCAGGCTCAGCGGCCATGGCTCACGGGCCCAGCCGCTCCGCGGCATGTGGGATCCTCCTGGACCGGGGCACGAACCCGTGTCCCCTGCGTCGGCAGGTGGACTCTCAACCACTGCGCCACCAGGGAAGCCCAAACAAATACTTTTTGATAGTCATACCTGAAAGCCAATGTGAAGCTAAAAGGTTATCACTTTTTCCCTCAATAATTAGAAACGGTCGATATTCTTTAGAGTAAAGGTGTGGTATCTGCAATTTCATCAGAACGCTAACAATGAATTTTCTGAGACAGAAGGAGTCCACGGCCTTTTTGCTACTTATATTTTAAAATTCTGTATGATTGCAAAAGACAGGAGGAAGGTCACTACAGACTGTGCATTTGTTCCAGTAAGCGTAATTAAAGCTGATGGAAGTCTGCGGCACATGTTTCTTTTTAATAATGGGACCAATCAGCCCGATATTAAATTCTTCATCATTCCTCTGAAGAATAATTAGAGATGAAACATCATAACATAAACAAGATATTTGTTCTGACCAATATTGAGACTGTTGTATTTTAACATCATGCCCTGTTCCACTTCATGGACATATAGCCTGAATAACGCCAAATTAAAGGATTTTAGTCAAATCACATTTCCACACTACACAGATTCCAAGAAAACAGTTTCCTTGAATGACCTCTGAACATCTAAATTTCTGAAAATATATCTTTCATCTCCATAGCTTAAAACAGCTGTTTTAAAACATTCTTTAAGGAACCCAATCATAATTCTGCTAATAATTACCTTGTTGCATTAGCTACCTTGATGGCAAACCCTTTGAGAATCAGAGTGAAAAAAATCTTCTGAATTGCTTTTATTTACCTAAGCATACATTTGCATAATTTATTTCTCTATAGCATTTATATGCATATATAATATATATTATGCATATATGCATATAAATATATATTTTACCTTCATCTACCTTGTAATAGCAATATAATTAGGTTAACTATTTCTAATGGTTACCTGGGATTCCACTAAGACGTTGAATTGTACATAAGTATTCTGATGTTTTCCTGGGAAACTGCACATTGGGTTTCTTTCTGCTTGCAATTCATATTAGTGTTTAATCATCTCTTTTCCTAAACTCATAATGACATTTCAAAAGAAGTTTGTTTTACCTACGTCTATCTAAAAATTTCTTTCAGAGAAATTTTCTTGTAGATATAAGATATATAATCTCATATTCTGCAATTTTATATCTCAATAATTGTATGTTGGCAAATAATTATTACTTTAAACAGCTTGATTCAGTCTGTTCCTGCTGCTATAACAGAAAACCACAGACTGGGTGACTTATAAACAACAGATATTTATTTTTCACAGTTCCGGAGGCTGAAAGTACAAGATCAAAGTGCTGGCAGATTCACCGTCCGGTGAGGGGGTGCCCTTCCTGGTTCATAGAGGATGCCTTCTCACCGTGTCCTCACCTGCAGAAGAGGGGAGGGAGCTCTCAGGGGCCTCTGTTATAAGGGCACTAATCCCGTTAATAAGAGCTCCACCCTCATGACCTGATCACCTCCCAACTGGCCCACCTCCTGGTACCGTCACTTTGGGGGTTAGGATTTTAACATGTATTTTGGGGAGACACAAACATTCAGTCCATAACACAGCTGGTTTTAAATATCCACATGAGGGAATGTAAACTGGTGCAGCCACTGTGGAGAACAGTATGGAGGTTCCTCAAAAAAGTAAACAGAGTCACCACATGACCCCTCAATCCCACTCCTGGGCATATATCCAGACAAAACTCTAATTCTAAAAGATACATGCACCCCAGTGTTCATAGCAGCACTCTTTACAATAGCCAAGACATGGAAACAACCTAAGTGTCCATCGACAGAGGACTGGATAAAGAAGATGCGGCACATGTATACAATGGAGTACTACTCGGTCATTAAAAAAGAATGAAATAACGTCATTTGCAGCCACATGGATGGACCTAGAGATTATCTTACTGAGTGAAGCAGGTCAGACAGAGAAAGACAAATACTGTATGATATCACTTACATGTGGAATCTAAAATGTGACACAAATGAACTTATCAACAAAATAGAAACAGACTCACAGACATAGAGAACACACTTGTGGTTGCCAAAGGGGAGGGAGGTGGGGGAGGAATGCAGTGGGAGTTTGGGATTAGCAGATTCAAACTATTATATATAGAATGGATAAAAAACAAGGTCCTACTGTAGAGCACAGGGAACTATATTCAATATCCTGTGATAAACCATAATGGAAGATAACATGAAAAAGAATGTGTATGTGTGTGTATATATATATATACACACACACACACGTATAACTGAATCACTTTGCTGTACAGGAGAAATTAACACAATGTTGTAAATCAACTATACTTCAAAAATAAATTTTAAAACAATAAATAAATATACAGATGATTATCCTTCATTTAGTTTTAAAAAGTGTCCACATAGTTTAAAAACTGGTGATGAAAAGCTTTGCCAAGCAGTTTTGTAGAATAACTCGGAAGTTTTCTCTCAGATAGCTTCTCACTTCCTAGTTTTATTTCTACCAATCAAAAATAACAATTAATGTACCTCACATAAAGGGACAGTGTCAGGATTACAAATAATAGAAATATAGTTGTCTGGCTTATTTAGGAACTAACAGGTAGTGATACTAGCTATTAATAAATTACAATGCCCAAGTAAATTAGGCAAAAAGCAAACCAAAAAAATGAGCTCTTAAAGGTTAATCTGTAAAGACAAATATTTGTAAAGCCCAAGAACATAGCTAACACAATGACAATTTTACTTTAGAGAAAAAAAATTCTACACTTTCAAGGGAAACACTTTTCTAGACTCTTTTAACCCAGAAGGACTGTACAATAACTGTGAGACCCTCTGTTCAAGGGGGAACCTTCACCAGATTATTTTTATACGGAAAATTTCCCAAATAAGTCACAAGAACAGTTCGATCTCTATTCTATCAATGCCTATCTGCACTGAGAACAATACTGTGATTTCAATCAACGAGAACGTTTATAAAGACACCGAACTTGTGCTGAGTTACAATTATGAATGGACTTACAATGATGAACTGCTTTTTACTGCCAATCGTTTTGAGAAGCGGCAAAATATTTTTGGTTGGTTTATTCTTCACCTGCCATCTTCCCAGGGGCGTTCCGTTCCTTGTACACTGGGATCAGGTGGGCTTGAGAAATCACAGATTCACCTTTGGTAACCATTAAGTCTGTTTTCAATATCTGTAAGTGTGTTTCTGTTTTGTGAATAAGTTCATTTTTAAAACAATTAGATTCCACATATAAATAATATCATATCCCGTTTGTCTTTCTCTGTCTGACTTGGTTACCAAAGGGGAAACCTGGGGGGAAGGGATGAATGAGGAGTTTGAGATGAACATACACACGCTACTATATACAAGATAGATAACCAACAAGGACCTCCTGTAGAGCACAGGGAACTGTGTTCAATATGATGTAACAACCTAAACGGGAAAAGAATTTGAAAAAGAATAGATACATGTGTGTGTATAACTGAACCACTTTGCTGTACACCTGAAACTAACACAACATTGTGAATCAACTGTACTCCCATAAAACCAAAATTAAAAAAAGATAAGAAATCAAAGATTTATAAAGATTCGATGTGTGGTTGACACTGATGATAGCCAATGTCCAAGGGGGTCTTCTGGGGGCTCCAGGAGCAGCTGGTAGCTCAATGAATCCTCTCATGCAGCCAGCAAGTGTTTCTCTTCACGGTGCCCTCCTGTGCTCAGCGAACATCCACCTGTGCCCTTCTGGCGAGATCTCTGGACCTTGGGTGGCTTTGCCTCTCTCTGCTGCCTGGTAAGGTCAGCTGTTTTCCTCCTCCTGGTAGAAACGCTGTGCTGCTGCCAAGGCGACGGAGTGTGATGGGATGCATCACGGCAGCCTCCACTTCGCATGGTCAGAACCTATAGAGAAGTGGGTTGGCCTCACTCCTCTGGCAAAGCATGTCGCGGGTCTTTTCTGTTCTATTCAGTCCGTGTCTCCAGAGTCTGGCTGACCTTTCCAATCTCCCTTGAATTGACTTTCTTTCTTAGGATGTTCAAACCCTCACAGCTTTCTGTCATTTGATACACTGGGTTTCCTGTTCGGACCAACACTGTGCTCTGGACACAGCTCCCACTCAGGGTCAGCCCTTTCTTGAAAATTATGGGTTAAGCCTGCACCTTTATTATATTTCAGTTTCATTCTACAATACTGGACTGTTCCCACTAAGGCAGTGTTAACTCTCATCATCATAAATTTGGGAGAAAAAAATGCAATCTTATTTAACAACAACAGAAAAAGACTAAAAACACTATCCCTGTGGTTAAAACATAGGAGTGTAAGATAATTCTATCCGACTATGCTCTTTGGATTAGTATTACTGTTCAATTATTTTATCAAGCTTACTTAGAGCAGCTATTCTTTTAAAGTGTTAATTATTGTCAACCTGAAATGTATCTCTTGTTGTCGTCGGAGAAGATTCAGTACAGAACTTTAAAAAGTCATCTTAAAACGAAGAGTCAAGGGCTCATCCTGGTTTCCACCACTGAATCTGCATTAAACTGGTCAACCGTTCCGTGGGTCTGCACCCCAATTTTTGTACCCAAAACGACGACTGAGATTAAACAGCAGAGGCTCGGCAGTGAAATGATGCTGTGACCCTAGCTACTGCGTCTACACGACATAAAGCAAACAATTTAACTCTTCTTTTTCCACCCACTTCCCATTAAATTGGCCAATTTTTTGATTAAGAGGCTGGCTTGAGCATATACTGATTTCAAGGAGATGATATCCATGCTAATTAGGTGGCAGAAACCATGAAATTCTAGAGGCTGGGACTTGCAATGATAGCTTCCACTTGACATGATTTTGCAGGGACCCCTCCCTCACAGTGATAGTTTATGGTAGTGTCTTTCAAGTCATATGCTCCTGAACTTAGATGACACAAGAGACACCAGACAGGACCGAATAGGTCGATCCAATGGAGACAGACCATCGCTGTTTTACATTGCTCTTGGTTAAGGATTGAAGAATTCCCAGGAAACTTATCTAACAATGATAGAGAAGTATCCCTCAGGGGAAAGCATGGAGTGGGGAGTGTACTGAATTTAAGGAGAGAAAAGCACGTTTTGAGATATAAAAATATCTGCAGTCTCTCCCTATATGTATCTGGGCATATACATATTATTATTATAAAAGACCTGTACGTGCCAGGGGAAATTTAGGTTAGAAAACATCTCTGTCAAGAGTGAGTGTCTGTCCCAAAATAAGCATCTGATTTAGGTCATGTGGTTAGAACTGTAGACGGAAAATTTTGCTGCACAAAGGGGTACGAGAAAACCAATGTTCACGATGCTTGCGTACCCCAAATGTCCTATGTGTGCACACCCGTGTGTGCGCGTGTGTGTGTGTGTGTGAGAGAGAGAGACAGAGAGAATGGAACGGAGAGGTTGAGAGAATGGAGGATTCTTTTGAAACCAAAATATACCAAAACACACTTTAACAAACATCGAATATTTTATACCCAGACCATTTATCTAAAATAGAACTTTAAAGATTCAAAACCTATTTTTTTTAATAAGTCAGGTCTGCTCTCCTGGGTGAGAAAATTGCAGTGGATTTTCCATTCTCACTCTACGTGTAATTGTAATCCTTCTATATGCAGAAATGCAATAACCAAGCAAGAGATTTTCACAGACTTTAGGTGGTGATGTAGGTTTGCACCCATTTTGTCTTTTTTCCTTTCTCTGCTATGGAATGATTTAAATAGTGGCCCCAGGTCAAAGATCCCTGTGAATTGCAAAGAGTTTAAAGCACATGTGAATAAATTAAGGATCAAGTATCAGATAAAGGTCATCTTTTTTTTTTTTTTTTTTTCCCAGAATAACGTCACCCCTCCAGCTGGGAAATAAGTGTTCTACTTAAGAATGAAGGGTATTGGGAATATAGTCGTGTTTGGATTATATTAGAACTAGGGTTTTACAGTGGAAGTTCCAAAGACGCACTTGACTCATCATTAATACTACTCACTGGGTATGCGTGCGCGTCTGCAGGATTAAACAGGGAAAGAGCAACAATAATTAAATGATGTTCCCACATGGCAAACTTTTAAAAATGTATACGTTCATGCTGTGCCGTTTTTAAATTTTAACAATTTCAATAACGTTGAAATGGCGCATTTGCTGTCAACTTTCGAGCTGTGTCTGAAAGCATATCAAAGTGTATGCTTTGTGGCTTAGAAAATTCATTTGGCTCAAATGATGTACTGCTGATGTAAGGGGATGCTGCCAGGTCTTCCTCGGCCTAGAGAGGAATTCCTAAACAATGTGAGACATGGTTATTTCTGGTTGCAGAATCTTTGGGGTCTATTCTCTGTGCCAGCTGCGCACAAACATTTTACTGCAGCCATTAAACACGGTATCTTATTCATAGGCAACTATGATCCAACCCAGACCTTTGCAGGGAAAGCGTCTATCACCGTAACGGTGAATCAAACTGAAAAACAAACAAAAATCCACCGGAAAACACAAACTTTACATAAGGCCTTTCGAGGAAATGTCTCCAAGATAAGATTTAATCTACAGTCTCCCCAAAGAATACCCCCAAAGGGGATGTTAGTGCCTTGTGGTTACACAACTCTTTATCTGCTCAGTTATACAATGAGGCGAATAAACAATGCCCAGGAACGCCTTAAACACTTACCAGTGCTAGAGAAACCCAGAAACAGAAGGATGGGTGGGTGTTCCCTGATTCTTACGGAGACCCCTTGCTGAAGGATCTCTCATTTTCAAAGACAGACCATGCATCAATACCTCCCTTCGTGTCTATTTAAGACCTACGTTTTCCTGGAAGGACTGAGTTTGAACATCGGTTTCAAATTTAGGAAGGAATCCGTCCATACAGAGAGACCAGACCCAGGCAAGCTGGCTGTTTGCCACCTCGCTTTGCATCTTTTCCTCCAGAGCTTTGCCAACAAGCTCAGTGTGGATACCAGGCCAGCAAGAGGAGGTGGGGCAGGGCGCAGCTTCAGGCACTGGAGAGGGAACCCAGAACCCAGGATCTGCAGAGTCCCAGCTAACAGAGATGCCAGACCAGCAGAGGTAGGAATACAAATCCTCATCATTACACGTCAGAGCTGTGCGATGACAAATCCGAAGACCTAGACCACAGACCATCTACACCCTCAGCTCCTGCAGAATCCTAACCTGGCCCCACCTCCGTGAGAGGGACCCCATCCTTGTCCATAAATGCGGTCGGGCAACTTCATTCACAGAAGCATCAAGTTCTTCCGACATCTCATGTCCAACACTTGTAGTCCATAGTTTCCGGGCAGAGAATAAGAACTCCGTGTATGGCAGCAAGTTTAGCATTTACCCTCTAGATGCAAAGCAGCATCTGCCCCCAGCTGTGACGACCAAAAATATCTCCTGGCGTTGCTAAATGTATCCTGCGGGGTGATACTGGCTCCAGGTGGAAATCACTCTCCAAGCCCTACTCCGGATTCACTGCAGTCTGGTCATCAAGCCCTCACGATGGAATGCCCCCTGCAGTGCCGGGCTCCAGTTTCCATTCCCAGGCTCCATAAATCAAGACCCTTGCAGAATCAGAGTCTACAGGCTTGGAGCCCCTACAACGCTAGGAAGTCTCAGACCCTACCAGGACCCTCTGTTAACGGTACTGGGTTGCCACTGCCTCATGTGTTTGGCCTTGGAGCCTACAAGGTTTCAGCACAGGAACAGTGAGAAATTGAGAAACGCAGAGACCTGGATGGAAGACCCCTGATCTGCCACCTACCAGCCAAGACCAAGGACCCCAGGCCACACAGAGAGAAAACAGTGTAGAAACTTGGAAACTGAGCCCGCAGGGCGGAAATGCTGGGAGCGGGGCGGTGCTGGGAATGCCAGGTTGGGGACACAGTGCTATGGTGATCACGGGGTCGAGAAATCTGGGTCAGTACATGTTAGACTGATCTCGCGCTCCCTGTATATCGTTGGAGTCCTTGCCCCTGGCAGGGTATGTTGTGGAGGATTTCGCTTATACCTAGATTATAAATCAGTATACTTAGGGTATTTGCTTTAAAAGACAGTTATTTGTACTGTTCTAAACACCAGTTCAGTATTTTCGTGATTACAGACTGATCCAACCCAGTGGAAAACTTTTAAGCATCTCTTTAAACACTGAGGGATAAAGAATTCTCTCATAACCTCTCCGCATGTTTGTGAGAGACATTCTCCTGAAGACCCTTGAGAGAGCACACTCTGTTCTCTCAAGCACTCCTGAATGCTTGGCAGGAAATAAATCCCCTCATTCTCATTCTGCGGGAGTAACCCTCCCTTGATGTGGAACCTTGCAGCATCTTGGGAGCCGCTGGGGAAATGAGGAACCACATCGGCAGCCATGAAACCAGAAATGCCTGATAAACACCAGACAGGAGATGGGCTTGACTCATGCAAATGAACCTTTACTCATCTTAAAGGACGTCTTCGGGATTTTTAAGATGTTGATTTAAAATTACCCTCCTCTGACTTACGTTTGCTGTACTGGTTCAGGAATTCTGAAAAAATAATTTATTAGGCAATGTTGCTCCAGAAGAATGCAAAGTGTTTATTTTATTTTTGGTGTAAAACTTAATTAAGAAGACAGTAATTGTGTGTGTGCATCCTTCATATATAAAATAAAATTATTTATAATATCATTTCATGTATGGACATATATATGCATACTATATGTATATACTATAATATATAGTATACTATAATTAGTACATAGTATGAAATATATAATATATATCAATACATAGCACATATAACATAGTGTGTATGTTTCAATATAGTGTGCTATTACATTGTATACTTTATATAAAGTATACTATGTATACGACACATGTGTTATACGTATACACATGTATATATGCTGTACAGAATGTTGACAGTATACGGGTAGTAATTATATATCTATGTGTTTCTTTATGTAATATTTAGAGGGGATCGTAGTTTTTTGTTTGTTTGTTGTCATGGTAGCATGAGAGGTATAGACTAAGAGAGAGAGGCATTTGTCTTTCTTTTAGATGCAAGAATGTCTGGCTTTGGAGGTTCCTCATCCGTTTCACAGTGAACTGCTTTCGAGCATCGCAATGCAAGTCCTTGGCAATCACACCAAATTTCTGACTCTGAAAGCCCAGGAACAGCTTGGCACCAAGACAGCTCCTGTAGCATTAACAGAGCTGGGGTGGATATTCCATCATCCTTAGTCATGAAGAAATCCAGGTTATTGGATCCCAAAGCATGAGCAGCGCATGGTCTGTGAAAGATCTACTTCGGTACCCGAAGCGCCCAGAGCCCTCGAAACAGGTTTGTGGGAGGAAAGAATAAATTACATGAATGAATGAAAGCAGTGTGGGTGGGTGTTCAGGGGACTTGTGTGGATTTCCTACAGGGGCACCGTACGTTTGGATACAGACGCGAAGTCTAACCATGGGTGGTTTTCAAAACTCACATGCATGAGTTTAGCAACGAGAGAGTCTGATGTAAACATGGCAAGTGTGGAAGCAATGTGATAGGGAAGGTTTTCCTTGCTTTGATGATGGATTAGAAAGGGAGTGGATGAATCCACCCGGACGATAGGAGGAAGGAGGGGGAAATCGGAAAGGTCTGTGAAGAAAGAGTCAAAGAGAAGTGGAGAGACTTCTTTAAAGGTCTTTAAAGACCTCCTTTAAAAGTCTCATGGCACTCGATGGACATGGCTTTGTGGTTCTTTGTAGAAGTCAAGATGGGACCTGGGATGGAAAATCCACTGGTTATGCTTCTGGCCCCAGCTCGATGGCCTTGGGTGAGCTCACTGGCTTTGCATGTGTGTGTGTGTGTGTGACTGTGTATCTTAGTGTATGTGTGTGCCTTTGTGTGAGTGTATATGTGAATGGGTGATGGTGTGTGTGTGTGTGTGTGTGTGTTGATGCATGTGAATGTGTGAATCTAAAATAAGGAATTCATCTTAATACCTGCCTCAGAGCGCTGCAGACACTATATCAGTTAATATGTAGAGAATATATCGCTTAATCCATGGATTTTACGAAGGGTGTCTGGCTCACGGCAAGTGTTTAAGAGTCGTCAACTCTTTTCCACAACCACTGTTAAGTGCTGTGCTGAAAGACCGAGTCTGATTCACCCATATTCACCGGATAATCCCAAGCTTAGGCACCTGTCCGCACACGCTCACACAATGCATACGTAAAGGAACACACCCAGCGATGGCTTGGTTTCGGGGTTGCCGGGACAACGTTTAGATCTGAAACTAGAGCAGCATCACAGTTGCTAGGAGGAAACAGAGCCAGGCCAACGCTCTTGTCAGAACTGGAGGGATTTTACATCAGATTGGCAGGATACAAAGTCAAACAGTCCGTGCTGGTGGCACAGCTGTCGGAGAGGAACCCCCTCGTGCTTTCTTGGCGAGAGGGGACAGGCTGGTGCCAGCCGTGTGGGACACAATTGGGAAGAACTGTCCAATCGACAGGGGCACTCGACCACTGGACCAGCCATCTTCCTGTGGTCACTGTACCCTCCAGACCCATGTGTACCTGTGTAAGGTGATGCGTTCAGGACACACTGCCTTGACACACAGCACCAGGGCATACTGAGGGGTTTAAGGTGACGGAATCTGAGACACGGCAGGTGCAGGAAGGACCTTCCCCTGAAGCAGGTCGGGAAACCCTCGGGGGCACGTGCCGTCCATATACCCAGAGAAAAGGAGTACCCTCCTCTCGCAGATGGAGGGGCACCGAGAGGAACTGAATCATAAAGAACAGACCTGCTGTCTCTCCCAGTTTACTCCATGCGCCCCCAAACTGCTGTCCTGTCACGCGTATGCACAACTCTCCACTCTTCCTCAAGCCCAGTCTAAACACGCTCGGGCCTACGGGGGGACCCAGAGGTGATCATACTGAGTGTAGGAAGTCACACAGAGAAAGACAAATACCCTATGATATCACTTATGCGTGGAATCTAAAATACAGCACAAATGAACTTATCTACAAAACAGCAACAGACTCACAGACACAGAAAGCAAACTTACGGTTAGCAAAGTGGGGGAAGGCGGAGGGATAAATTAGGAGTTTGGGATTAACAGATACACACTACTTTATATAAAATAGATAAACAACAAGGACCTACTGTATGTATAGCACAAGGACCTATATTCAATATCTTGTAATAACCTATAAGGGAAAAGAATCCGAAAAAGAATATATATATATATATATATATATATATATATATATATATATATATATAACTGAATCACTTTGCTATACACCTGAAAGTAACACAATATTGTAAATGACCCCTAATTCAATTTAAAAAATGCTCAGGCTTAACTATTTCTTTGGGTCTTCATTTCCTTATGAAGTCTCCCCTGTGACATAAAACTTCTATTAAATAAATGCGTATGCTTTTCTTTTGTAAATTTGTCTCCTGTTACCGAGACACAGCTGAGAACCCAGAAGGGTACGAGGAAAAGGACATTTTTCTTCTCCTACAGAAGGGACGTATGTACGTGTTTATTTACGGACATGTTTTCTGTCGTGTCCAGAGACTGGAAACAACTTATGAGGATCAAGCTAACCGATGCTACTCTATGGAGGCATAAAATAAAAAAAAGAAAAATCACCTTATGAAGGGATGTGAAAAGACCCTCCAGGTAAAAAATTACTTAGGGAATAAAAAAGTGCAGCTCGTCTAAATTCTGAACGAACAGGAGAAAAAATTCCCACATTTACATCTATATGTGTTTGTGTGTGTGTTTACTCTATTTGCATGCATATTTATTTTTGATTTTAAGTATAAAGAAACAATGGAACAATTTACAAAAATGTACAAGGTTATCTAATGGGGTCAGCAAGGCTGGCTGTATGGGGCGTATACAGAAGCTAAGCTTATCAATGTATATCCGTTTATACATTTGTTTTTAAATTTTGAAACATGTGAAAGTGTCACCTACTAAAATTTTAAATGACAATGTATTTTATGGAGCTACCCAAGCTTAATGATTCTTCTTGGATGTTCATAATTTTAGACTTAAGAATTTAATTAAAAAGATAGGAAGAATTATTAAAAGGTAATGTTTACAATTTAGATATATGTAAGTACCATTGCCTGGAAATATTTCTGTGTGTGACGTTTCATTAATAGAGACTGTGGGAAATCAGCAAGGATTTCCATAGCTTATACTTCTCCAAATACCTTCATGTAACTATGAGACTGAAATCTGATAAATTATTTTTAAAAATTAATCTATGCAAGCAACATTTACCAAGCAGTTACTCTTAGTAGGCTTTTCATGGATGAAATAATCATGTGTGGTGGTTCTTTAAAATTCACTCCCAAGGATGTCACTGAGTGAACGTTTCCTTATGTAATTAGAAAATAAGATTGACAAGAGATGGCCAATGGCTTCGATGAAGAAGAATTGCACGATATTTTACAGAAAGGGCAATTCTACAAACTGGGTCCCCAATTATCCTGGTGTGATAGCCATGTTTTAAAAAGCATGGCCGTTTATATCATGTTTTTCTGAAATAATAGAGATGCACCTCTTCATTTCATTTTGTCCTCCAGAATCGTTAGGTTTTTGGTTTCAACGCTGGCTAGTAGGCTTTGTACAGAATTTCATTCAAGAAATGCGATGTTTGGGGACTTCCCTGGTGGTCCAGTGATTAAGTCTTTGCCTTTCGATGCAGGGGGTGCAGGTTAGATTCCTGGTCGGGGAGCTAAGATCCCACATGCCTTGTGGCCAAAAACTAAAACAGAAGAAATATTGTAATAAATTCAACAAAGACTTTAAAAAATGGTCTACGTCAAAAAAAAATCTTTAACAAAGAAAAAGAAATGCGATGTTTGCCCAAGCCTGAGTGGTCACAATTTTGCCAACACTACTGAACATTTGCACCCAATATACAAGAGGACATCTGCTCAGTACTGAGAACATTTGCTTTGAAATGAATCAAATTTCTTCTAGATAACTAGGGGGGAAAATCGTGTCCTTTTTCTTTTTTGATGAAAGAACACATTTTATCAAAGAATACAGTTTATCCAAGTAAACCACACTTACAAACAAATTTTCAATTAACAAGTAGAAAATGCTACGGACTTCTTACAAAATGCAAATAGATGCACAAGGGCCAGATAAAGACACAGAAAATGATCAGAGACTCAGAAACCAGCTCTCACGTCTCCGCATCAGCCAGAGTTCCCGAAGGGTAAACACTGTCCTGACAGCGAACAAGATTGATGAGTTTTGCATTGGTTCTGACCTTTTTATAAATGGAAAGCTTGAGAACCATCAAGTGGAGGACATCACTTGAGAGCTAATTAGACAGAAGGAACCAGAGGTCACGCCCCACACCTGCAGAATCAGAATCTGCATTCTAACAGGTTGCCCTGGGGGCTTGCTTTCCTCTTAACCTGTGATTCCTGCTGATTTAAAAGAAACCACCGCTTCTTCCTTTTCTGATGACCCTTATCTCATGACCGTGTGGTCCCCCGCGCATACTAATGATATGAAGCAGGGCCCCACAGGGCTCCTGGGCACAAAAGCCTTTGTGTCCCTCCCCCCCAAGACCATTTGTTGGTTACAGGAAATAGGCTTCATTCGGCCCCCAGGACCTTCCCTGAGTTCCAACGGGGCAGGTTCAAACAGATGCTAATCAGGGAAGAGAGGGGATGCAGAGACAAGGGAGGAACAGTCAAGAGAAACAATGGTGCAGCCTGGGGTCCTGGCTTCCCCTCAAGGGATACATGTAACAATATCTTTCAGCTGTGTTGCAGATACTGAAAGCCCCAGCAGGTGGAAGAAGTTAACTGCTTGCTGCCCACCAGCACGCAGACCCCAGACCCGCTGGAACCAGAAGGTCAATGATGCTGACTTCCGATGACCTCACCACCAACCAATCAAAAGAAAGTCCATGAGCTGATCACACTCTCTTTGAACCATAGCTATAAAAGTATTCTACCCTCTCCAAGTTGGGGGACACGGGTTTGAGGGCATTAGCCCACTGTGTCCCCCTTTGCCTGGCAAACGAATACAGATATTCTCTTCTACTTCACCCCAAACTCTGTCTCTGAGATTTACTTCGGCGCCGGGGTACAGAGGCGGGATTTGGCTTCACTAATGGACCATCTCTGAAAGAAGGGTCCCCGCCGCAGCAGTTCACATATGTCACAGTATCTTCCGGACAGTGGTAAAACGTGTGTTGCACGGATTACGTCTTAAAAATTGCTGAAAGCTTTCATAACTCCTTGCCCTAACCCTGATACAGAAGATATACGAAAGGCTAAGGGTATAGGAAAGAATGAACTAATTATTAGTTTGGTCAATTAAAGATATTTAGATCGACATATGCATTGTATAGAGTGATAACTTTTGCCTGTTTTTGGTATGGATATAACTCCTTTGCTAATACACGAATTATGTGGTTAGGATGGTGGATGTGTTTTCATCAACAATTACATTCTTTTTCCTTAGCATTTTCTCTTCTCTGTAACAGGCTAGTCCGTACTTTTGACCAGGTGGTTACTTCCCTGGCCTCTGTCTTGATTTGTCAACCAAAGTGTGCTTTCAGCTTGGACGTCTGAGGTGGTTTTAAGGTCAGCTCATTAAGCATCACCTTTTTATGTCACCTGTACGTAGGTCATTGCCTATACTTCTATTTCTTTCCTTGTTTGTACGGCTACCACAAGAGTCTGCATCATTGGCCAGCTTCAGGAAATACGTATCTTTTTTCAAAATTCAGTGAACATTGTCTGTCTACAGGGAAGAAACCTATTACGGCTTTTGGATTTTACAAAGGTTCAAATATGTAAACCTGAAAGAGGAATTCTCTCTTACAGGTTCCTGGAGGAATTTTCTGCATTATTCAAAAGGTCTCTCCTCTGCGACAGAGTTTGTATATTGTAATCCTGCCATCCCACCCACTTGCCCATGGCTTCAGTGACATGCGGTCATCATTTTCTTGTCATTCTTGAACAAGCCATTGACTAAAATTGCATTATTAAATTACTCGGCAAAGAAACATTTATTCTGACAAGTAACATGTATAAAGAACAAGAACCCATATAAAGTAGTTCTCCTTACAAACTGATGAGTCTTAAAGAGATAAAATTACAGAAAGGTCAGATCTCAAAATGCCTCTTCTTTGAAACTTACTAACATGATTAAAGAAATAAGAAAGTATCATATTAAAAATACACTGACTGAGAAAATATTTGCAACTCACATACCTGACAGAGGAGTAATAGGCAGAATATCTAAAAAATGTATCCAAACTCAACAATAAAATAAATCAGACAATCCAATTAGAAAATGGACAAAACACAGGCATTTCACAAAGAGGTTGGACTGATGGCGGGGAAGCAGATGAAAAACGATATAGTGTTATCAGGAATTGGGGAAATGCAAATTAAAATCACAGACATATAGCCACACACCTATGAGAATGACCAAAAAAAATACACCACCAAATGCTGGCAAGGATGTGCAGAAACTGTGTCACTCATACATTTCCATGGAAATGTAAATGGCACTGACCCTCAGCAAAACAGTTTGGTAATTCCTTAAAAAAAATAAACAAGGAGCTACTTATTATACAACCCAGAACTTTTGGACATATAGCTTAGAAAGATGGAAGTTTGTGGCTTCACTTGTGCATAAACTCTTGTTCATAATATTCTTACCACCTTTATTCATATAGGCTCAAAGTGGAAGCACTAAATGCTTCAGCATGGGAATGGTGACATAATCGTGTACATCCACAGAACGCCATATTACGTGCTTGAAATTAAAAAAATATATATATACACACACACATACACATACTGTGAGAAGAGAGAAGAGACTGATGGTTCTCAGGGGTGAAGGGGTTGTTGAGAAGGGTAAGGAAGGTGGAAGTGGCCATAAAAGGACACATGAGGGGGCTTCCCTGGTGGCGCAGTGGCTGTGAGTCCGCCTGCCGATGCAGGGGACACGGGTTCGTGCCCCGGTCCGGGAAGATCCCACATGCCGCGGAGCGGCTGGGCCCGTGAGCCATGGCTGCTGAGCCCGCGCGTCCGGAGCCTGTGCTCCGCAACGGGAGAGGCCACAGCAGTGAGAGGCCCGCGTTATCGCAAAAATGGAAATAAATATAAAGAGATTTAAAAAAATATATGCATACACACTTAGTCTTGTAATTTCAGGCAAGTAAGTCTCAACACCATTTTGTATCTGTTATTGTATAATCAGGATAACACAGATATCCTGGCCTATTGTAAAAGAAAATTATGTACTATCAGTCAGTCAAATGTGAATGAACACGCTTTGGAAATTAAAGGATAGAAAAAAAAAAGGATTCTCCACGTGAGGAAAAGTCTGTATAGCGGAAATGACTAGTGGTTTTATTTGTGCCTCTGAGATAATGTCTACCCTAGACTACGCCTTCATCCTCTGAATATTGCTGGATGGAATACTGAGGACTGAGGACTGTGGAGAGCCCCGGCATAGGTCAGCTAGGGCGTCCATGACAAAGTACTCCAGACTTTAGGTCTTGCACAAGGTACAGTAATTGTTTCCCAGTCCTAGAGGCTGCAAGTCCAAGATCAAGGTGTCTGCAGGGCCGGCCTCTCTCCTGGGTGTGTAGACAGCCATCTCCCTACTGTGTCCTCAAAGACTTGTCCCTCTGTGTGTCTGTGTCCTAATCTCCTCTTCCTATAAGGACACCAGTCCTATGGGATCAGGACCCACCCTAATGACTTCATTTTACCATCATCCCCTCTTTAAAGACCCCAGCTCCAAATACAGCCACATTCTGAGGTCCTGGGGGTTAGGGATTCAATGGATGAATTTTGAGGGGATGCAATTCAGCCCCTAAGGACCCCCAGTACCCTTCAAGAATAATCTTTTTTTTTTTAAATTTCAGTTACATTTGGGGCAGAAGCTGTGTTAGCGTTTGAAGAAACAATGCCCGTAGTCTTTTCCAAAGGCAACCAGGACAAAGATGAAGTTGGAGCAAAGGTGTTAGGTTTTTGTTGTTGTTTTTTTTTTCCCTTACTTCCAACATGCAATTTTCCTCTAAATCTGACACGTACCTTGAATTCTTCCTCTTCTCTCCATCTGCACGATTAACACCCCAGTCCAAATCTCTATTGTCCCTTGTCTGGGCTACTGAAACACCTCCTAGTATGTCTCCCTGAGTTTGCTATCATTTCAGTCCTAGAATCCATTGTCTACAAACAACTAGAATAAGCTACTGATGTTTTTGAAACTTATATTAAACATATCACTTCACTGCTCAAAATGAGCGGATTTCTGATGCGCTAAGAATCAACAGCCCACGAGGTCCTAGACAACTTTCAAGGTGTTAGTTTTATCAAGGCTATGTTTATGGCACCAAAAACACAGAAGGATTCTGGAGTTAATGTTATATTTCAACATAAATTCTCCGTATCTGTTCTTCTCTTTCTTTCCAGGCTGCTATAAATTTGTATCATGTGGGTAAAGGAACTGGATATTCATGGACCTCCTTTCCTATCTATCTATTTTTGGTGGGTTATGGTGAATGGAAGCACTCGTAACATTGGCCTTTTGCCTGTTTCTGCAGAAACTCAAAGGTAGAGATTACATTCTGGTCAGGTGGAGGTGTTCTGTTTGTGTGTTTAACATTTATATTTTTATTGCCTTTGGACTCTGTTCCACTTAATGCTTCTCACTCAAATGGCTGTTTATGGGTGAAGAAGGACTCAGAATACGAGTGAGGGAACTTCATCTTGAAAGAAGAAAGTAATCTAGTTGGACATGAAAAATGTGAAAGGAAAAAAAAAAAAACTTCCTGTGGATAAAATGCTTGAGGTATTAACTAGAAATAGATTTATTACAGATTGAAATTATTAAAGATAAAGATAGTAATTTATTAATTATCTTTAGGAGTATCACAACAATCATTTCTGCATCGGGTGTAAGTATAGAACATACAACTGAACATGAGTACTGTGTTCTAACTTCTACCTTACTAGGCCCTGATATTAAAGTCAATATTATACTTGCATTTAGAAGAGTCCATGCTCAGTTTCCGTGGAATAGACTCTTCTCAACAGCAACATGATTTTTGAAAGAGATGATTTTCTGCCCATGAAAACAATGAGAATGCTTGCTAACTTCACCGGGTTTCTCCACCCCAAAATCAAGCCCTCAACCAAATGTGTATGTATTTTTTCACATTAATTTGTATGCCTCATGTCTTCAAACAGCCCTGTAGACTGCAAGCCTTATTTTAAACTCAGCGTGCCTCTTGCCACCAGCGGTTTATTTGGAGTAATTTAATGCATATTGCAATCCATTTCCTTCAAGAAGGAAAGTTCGAGGCAAGTGAAGACACCAGTCCCTTGGTTTGTCATTAAACTCTTAAGGGCTTGGGGGCCAGAATGGCCAGGATCAAGGATTTCCATTTGTCTTTCCAGATGCAAAGTTTAGCTGTACACTTAGCGTTCCAGGAACAACTAAATTCACACACAATAGAATTTGCCAAAGGTAAACCAGGCAGGGAAAGCAGATGCTGTCAGGTTGCTTGCTAGGTGTAGAGAGGCCTGAACGGTCTCCCCTCCCAAGATGAGCCTCGTGAAACATCTCCGTGGTCCTCTGCCCTCCTGGTTGTCAGGGAGATGGCACGAGGAGAAAAGGGATTCACAGGAGGCGAGCAGAGAGTCCAGGGCCCCGCTGTGGCTGACCCAGAGCCACGCCTGCGCTACAGTGATTCCGGCCTCCTCAGGGTCAGGGGCCCATCAGAAGCATCACGTGGTCTGATGTGAGGCCTCCGATGGGCGAGCCCTCCCCGACGTGTCAGTCAGCAGAATGAAGGTACCTCCCCAGGAGCTGCCTTTGGTTGAAGGCAGCATTTTCCAAATGCCACATCTGGAGGAATATTCCCCACGTTCATGGTGACATGAGGGACATCTAGCTGTCACAGTGGATTTATTGTCTTACTCTTTAAAAAAAATGAATAGACTTTATTCTTCAGAGCAGCATTAGGGTTACAGAAAACTTGTGCAGAAAGTACAGCCATTTCCCATATCCTCTTTCCCGATACCCGTGGTCCCCCCGATAATTAGTATCCTGCACTAGTGTGCTGCATCTGTTACAACTGATGAACCTACTGTCCGCTGGAAAAATGCGCAACCTAAAAGTGGAGAATTAGGTTTTATTGGGCAGGTTTCCTGAGGACGTAAGCCCAGGAGGCAGCCTCTAAGCTCTGTTCCCAAGAGGTAGGGGAGGCGCAGGGGTTTTTGCAACAAAAACCACGTAGAACATCAAAAGATTACTGCTCATTGAAGAAAACCAGGCATCTCAAGTTGATGAATTTAGTACTTTTCTACGTATGGGAAGATGCAGGAGTCTGGGCTCAGTGAAAAGTCATTCCTTTGATGTGCACCTCAGCTACCTGGGGCCAGTATCCTGTTTATCTCCATCCTGAATCCCCTCAGGGGGCACCGCTGGGAGCACCTTCAGTGACTGAGGGCTTAAAGGCATCAACATCCTTTGTTTACCCATATGGCAGGTAACATTCTCCATCCACACACTTCACAGACACATCAGCGGGGCGCCCAAACTCCATAGTTTACATTCAGGTTCACTCTCGGTCGTGTTCATTCTGTGCCTTTGGACAAATGTATAATGACATGCATCCACCATTACGGTATCACACAGAGCAGGTTCTCTGACCCCAAAATGCTCGGCCTCTTCACCGTGGATTTGTGTTTTTTTTTTTTCATTGTTGAGTCTTGTGCATTCTTTATGTACTCTGGATAACAGTCCTGTATTGGATGTGGAGTTGGCAAATATTTTCTCCCAGTAGGTACTCTGTCTTTTCACTGTCTTCACACGAGCTTTCAAGTAGCAAATGTTTCTAATTTTCAGGAGGTTCCCTTATCAGTTTGTCTCTCAGTGCATCACGTTTTCATGCTTTGGGGGTCAGCTCTCACAACCCTGAGCCTAGCCCTTGATTCCAAAATTGTTTTCCTGTGTTTTTCTTAAAAAATAACACTTACATATTGGAGTCTATGATCAACTTTGAAGTAATTTTTGTTCAAGATTCGTGGTTGAGGTTTTGTGTTTGTTACCTGTGGACGGACGTCCAACTGCGCCAACATTTGTTGAAAAGCTACCTTTCCTCCGTTAAATTGCTTTTGCAACCGTATCAAAAATCAGTTGACTTGTGGGTCGTGTGTGTCTTTTTCTGAGTTCACTGCTGTGCTCCACAGAGCTCTGTGTGCCCCTCCATCAATATGCCACACTGTCTTGATTACCATGGAAATATGGCAAGACTTCTTATAAGACAGCATGACACGTCTTACTTTATGCTTCTTTTTCATCAAATGCTTTCAACTATTCTAGGGCCTTTGTCTTTCCATATAAATTTTATAATAAGCTTGTCTATGACTACACAAAAAACCTCGGTGGGATTTTGATGGGAATTGTATTGAAACCTACCAATCACTTTGGGGAGAATTTGACTCTGGTGTCTTTGGGTGTCAGGGCTAGCAGGGTAGGAGGATGCTACCCCCCAGCCACGTATCGTTGGTAGGACTCCGCATCAATCTCCTTTTCTGGTGGTGTTGGACTCAGGCAGAAAAGCATGGTTACCTGAGGCATCATCCTCTGTTGCAAGGCTGGAGGTTCCAGGTCTCCGTATTCTTCTTCTGTTGAGCAGGGCATCCAAAGACACTGCTGCTATGTCCTTCCCCCAGTGTTGAGATCCTAAACCACGCTGCCTTCTGCTTTTTGCCTTTCAGACTTCTCCTTTGGTTGTTTCCTGTACCATTTCTAGGGCTTTTAGTTGCCCTTGATGGAGAGGAGTAGGGAGAGAGGAATCAAAATCATCTTCTCTATACAGGAAGTAGATAGTGTTTATATTACTCCAAAGTGCACTACTGGATCAAATTAAACATCTTTTTTTTTTAAAAAATCCCTTTCTGTTCTATTTAGTTAGCTATTATTTACTTTTGGCGGCACTGGGTTTTAGTTGCGGCACGTGGGATTCTTGGTCGCAGCAGGCATGTGGGATCTAGTTCCCCGACGAGGGATCGAACCTGGGCCCCCTGCACCGGGAGCATGGAGTCTTACCCAGGGAAGTCCCAAATGAAACATGTCAATCCTATCTGCAGAACCAGTGCTAGAAGGAAATTCTAGTCCTTACAGAGAGAAGAAAACCAGTCATCGATAACCAAATGCGAAGTGATTGACTTGGTTTTTTTAACATCCAGGTAATAAATCAAACATATGGGCTTTTACGGTGCTGGTAAATATTTAGCAACTGCCTACAGGGGAAAAGGTCTGATCTGTAGCTGCCCCCAAGTTATTTGATGTACATATCCTCTTCGCTGACAATTTTAAGCTACCTACATGACATCACGCAGCTCACAAAATTCTTGAAAATGTCATCAGCTCTCTCAAGCCAGGATGAGTTGGCCCCAGCACGCCACCAACTCCACGCCAAACACACAGGTGAGGTTGTGTCTTGTGAAAATACTGAAGTGGGTCTAAACGCTGTGACATAGTAAGTAGCATTTCGGGCTCTCAGAGATGCAAGGTCGTTGGCAGATTCTAAACACATCATTTCTTATTGACATACAACGAGCAAAGCATCTTTCAAATACACTGAATGGGAGATTCTCCCCTTGACAGGAGAGAAGGCTCACTTCTCTTCTCTTTCTTTATGTACATGTGTTTCTCTAGGAAGCACCACTAGAAAATGAAATTAAACCATCATCTGGAATTTTGGGGGGTATGTTAGTCACAGAAATTTGATTCCTATTGGTGTCACTGACTGACATAGATGAAATATATTAGATAAACGATATTAGATAAAAGACATAGATAAAAGATATTATCTCCTGAGATAGTGGGATTTGGCATCAAAATCTCAATCTCTGCATTGTTCCTGTCTATAGATGGTACCACTTGGCGTGAGAGAGCTTTCGACAGACACACCCTTTGGCTGGAGGAGAAATAAGCTAACATTTGCTTCTTCCAAATTAATTTTTGTAGGTACTTTTAGATAAATCTTTCCCGTAAATACGTAGTCTGAATATCTTTTCCATGTCTGAAACTTTGCTGTTATCCTTTTTTAATTTGTAAATTTATTTTACTGAAGTATAGTTGGTTTACAGTGTTGGGTTAATTTCTGCCGTACAGCAAAGTGAGCTAGTTATACATACATATATGTTCTTTTCCAGAGTCTCTTCCACTGGTGGTTTATTACAGGATATTGAATATAGTTCTCTGTGCTATACAGTAGGACCTTGTTGTTTATCCATTCTATTGAACCTTTTAATTGATGTTCTTTTTTTTTTTTTACATCTTTATTGGGGTATAATTGCTTTACAATGGTGTGTTAGTTTCTGCTTTACAACAAAGTGAATCAGTTATACATACACATATATCCCCATATCTCTTCCCTCTTGATGTTCCTTTTATCAGCATGAAGTTAGTTGGCCAAAAGTTATCCTTTTCCTCAAAAATACACTATGACGATCAAAGGTTGGCTTGTTCTTAATTTGTAAAAAGTTTCACAGATTCAAGGGAATGGTATTTGGAGAAAGGGCATTTGGGAGGTGATTAGGGTTAGGTAAGGTCATGAGGGTGGGGACCTGACAATAAGATTAGTGTCCTTATAAGAAAAAATACCAGAAAGCTTGCTCTCTCTTTGTCTCTCTGCCACGTGAGGACACAGCAAAAAGGCAGCTGCCTGCAAGTTAGGAAGAGAAATCTCACCAGAGCCTGACTCTGCTGGCCCCCTGATCTCAGACTTCCAGCTGCCAGAACTGTGACAAAATACATTTCTGTCCTTGAAGCCGCCCGGTCTGTGCTATTTTGTGACAGCAGCCCGAGTTCTCTAGTAAAGCGTCATAACCGTGATTTGTGTTAAACTCCGGGGAAGACAGTTCTGGCAGCAAAAACTCATCAGCAGTGCAGTGAGTGTGGAACACACAAGGGGAAGAATGAACATGTTGCCAGGTGTTCATGCATTTATTCATGTCTGCCTGCCCCTTCCTTGAACGAGCTCACCAGGTGTGGACAAAAGACAAAACAATGCAAAAACAGAAAAAGCTTTCAGGGCAAATGCCTTCTTTTCTTTTAAGCTCCCTGATTTCTCCAAGAAGGTCTTTGCCAGCACGGACCCCACGTTTCACTGCACACTGTGCACAGCTGTCTTCGAGCATAGTTGGAGTATGGATGGCCTGCATCCCTTAGGTGTTTACCCAAGGAGTAGAATTTGAAATATCTGCGGGCAGGGATCACGTGTTTCAATGCTATGTTCTTAGCATCCAGGAAAACCCTTACACATCACAGAACGTTAATATACACTCGTGACCGAAGGAATGAAATGCAAGAATACAATAAAGGTTGTCATCTTCCCTGTGGTGAGGGAGTGATTATGAAACGCACGCACTGTTTTCTATATTTCTCTCTTCCACTGCCCATGCCGTGCTCTGTTCTGCAGGCGTGAGCGCCCTCCCCTGTCACAGGTGGTAGGAAGAAGGCTGCCCAATGCCCCCTATAATGCTGGCCTTTATTTTCCTTCAGAAACAGGACATTCTCAAAAAAAAAAAAAACAAGTGAGACAAGTTATATTAGATGCCTTACCAACGTGATTTACTTTCAAAAGTTACCTTTGTCTTTTCATTTCTAATTAGACTAATTTTCCTCCTTCAGAGACCGTATGTAAATACGACATTTTCCTTTGGATTTGGCTTCAGGATGAATTCTGACTGGATATGTTTCTCATTTTGTGGGGAAGGACACGCAGTAGCCTGGCCATTGGCAGTTGGAATCAATATCTAATTCCCAGGAGAGTATTAGAGACAGCAGAGGGGGAGCTCCAAGCACTGCTTTCTAACGAAATGCCAAGGGTAGATTCAACATCGTCTTGGTCATTAGTTTTGTCAGTCGTTTGCATGCTACTATTTATAAAGATTTCTCCCGTCAATCTATGACTAGTTTTCCTACAGGTCAGCAACTTGAAAATGACCATTTTGTAAAAGAACCTAATACCAACACCAGCCCCCAGGAGCCAGCTCATGTACGGAAACAACGGGGGGCGGCGGTTAGTGACATTTGACTTTAATCAAAACACTATTTAATCCTTTGTGAAACTGTAGTTTATCGTTCGTTGGTACCTGTAAGTTATTGTTATAAATATTACCTGTATTTTTTTGTTATATACAACTTTACACTTTGAAGTGTGTATCTGTGAATTTGCAACTGAAATTTATTTTGCCAATGTTTTTGAAGGAAGTGAACAAAGCTTCTGTTGTAGCATGCCAAAAACAAAACAAAACAAAAGCAAAAAAAACACAAAACTATTCAGAGAAGGAAGAGTTTGAAGAGACTGTTGATATCATTGGGTACCAGCTGCACAGCTAAAACTCCCGTGCAAAAAAGATACACTTTTTTTTTCTGTAACAACTGAATTTTGGTTTTTAGCCTCCACTTCACCAAGGCTGGAAATGTAATTTTGTTGATTCATGCTCTTGCACTAACCAGGTTGTTTAGGGTTTTAACTGATGGTTGTGGAGGAGGGGGAGGGTAGACAAAGAAGGTCCAACTTGTGTTTGGCGTTAGCTTCTGCCCAGACGTCACTACTTGATAGATGCCAATTCCCATCTGGTCTTCAGGGGTGGGGCTGTGCTGGGCTCTGCTGTGGGTTTTTTTTTTTTAGTCCCTTTGGCTTAAACTCATCCCCTGCCTCTTTCCACGTGCTCCCAATGGGTGGAACCATTGCTACCAGCTTGCGCCATGCTGGGTCAGAGTCCATTCCAAAGAACCAGTGGATCCCTCTGCCTAGATATGCCATAGCTACTGTTATATTTCCAAGGGCTATGGCAACAAGGAACTCTAGGAGGTCAGAATTTCCCATGAGCTAGATCTGGAGACAGGACAAGAAAGAACTGATTTGGTTTGGAGGGCCCAGAGCAACGCTCTTGACCACAAAGATCAGTGTTTCAGCTTTCCTGATAGCCCCTCAAACTTCCTGTAGTCTTTGAAATCTTTATTCCACTGAAAAGTGAAGAAATATTCACTTTTTGACCTGTATTCATTCAACCCATTTGGCTATTCCAGGAACGTGAAACTCAATAGCCACGAATTGACTTTTCTGCGCCTTGTATTCTGTGGATTAATGACCTCTTCTTAAATTCAGAGAATGGGCATGGATTTATAAAACTGACTGGAGAAGGGCACATCACATCAGGAAACGTGACTGGAGGGCAGAAGACGAAATCGCCATAGTTGTCTCATCAAAATGATACCGTGTCCCACCAGGCTTTCACTGAATGTCACCTTGGTGAATTCCAATTCAATTTGCATAGTTTCCAGAATAGAAAACTCTTCATCCTCTCTCCTTGGAAGTACATGTCAAGTCACAGCTTCTCCAAAAAGATCTACCTGAAGAATTCTGTTGTTTTCTGGGCACATGGTGTTCTAGGTTAACCTGCATCAGTTGTCCACACTCATGGTACCACCATTGCTGGAGACAACTATCATCCCAACAGCCTTCTATGGACCCCAGCTCCTCCCACCCACGTGGCTATTTCTCTGTTCCTACAACCTTCACAGCCCCTCTGACCACACAGTTTGTTTACCCTGTGACGACCATCTATTTTGAGCTGCATTATTCCATCCCTTTGAACGTGAGATAGCGTTCTCTTATATGGTAAATTGGAAGCAGTTCAGGCCACTATTTCTTTTGTGCTCACTGGAATTCCAGCAAAGTGAGAGCGAGAGAAACAAAATCCCTCACTTGGTGCTCCCTCCAAGGTGAAGTATTCCAGAAAGAGATGAGAAATAGAGAAGCCCATCAACCCGAACCCTACATTCTTTTCAGCCATCTGGTCAACCTTATTAACCACCATGTCTTAGAAATTATTATATCTTTAAATCACAGCTGTAAGAACCATAGCTCTCTATCTATATAACTTGTCATCGGTCGCATTTTAAAAATAACAGATATTGGTCTTTAATTACAATTCTTTGAGAAGGCTAAAATACACAATTGGAAGTCCTCCAATTCACAGTGCTCAATAATTACCTGGTTTGGATATTTCTCGAGTATATATACACGTGAGCCAAATGGATCTGTCATCACTGACAGCAATAGGATGATTGTTCTCTAACTGGAAAGACTGCTATCTAAAGTATAATGTACACTCTCTGTAACATAGCCTACCAGAAACACATGCACGTGTAATTTAAAGATGTATATTCCCCTGAGTTATCAACCATGTGGTGAATATTCAAGAATAAATCATTTGAACCCTACTCTTCATCAATCACTGAGTTAATTCTGACAATAAAATAATCTCACTTGAAAGAATCATGCTAAAAAATCAATACCCTGTGACATATATGTGCTAAGCTTCTGGGAAAATAAAGGACAATGAATCATTAACATTTATAATATAATCTCATTCTCTGTGATGTTGCAGGTAAAATAATCTTACAGAAAGGGAGAGTTTACATTTTTATATTTCTCGATGGTACAATGTCATTGTTACACATCTATGGCAGAGTTTCAATTTAAAAAATAACCTGTCAACAGGATCAGGTTTCCAAATTGCTAATGAAATGTAAACCAGTTATCAGTATTTCATAAATCTGTTTTTCGCTACATAGCATTTTGGATCTGAAAAAGAAACAAAGGTGTTATCTGAGAATGAGGAATTTCCCAAGAGAGCAGGGGACATTAATCTCACTTTTGAAAAGAAGACCTGAGAATCTTAATGGGGAAACTGCTGTTTAAAAAATAAAGTAAAAGGATCTTGTAGTGGTCATAAATACATTGTCACAGCATGCTTTTTTTCTTATTATGGCTAAGGTTTCCCCTAAGCATTCCTGATACAATC